>NC_090437.1:972472944-972775975 GCF_031143425.1 Pleurodeles waltl
TGGTTATCTAAGATTTGAAGGATACTTGGAATTCGCCCCGCCCATGGTCCCCCAAAGTATACATTTTAGATGATTGCCCTTAGGCCAGATTTACTGATAATTTCAATGGCCAGAATGTCCAGTGAGGCAATAGGTAGCTGGGTAACTTGACAATTAAAAGTAGTCAGGTTGGTGAATCGGATGAAGAGCCCAGGTTTCCTAAAAGAGACATATATTGTGCTCTTCCACAAAGGAGGTCCAGTCAGGCAGATATAATTTGGACCTAAGGCCGCCAAGTTCCATGAGACGAGCTGTAACTTGCCAGTGTGTGTATTTGAAGGTGCCTTACTAGTGACTTAAAGGGTCTCACTCCTAATTGTTGATGATTGGGGAGGACCCAGAGTGGAAGCTAGGACTGGAAGAGCTAAAGCATTAGAAATGGGTGCGATAGAACTCACTACTTGATGGAGAAACATCCTTAGGGAGAGAAGTAAATAAAGTAGGAGGGCGCTAGTGTGCTTTGCTGACTACGGTAAGCAGGCAGATGCTTAGGCCAGTGCTGACTTGCATAAGATGATTTTGACAGTCGATCAATTTTATTAAGCAATGGATTTTCAGAGTCTACTGCTAATGGGTGATGAGCTTCAGGAGAGTGTTTTGTCCTGATGTAATTGACCTGGATGCCGGAATTATGTAGAGGGAAGTTCCTATCATCAAGTGCTACCAAGTTGTGCGCTAAATCTGTAGCTGTAAGAGTCAGGTCAATCTGGGATTAGGGCCTCCTGGTCTTTTGGCACTTATGATGTTGCATATTACAGAGCAGCAGCCCCTGACGTGTTGGATCCAGTGGATCACTTAATTTTTTATGTTCACCATTGCGATAGAGCCAAATGGAGAATGCCTGCTGTTACCTATAGGTTCCAAATGATTTAAGTTGCTACTGCAAGTACCCCAATGGCCGTGGGAGCTGCCGCAGTTACAAAGATCATAAGATTTACGTAATTGATGGGCTCTAGATGTAAGGGAACTCTGAAAATGCTTCCCTGGGGGCCCTAAGCCTATGCATGTGAGGATGAGAGCTTACTGTGAGCAATGGAGCGGGCCTGTTTTAGATGGACCAGCCTATTGGATACAGCTATAAAAGGCCTGGCAGTAGGGGATAGAATCTGCGAGGATTCGCATGGTCCCTCTTTGTAAGGAGCATCTTGTAAAGGGGGGGTGGGAGATACAGAAACAGGGGACCTAGAAGTTATAGGGTGTAAATCATAAGGAGTAGGGGCAGTGCTGTTATGTTCAAGAATATCATTCACAGTGATGGTAAGGGAAGATATGTGATTTTAGGGCAACAATCACTGCCTTAAGGTCAAAGACCAGGGAGGTAAGAGCTCATATAGAGTTGCAGGCCCTACTGTAATGGGCCCAGGGGCACAACTCAGAGCAGCACCCTGGTCAGATGGAGACTCTGACAGAGGGGCAAAGCAGTTACTACAAGGAGAGCCATCATCAACAGGGCCCTGAGCTACAGATGTGTGAGAAACTGGGGTGGACAAAGAACATGGACCAGCCTCTACAGAAGTGTAAGGTCATCCATGCCTCCTCTGCTGCCTGGACCAGGTACACATTTCAGGGATCCTCTTCTGACTTAAAACAGGGGGCTGAGCAGAGGGGCTAGAGGAAGAAGAACTAAGAGGGGCCAGAGCAGTTTCTAGGATTTGCTCACATTCTGACAGTAAGTTATCTATCCAGTCAATGACACAATTGCCCCTAGCAGATTTTAAAGACTTTTAAGATTTCTTTGTTTTTGCCACTCCTACCCCCCCCACCATAGCCTTCGTTTTTCCCATGAAAGAGTCAGAGTTGCCAGTAAACAGCAAATGAACAAATAGAGCAGCTCCTTGTGACTAGTCTCGATAAAGTGGGATGGTAATCTTAAAGCCTGATAAGTCTTGGAGAATTGTAGTGGACTATCACAATTTGAGCTTGCATTGTAAAACAAGTACTAGAGAATTCACATAATTTGGGATTAATGATGCAGCTAACACAAAAAAATACAAGGTCACTTTAAATATTGTCAACTGTGTTTTTACAAAACGTTTAGCACCAGAAACCTATTAACATCCTTCTCGTTAGGCGGAATCCATTTTGATTTTACACAATAACCTCAAAGGCATAAGAATACCCATGAGGTATTCTCAGCAAGAATAATCGACCTGATGCACTATGAGTTTAGTATAGTTTAATATGTTGATCACATACACATAATTTGATTTCTTAAATGACCATATACAGCATGTAGACAGAATGGTTACAGTGCTTGTTGATGCAGACTACAAGCTGAATTTCAGGCAATCACAAATAAGTATTTTCAGTGTAATAGGTTTAGGATGTGACATATCCAGTGAAGGAAAAGCACTGGCACTTGGACTGTTGAATAAAATGAATAATCTGGGCTTGAGTCTCTCATATCTTAGAGAACTACAAGAATTAATGTGATTTCTGAATTGTGGCAGAACATATTTACCACAGAAGACTATCAAGAAGAAATGGTTGATTTTGATCTCAGGTGGCCTTCCCTTTGAGCAACAAATCCATGCCTACAAGAAGGCCAGGAGCATAAAAGACATGTTGATGCATACATGACTAAAAGAAAAGAAACCGACTACTGGTCAAAAAGCGCATTGGAACCTGCCACCACCTGTAGGCCAATGCCATGCACCCTGTGGAAAGTGCAGTGTTTGCCCATACATAAAAAAGACAACATGTTTGGATCCCGGACTCAAGACTCAATGGGAACTGAGAACCATTTCAAACTGCAACAGTAAAAATGTCATTTATGTCATAAAGTGTCCATGTTACCTCCAATACATAGTTATGACAACCAGGCGGGTGGGAGCATGTATCTGCACACATAGGAGCATGATCCATTGCAAAAGTGACTCACCAAGGCTCACCAATCATTTTATTAGTATGAATCATAGCGCTGATGATATTCAGTGGCACATAGTTGAGAAACTGACACAGACATGACAGGACATGACTCAACAGTTAAAGTGGTTTGAACAAAGGTGGGTGTGGAGGCTCCAAACCAATAAAAATGACCTCAATTATGAGGTCCTTTGACCCGCACTACAGAGGCATTTGTAGACAACACATTGGAGACTTGTATATGGCTCATTTTGGATTGGTCTCCTTGGGTACCTCTGCTACCATATGCCCACCTTGTGGGACTACCCAATCTACTCCATAGAGGAACCACACAGTACCGCTTACAACCTCCATGTATTTAACCCTCTGATACTGTGGTGTATTTTTTTTTATTAAATAATAGTTCTGACACTTCTCTTACAAGATGAGCATCGGACCATCACACTATCTACCTTTATTATGATGGAAGATTCTTTTATCTTCAATAGTGAGGAGTGTCTTTGTGATTTTTTTCCCCCAGCCCTCGCATCACTCCAGGGAGGGACATTTGAAGGGAATATTTAACCGGAAAAAGTTTCCCCACTCATTCCCTTTTCTGAAGTCCCCATCAACTGGGTCTGAGCATGTGAACACCCTCTAAAAGGGAGAAAACTATGTTCCCATGACTCCCAGTCACGATGCACCGATTATGATGTATCCTTGAGACCGGGGCTCCACAAAGGGAATACCATCAACAAAAATCCTGCCAAGTCCACCTTCTGTATGTAGTCCCCATCTACTGTGTCATAGCATGGGATCAAACATCTTCCCACATTTCTTGGCTAGGACGCGCTGATTATGATGCATCCTCATGACTGGTGTTACACAAACTACACCTCACTCCTCAGATTCCACGTGGGCCTTTAAAAAGTGCATTTCCGCCGCACGTTCTTTATGCAAGCAGCTGGAAGCAGAGACATATAGGTGTCAGACAAGTGATGTACGTTTTGATGACGTGAGTACTTGTGTTGATGTGAGCATGATTTCCTTTGGACTCTTTACGTGAACTTTTTGAATGCATGGTGCTTTACTTGTGCCTATGGTTTTACTTTTCCCGCCTGGGTTTTAGCTTACATAACGGGACTATTTTGTTACCCTTATGACTTTGCGGGGGCCTCTAGAACGTTGCTCCTCCGCATGCTCCATGTACAAGTGGCTAGGAGTAAAGATGTTACTCTTCTGACTTTGCAGGGGCCTCTAGAACATTTGCTCCACCGCATGCTCCATGTACAAGCGGCTAGGAGTAAAGATACTTAGGTTTTATCTTGCAGCACTTGGGCTACCACTAGTAAAAAATAATAGAACACTCCCCTTAGAACTTTGGTCCTGTAATATTTTAATCAGAGCCCCCATTAAATAATTGGTGACAGGAGTTTTGACTACAATACAGTCACCTAGCCAGTTTGGATTGTTCTTTCTTAAACTTAAAAGCTGGTCAACATGCTCAGTATTTTATTGATTTTTCCCTCGACCACTATACATCTGAGGCTTCTGTATTTTTACCACAGCTGTGTGTTTACTAGGTCTCACATTCGCTTTCCACAATTTTCTTTGAGAGAAATATTTATAATATGATTTTATATGATCCTTTTGCTGGTGTTTCCCCTAGAGTGTGACTACAAAGGACATCATCATCGCTCCAGACCAAAAGCTTGTTACCCCCTAAGTTTAGGGTAAGTGGTCTTCTAATTTAAAACTAACCAGGGAAGTTGATTTTGCCTTGGCGCTAGGCCCCTAAAAGAGGTCTAAGATAGATTTGGTGTATTGTTGTTTTCTGAGATATCCAGTGGATACCTTTTTCTTGAGAATGCATGGTTTTCACATTACACATTTGTTTGCTGTGGTTTGCAGTGACTGCCACCTTGCATGGTCACGTGTGTGTACTTGGACAACTCTGGAAGGCCCTAATGGAGGTGATATCACACCCTCCAGAGTCAGCAGGACTCAGTGTTTTTTGTTCCCCCTTCTTCTAGGTATCCACGATTTGATCCTCACTCAGGTAGGACCTGAGTGTGTGCCTTTGTTTTGTTTTAGCAAAATAACCCAGCTAGGATCTAATTGCACCCGGTTAATTAGGAATCATGAGCCCTGAGGAATTACCCAGATGAAGTTAGGCTCACAGTGAGGGTAGAAATATGTTGGCTTCCATAGACTGTTAGAGTAATTATGCGCTTCATACTGTCCCAGTGTTTTTAACCATACCCACAGACACCACTAATAAAGTTGAATTACAGCGGTAGTCCTAGAGGTATTTTTAATCTAATCTGGATCCCGCTCCTTTTCCAGTAACTTTTATATAAGAACTCCCTCTGGTGCAGGTTTTACCAAGAGATTGAGTCCGCACTGTTGGCAATGCCCTACCTGGGTGGAGAGAGGTGGTCAGTGATGAAGCATGACACAAAAAGCATGAGACCACCTCTTCCATTAAGGGAAAACACCATGGAGAACCTAGCATTCCTTAACTGCACCGAAATTCGGTATCAAGCCCTACAAACAGAGGAGATGTATTGTTTCTCTCATTTTTCCACTCCGCCAAACCATTTGTGATTGGTAATATTTCAGGAACCATGAGACCTATATACTTTGTTTTGGGGTCAAAACATAGGTTTTGGGGACCAAGCAGTCTTATAGAGACAGAAAATAACTTCTCAGAGCAACCCTTCCACCATGTTCCAAAATGGGGCTATAATAGAGCAAGAAGAGACATATATAGAAATGAAACAAATAATGTTTTTAATCCCTTTATGTATACACCAAACAATGTTTATAATCTGAATATAAAAAAAATAATGCTTATCACTCCTGTTTTAGACACATTTTCATCGTTCACTTTATTTGTTTTGGCAATCGCTCGTGGTACACTTGCAGAATGCTGTAAGTTTGTGAAGAGCATATTGACAGGGAATTTTTTTGTAGCACAGGTTTTGCAAGTACATGTCTGTGTAAGTTATATGGGTAGAGGCTTTAGAAATTTCGTAGGTTTTAGCACCCCATCAATATCTTCCCAACCAAATTCACACGGATCTTTCTCAACATATGCATGATCGAAAACATATACACATCTTCTGATCAAGTAGAACATTCTTTTAATGTGTCCAAGCACAGAATATGACTTAGGTGGAAGATTATTTAATGGTGCAGATCTCTTGAACTCACCCTACTGAAGATTGTCAAATGTGTGATAGTCAGGAGTTGTTTTCCACACACCTACACAGTATTTTTCTTCATCTTTAAAGTCACATTCTTCTTCTGTCTCAGCAAATTATTTTAGAAACTTCACGGGTTCAGCAGTTAAAGCTCCAAGCTTTGTTCCAATTCAGCTCATAGTTTTATCACCCGTAAGAATATGTGCCTTGATAAGGACATTGGGAATCTCTGGGTCAGGTTTCTTGTACAAAATATGAAGCAGAATTAAGTGTCTTTTCTTGCCTGTTCATAACGTATCCATAACTCTGACAATCCTTGACTTAGGAACATCGCAACAAATTTAAGTAGCACAAAATAGCATCTGTGTCATTTAACAGTACAATGACTCGATTGGAACCATTTCGAAGAGCCCACTCAACATGTGGCACAACACAAAGGTCAGCTTCCTCCAATTTGCTGTTAAGTTCTTGAACAGTATGGCCCATACCTTTTGACTATACCTCTGCAGGCACCAACTCCTCATTGGCAGTCATTCCACTTGCAGTAATTGGAAATTCAGTGTTCACTGAAGCATCAGCAATGTTTTGGTGAGTTAACATCTCCAAGTTCATCTTGTTCAATGTTGATAACCAGAATTGATCAAATTGCACTGGTATAGGTGTTGAATATTTAATGCAGGCAAGGTCAATTGTTTCATTTGTAGACATTTGTCTGATCCTGTCAAATTCTTGACAGATAGTTCAACATATCCCTCAAAGACAATGTGCAGTTCTTCCAAGGTGAACACTCACTGATATATATATATATATACATATATAGAACAGTTTGAACGACCTCTCTGAAGTTTTGCATGGATGAAATCTTGACAATTCGCAACTGTGACATATAGTCCTCAACATCAGCAGTTTTCATTCAGTACTCCTTTTCAAATTTAAATTCTTCAGGTGAAAGTTGTTTTTTTTTAGCTCTGGTACAAGTTTGTGCTTTTCTGGTTGTGTTGCAGCATCGCCATCAAGTAATGCATTTGGGGAAGATGATCATGGGACAGAATGTCCTTTATAAATTCACCCCTTTATATCCAACTCTCTGTGTGTCCGTGAAAGTAGGTTTTTTGTAACCTGTTTTGTAGTGGCTGGTTGGATGAAACTATAACTATGGCAATCAAAGCGTGGAAGTTTGGCTTTAGTGATTAGGTCAAACAGCTTTTTCTCTTAAAATACAAATCTCTCCAGCTTCAGTTCTGCGTATAGTTTCGATCTATTTTCCTGAATATCTAGTAGACGTGTCTTTATATTTTTATCCACATATAGCTTGGTCACAAAATTGTGTAGTCACCCAGGCTCAGTCATTTCAAAGGGGTTTCATTGCTGCTGCATGAAATAAAGAAAGCTGTGAACATGTTTATTAAAGCATTCCCTTCTCTTTCCCACAAGTTTGTGGTGAGGAACAGTTTCATAGTGGTCCATTAATTTTGAATTTGTCATCCCTCTGAAAACATTGAAAATTAGAAAGAACTTCATGGTAAACTAGCTGCCATTCAGCAACATATTCACTTTTACATGTCGGACCAACAATTCTTTTGGAGCTTTTCTGTGATATCTGGATTGTCTCTTCCTGTTCATATCTGGAGCCACAGTATTGAACCTTCCCTCTCTGTCTTTCACCACTAAATGTCTTTGGATTAATTTTCTGTAGGCGTATGGTTTTTCCACCTCTAGCTTCTTCACTCTTTCCATATACCAGGACCAATATCTCAGGTAGTTTATGCAATCAAATTCACAAAACATAGTAATCGGTGACTCCACAGTCTTCACGTGTAGCTCCCAATCACCTTCCCGATCAGCAGGTTTCTCACTAGACCTATCATGTGTAAAACATTTCCCAGTAAATGCAAAGTTCTGATTTATTTTTCTTCACATTCTTTAATAAACTCTACAAACTTGTTTTTCTGATTTTCTGATTTTTGAACTGAATGTATTGAACTTTGCATGACTTTGCACTATGTCTTTTGAATGACGTGCACCCTGTGCATTGTTAACTTCTGAGATATGCAAAACCTAATTTGTCATTCTTATTCCACAGAGCATTCCTATGTAATGTTTCTGTAGCCTCAGATATGATGAGCATACCTTGTAATGAACAAACATAATGGGTTCCACCCAACACTGACTGGACAGTTTTGCATCCAAGGATTTCAGCCTCATTACGTGCATCGTCTATGCCACATCCATTCAGATAACTTCCTGCACACCGCGACACAACTTTTGCCATGTAAAAAATGCCCATCATTGGATAAAGATCATCAAATTCAACTGGATTGCTCATAAAAATGTCAGCTAAAATACGGAAAACACCTTAATCGCAGAAAATTGGCAATAGGTCTTCAACATGCACATTTTGGAAATTTTTAGAGCTGTATATACTGTTGCGTAGTTTGTAACTGGAGATGGAATTTCAGGTAAAAACCCAACTTTCTTCAGAGGGACAGTATTCTGGGAGATCAGAGCATGAATTCCAGCCCACAGAGGAACTGGCTTTTATTCATCCTTCAGTCTGCACTGAATAAGAGATATGAAAAATTCAGTTAGATCAGCTTTGCGGTCTGCAGCTTCGGGTAGAAGAAGATCCATGTCCTCAGCCACTTTGAAACTTTCTGGTAGACTGGATCATGTTGATGGCTTGTAGTGATTTTGCACATGTTGGCAAGGCACTTGGCTTATAAGTTTGCAGCTTCATTTGTTTATGCCTACAGCTGACACAGCTTGTTTTCCAGCAGCTACTTCATTGGCACAGTCTTGAAAAAACACCATGGCAGTATTATGTGTGCTAGATGTTCCAAACAAAGAAGAGCTGTTTTCAAAATCAAAATTATCAAGAGCAGCAATTGTAAATCCTTTCCTGGTAAAGTGACTTGGAAGTGATGTGCTGTCGGATTCACAAGATTTTACAGCTTGCGCTGCTAACAAGTTCTTGCTCCATACTATGTCATTATAACTTGTTGATACACAAATCCTATTCATTGAAGTGATTAGCTCTCTACTCTTGCGCTTGTCATAGATTGCATGGGCGATCATCGTGTGTAGTGGAGGTTTCATTTAGCCGTGATGTAATTTATAAAACATGATTTGGAAAAGACAGTTAACTTGCACAGTATAAGCCTGTCGGTTTATGGGATTTCCTTCCACTTCTTTGCTTATCTCTTCAAAGCCATCATCAATGTAGTCAGCTTCTGTTCCGACTCAAGAACTTTAGTTTGTAATAGTTTTACCATAAGTAACTCATTCTTTTTCTTAGACTGACAAGAACGAATTCTGTCGTACATTCACATCAGAAAAATCTTAATTTCATTATTATGGATCAATGCAGTCTGATCAGTGTTTACCATTATTTCTCTGATCTCACTGTGTGTGAACCCGTAGCCAACATTCAAGAGTGAATTCAAAACTTCATGTGCTTTTTCAAAGAGTGCAAACTTAATTGAAGGCTTGCAGTTACGCTGCTGCTGGAAGCTCATTGTACATTCATATTTTCAAATGTATGCACACATGCAGTTTGGTGGGCACACCAATCTGCTGCAAATACATTCATCTTGCTGTTTAGATCATCTGTTTGGTTGAAAGCTTCATCTTGGAAGAAACTAGCTACAGATAAAAACATGTTTGTCCTTTGTGACTCACATACTCTGTACTTTCTTCTTTCATCAATCCCTTTGCCCCTTGTTCTGGCTAAACCACAGATAAAACATTGAAGATCCTCTGCTTTCTGATCAGTTGCTGGAGGTAGGCAAAGCATAGCCATCAATTTTCTATGTGGATGGGGTTTAGATTTGGTTGTCATAGCTTTCTCAGAAGACTCTGATTCTTGTTATGATTCACTGGTTTCTGCTATTTTTTGACAAATCTTTCCAGGGTTTTTTCCATTGTATTCGACTTGTAGCACCTATTGTTAACCCCTTCCCCGCCACGGACGTAATGGTTACGTCCATGGCAGCGCCCGTGTGGCGCCATGGACGTAACCATTACGTCCTGAATGCTTCCCTCGGGAGAAGCGCTAGCGCTCCTCCCGAGGGACGCCCCCCCCACCCCCCCAGGTCAGGGCTGACCGGGGAATCCCTTCCCCTTCCACCCCCGACCCCCCCCACCCCCCCGTGACGTCAGCGCGCGAGCGCGCGCTGATTTGTCACAGGGGCCTCCCTAGTCGCGCTGGAAGCTCTGCTTCCAGCGCGATTGAAAAAGAAATGCAAAAGCATTTCTTTTTCAATCACTTGGGAGGCCCGGAGGGGCTTCAAAGGGAAGGAAAAGTATTTCCTTCCCTTTGAAGTCCCTCCGAGGGTTTCAAAAGCCGGATTGCTTGCAATCCGGCTTTTGAAACCCCACTAGACACCAGGGATTTTTTTTTTTTTCATTGAAATTGACCAAAGGGAGCGACCCCTTGGGCAAGGGTCGCTCCCAGGGGGGGCATTTTTTTGAAAAGGCCTTTTCTGCCCCCCTTGGGGGCAGAAACCTCTAGGCACCAGGGACCATTTTTTTTTTTTTTTTTTTTTTTTTTTCATTTTTTTTTTTTTTGGTGGGGAGCGACCCCTTAGGCAAGGGTCGCTCCCCTTGGGGGAAAATTATATTTTGGCCATTTCTGCCTCCCTTGGGGGCAGATTGGCCTATTTTGATGAGGCCAATCTGCCCCCAAGGGGGGTAGAAACCACTAGACACCAGGGAGTTTTTTCTTTGCGTGAATTTCACGCAAAGGGAGCGACCCCTTAGGCAAGGGTCGCTCCCTGGGGGGGAGGGCAATTTATTTTAGGCCATTTCTGCCCCCCCTGGGGGCAGATCGGCCTATTATTAGGCCGATCTGCCCCCAGGGGGGGAAGAAACCTCTAGGCGCCAGGGCAATTTTTTTTTTTGTGTTTTTTTTTTTTGTTCTTTCTTTTTTTTAGAGATGGGGAGCGACCCATCAGGCAAGGGTCGCTCCCCTGGGGGGCAAATTGTATTTAGACCATTTCTGCCCCCCTGGGGGCAGATTGGCCGATTTTAGGTCAATCTGCCCCCAAGGGGGCAGAAACCACTAGGCACCGGGGATTTGTTTTTTGGCGCCAATGTCACGCAGGGGGAGCGACCCCGTAGGCAAGGGTCGCTCCCGGGGGGCGGGGGGTGGGGGTTGGGGGGGCAAATTTATTTTAGGCCATTTCTGCCCCCCCGGGGGACAGATCGGCCTATTATTAGGCCGAACTGCCCCCGGGGGGGGCAGAACACTCTAGGCGCCAGGGCAATTTTTTTTTTGTGTGTTTTTTTTTGTTGTTTCTTTTTTTTAGAGATGGGGAGCGACCCATCAGGCAAGGGTCGCTCCCCTGGGGGGGCAAATTGTATTTAGACTATTTCTGCCCCCCTGGGGGCAGATTGGCCAATTTTAGGTCAATCTGCCCCCAAGGGGGCAGAAACCACTAGGCACCGGGGATTTGTTTTTTGGCACCAATGTCACGCAGGGGGAGCGACCCCGTAGGCAAGGGTCGCTCCCGGGGGGGGGGGGGGTTGGGGTTGGGGGGGCAAATTTATTTTAGGCCATTTCTGCCCCCCGGGGGACAGATCGGCCTATTATTAGGCCGATCTGCCCCCAGGGGGGGAAGAAACCTCTAGGCGCCAGGGCAATTTTTTTTTTGTGTGTTTTTTTTTTGTTGTTTCTTTTTTTAGAGATGGGGAGTGACCCATCAGGCAAGGGTCGCTCCCCTGGGGGGGCAAATTGTATTTAGACCATTTCTGCCCCCCTGGGGGCAGATTGGCCAATTTTAGGTCAATCTGCCCCCAAGGGGGCAGAAACCACTAGGCACCTGGGATTTGTTTTTTGGCGCCAATGTCACGCAGGGGGAGCGACCCCGTAGGCAAGGGTCGCTCCCAGGGGGGCAAATTTATTTTAGGCCATTTCTGCCCCCCCCGGGGGACAGATCGGCCTATTATTAGGCCGAACTGCCCCCGGGGGGGGGGGGCAGAACACTCTAGGCGCCAGGGCAATTTTTTTTTTGTGTGTTTTTTTTTTTGTTGTTTCTTTTTTTAGAGATGGGGAGTGACCCATCAGGCAAGGGTCGCTCCCCTGGGGGGGCAAATTGTATTTAGACCATTTCTGCCCCCCTGGGGCAGATTGGCCAATTTTAGGTCAATCTGCCCCCAAGGGGGCAGAAACCACTAGGCACCGGGGATTTGTTTTTTGGCGCCAATGTCACGCAGGGGGAGCGACCCCGTAGGCAAGGGTCGCTCCCGGTGGGGGGGTGGGGGTTGGGGGGGCAAATTTATTTTAGGCCATTTCTGCCCCCCCGGGGGACAGATCGGCCTATTATTAGGCCGAACTGCCCCCGGGGGGGGGGGGCAGAACACTCTAGGCGCCAGGGCAATTTTTTTTTTGTGTGTTTTTTTGTTGTTGTTTCTTTTTTTAGAGATGGGGAGCGACCCATCAGGCAAGGGTCGCTCCCCTGGGGGGGCAAATTGTATTTAGACCATTTCTGCCCCCCTGGGGGCAGATTGGCCAATTTTAGGTCAATCTGCCCCCAAGGGGGCAGAAACCACTAGGCACCGGGGATTTGTTTTTTGGCGCCAATGTGACGCAGGGGGAGCGACCCCGTAGGCAAGGGTCGCTCCCGGGGGGGGGTGGGTGTTGGGGGGGCAAATTTATTTTAGGCCATTTCTGCCCCCCCGGGGGGCAGATCGGCCTATTATTAGGCCGATCTGCCCCCGGGGGGGGGGGGGGGGCAGAAACCTCTAGGCGCCAGGGGAATTTTTCTTTTTTTTCTTTGTTTTTTTTTTTTTAGAGATGGGGAGCGACCCATCAGGCAAAAGTCGCTCCCCTGGGGGACAAATTGTATTTAGGCCATTTCTGCCCCCCTTGGGGGCAGATTGGCTGAGTTTAGGTCAACCTGCCCCCAAGGGGGCAGAAACTACTAGGCACCGGGGATTTGTTTTTTGGTGCCAATGTCACGCAGGGGGAGCGACCCCGTAGGCAAGGGTCGCTCCCGGCGGGGGAGGGTGGGGGTTGGGGGGGCAAATTTATTTTAGGCCATTTCTGCCCCCCCCCTGGGGCCGGCTGAGCTACAGGCCAAACACCACAGGTAGGCACCTTGCAAAAAACACCTCTGTTTTCTGTGAAAAAATATGTTGTGTCCACGTTGTGTTTTAGGCCATTTCCTTTTGTGGGCGCTAGGCCTACCCACAGAAGTGATGTACCATTTTTATCGAGAGACTTAGGGGAACGCTGGGTGGAAGGAAATTTGTGGCTCCTCTCAGATTCCAGAACTTTCTGTCACCGAAATGAGAGGAAAAAGTGTTTTTTGGGCCAAATTTTGATGTTTGGAAAGGATTCTGGGTAACATAACCTGGTCTGAGCCCCGCAAGTCACCCCATCTTGGATTCCCCTGGGTTTCTAGTTTTCAAAAATGCACTGGTTTGCTAGGTTTCCTCAGGTGTCGGCTGAGCTACAGGCCAAAATCCACAGGTAGGCACTGCTTTTTATAAAAAAATGTGATGTGTCCACGTTGTGTTTTGGGCCCTTTCCTTTCGTGGGCGCTAGTCCTACCCACACAAGTGATGTATCATTTTTATCGGGAGACTTCGGGGAACGCTGGGTAGAAGGAAATTTGTGGCTCCTCTCAGATTCCAGAACTTTCTGCCACAGAAATGTGAGTAACATGTGTATTTTTAGCCAAATTTTGAGGTTTGCAAAGGATTCTGGGTAACAGAACCTGGTCCGAGCCCCGCAAGTCACCCCTCCTTGGATTCCCCTAGGTCTCTAGTTTTCAGAAATGCACAGGTTTGGTAGGTTTCCCTAGGTGCCGGCTGAGCTAGAGGCCAAAATCTACAGGTAGGCACTTCGCAAAAAACACCTCTGTTTTTTTCCAAAATTTAGGATGTGTCCACGTTGCGCTTTGGGGTGTTTCCTGTCGCCGGCGCTAGGCCTACCCACGCAAGTGAGGTATCATTTTTATCGGGAGACTTGGGGGAACGCTGGGTGGAAGGAAATTTGTAGCTCCTCTCAGATTCCAGAACTTTCTGCCACAGAAATGTGAGTAACATGTGTATTTTTAGCCACATTTTGAGGTTTGCAAAGGATTCTGGGTAACAGAACCTGGTCCGAGCCACACAAGTCACCCCTCCTTGGATTCCCCTAGGTCTCTAGTTTTCAGAAATGCATAGGTTTGGTAGGTTTCCCTAGGTGGCGGCTGAGCTAGAGGCCAAAATCTACAGGTAGTCACTTTGCTAAAAACAGCTCTGTTTTCTGTGATATGTCCACGTTGTGTTTTGGGGCATATCCTGTCGCGGGCGCTAGGCCTACCCACACAAGTGAGGTATCATTTTTATCGGGAGACGTGGGGGAACGCTGGGTGGAAGGAAATTTGTGGCTCCCCTCAGATTCCAGAACTTTCTGCCACAGAAATTTGAGGAACATGTGTTTTTTTAGCCAAATTTTGAGGTTTGCAAAGGATTCTGGGTAACAGAACCTGGTCCGAGCCCCGCAAGTCACCCCTCCTTGGATCCCCCTAGGTCTCTAGTTTTCAGAAATGCATAGGTTTGGTAGGTTTCCCTAGGTGGCGGCTGAGCTAGAGGCCAAAATCTACAGGTAGTCACTTTGCTAAAAACAGCTCTGTTTTCTGTGATAGGTCCACGTTGTGTTTTGGGGCATATCCTGTCGCGGGCGCTAGGCCTACCCACACAAGTGAGGTATCATTTTTATCGGGAGACGTGGGGGAACGCTGGGTGGAAGGAAATTTGTGGCTCCTCTCAGATTCCAGAACTTTCTGCCACAGAAATTTGAGGAACATGTGTTTTTTTAGCCAAATTTTGAGGTTTGCAAAGGATTCTGGGTAACAGAACCTGGTCCGAGCCCCGCAAGTCACCCCTCCTTCGATCCCCCTAGGTCTCTAGTTTTCAGAAATGCATAGGTTTGGTAGGTTTCCCTAGGTGGCGGCTGAGCTAGAGGCCAAAATCTACAGGTAGTCACTTTGCTAAAAACAGCTCTGTTTTCTGTGATATGTCCACGTTGTGTTTTGGGGCATATCCTGTCGCGGGCGCTAGGCCTACCCACACAAGTGAGGTATCATTTTTATCGGGAGACGTGGGGGAACGCTAGGTGGAAGGAAATTTGTGGCTCCTCTCAGATTCCAGAACTTTCTGCCACAGAAATGTGAGTAACATGTGTATTTTTAGCCAAATTTTGAGGTTTGCAAAGGATTCTGGGTAACAGAACCTGGTCCGAGCCCCGCAAGTCACCCCTCCTTGGATTCCCCTAGGTCTCTAGCTTTCAGAAATGCACAGGTTTGGTAGCTTTCCCTAGGTGCCGGCTGAGCTAGAGGCCAAAATCTACAGGTAGGCACTTCGCAAAAAACACCTCTGTTTTTTTCCAAAATTTAGGATGTGTCCACGTTGCGCTTTGGGGTGTTTCCTGTCGCCGGCGCTAGGCCTACCCACGCAAGTGAGGTATCATTTTTATCGGGAGACTTGGGGGAACGCTGGGTGGAAGGAAATTTGTAGCTTCTCTCAGATTCCAGAACTTTCTGCCACAGAAATGTGAGGGACATGTGTTTTTTTAGCCACATTTTGAGGTTTGCAAAGGATTCTGGGTAACAGAACCTGGTCCGAGCCCCGCAAGTCACCCCTCCTTGGATTCCCCTAGGTCTCTAGTTTTCAGAAATGCACAGGTTTGGTAGGTTTCCCTAGATGCCGGCTGAGCTAGAGGCCAAAATCTACAGGTAGGCACTTCGCAAAAAACACCTCTGTTTTTTTCCAAAATTTAGGATGTGTCCACGTTGCGCTTTGGGGTGTTTCCTGTCGCCGGCGCTAGGCCTACCCATGCAAGTGAGGTATCATTTTTATCGGGAGACTTGGGGGAACGCTGGGTGGAAGGAAATTTGTAGCTCCTCTCAGATTCCAGAACTTTCTGCCACAGAAATGTGAGGGACATGTGTTTTTTTAGCCAAATTTTGAGGTTTGCAAAGGATTCTGGGTAACAGAACCTGGTCCGAGCCCCGCAAGTCACCCCTCCTTGGATTCCCCTAGGTCTCTAGTTTTCAGAAATGCACAGGTTTGGTAGGTTTCCCTAGGTGGTGGCTGAGCTAGAGGCCAAAATCTACAGGTAGTCACTTTGCTAAAAACAGCTCTGTTTTCTGTGATATGTCCACGTTGTGTTTTGGGGCATATCCTGTCGCGGGCGCTAGGCCTACCCACACAAGTGAGGTATCATTTTTATCGGGAGACGTGGGGGAACGCTGGGTGGAAGGAAATTTGTGGCTCCTCTCAGATTCCAGAACTTTCTGCCACAGAAATGTGAGGAACATGTGTTTTTTTAGCCAAATTTTGAGGTTTGCAAAGGATTCTGGGTAACAGAACCTGGTCCGAGCCACACAAGTCACCCCTCCTTGGATTCCCCTAGGTCTCTAGTTTTCAGAAATGCATAGGTTTGGTAGGTTTCCCTAGGTGGCGGCTGAGCTAGAGGCCAAAATCTACAGGTAGTCACTTTGCTAAAAACAGCTCTGTTTTCTGTGATATGTCCACGTTGTGTTTTGGGGCATATCCTGTCGCGGGCGCTAGGCCTACCCACACAAGTGAGGTATCATTTTTATCGGGAGACGTGGGGGAACGCTGGGTGGAAGGAAATTTGTGGCTCCTCTCAGATTCCAGAACTTTCTGCCAGAGAAATTTGAGGAACATGTGTTTTTTTAGCCAAATTTTGAGGTTTGCAAAGGATTCTGGGTAACAGAACCTGGTCCAAGCCACACAAGTCACCCCTCCTTGGATTCCCCTAGGTCTCTAGTTTTCAGAAATGCACAGGTTTGGTAGGTTTCCCTAGGTGGCGGCTGAGCTAGAGGCCAAAATCTACAGGCAGTCACTTTGCTAAAAACAGCTCTGTTTTCTGTGATGTGTCCACGTTGTGTTTTGGGGCATATCCTGTCGCGGGCGCTAGGCCTACCCAAACAAGTGAGGTATCATTTTTATCGGGAGACTTGGGGGAACATAGAATGGCAAAACAAGTGTTATTGCCCCTTGTCTTTCTCTACATTTATTCCTTCCAAATATAGGGGTGTGTGTAAAAAAGACATCTATTTGAGAAATTCCATGTAATTCACGTGCTACTATGGTCACCCCGGAATTCAGAGATGTGCAAATAACCACTGCTCCTCAACACCTTATCTTGTGCCCTTTTTGGAAATGCAAAGGTTTTCTTGATAGCTATTTTTTACTCCTTATATTTCAGCAAATGAATTACTGTATACCCGGTATAGAATGAAAACGCACTGCAGGGTGCAGCTCATTTATTGGCTCTGGGTTCCTCGGGTTCTTGATGAACCTACAAACCCTATATATCCCCGCAACCAGAGGAGTCCAGCAGACGTAACGGTATATTGCTTTCGATAATCTGACATTGCAGGGAAAAGTTACAGAGTAAAAAGTAGAGAAAAATTGATGTTTTTTTCACCTCAATTTCAATATTTTTCTTTTTCAGCTGTTATTTTCTGTAGGAAACCCTTGTAGGATCTACACAAATGACCCCTTGCTGAATTCAGAATTTTGTCTACTTTTCAGAAATGTTTAGGTTTCTGGGATCCAGCATTGGTTTCATGACCATTCCTGTCACTGACTGGAAGGAGGCTGAAAGCACAAAAAATTGCACAAATGGGGTATGCCCCAGTAAAATGCCAAAATTGTGTTGAAAAATTGGGTTTTCGGATTCAAGTCTGCCTGTTCCTGAAAGCTGGGAAGCTGCTGAGTTTAGCACCGCAAACCCTTTGTTGATGCCATTTTTAGGGGAAAAACCACAAGCCTTCTTCTGCAGCCACTTTTTCCAATTTTTTTGAAAAAAACAAAATTTTCCCTGTATTTTGGCCAATTTCTTGGCCTCTTTCAGGGGAACCCACAAAGTCTGGGTACCTCCAGAATCCCTAGGATGTTGGAAAAAAAGGACGCAAATTTGGCTTGGTTAGCTTATGTGGACAAAAAGTTATGCGGGCCTAAGCGCGAACTGCCCCAAATAGGCAAAAAAAAGGCCTGGCACAGGAGGGGGAAAAGGCCTGGCAGCGAAGTGGTTAAAATGATAAAATATCTGATCCTCGTCACCCATCAGTTTCAATCTTATGTGAACTTTGTCTTGCTGTATTTGTGCAGCATCTCAAACTCTCTTCTGTCCAGCTGCAGTTGGTTAGCTTTTCCTTCGGGTTAGTTTGGCATATGACAAATGTTTCTTTGTTGAAGTTGTCCTCAGATTTTGTAATTAGCAACACTCTGTCAGGGGGTAAATATCCTCTGCTACCACCTGCTTCACTCATGTTTACGAACTTGAATCAATGGAAAACCTGAAACAAAAAAACTATACTAAAATAAATTACCAATATGATGGCTAAAACACATCAATATAGAGCTGCCATTTTTAAAAATGGCAGAAGGGTTGCTCTGAGGTGTTATTTGCTGTCTCTATAAGACTACTTGACCCCCAAAACCTATGTTTTTACACCAAAATGAAGTATGTAGATCTCATGGTTCCTGAAATAGTACATCATCACTGCAACACATCTGACATCATTACAAATGTTGTTCAGATAACATTGGCCCTGATTAGCAATGTCTTCCCAAGCTAAAATACTTCTCTAATGATCCAAAAATTCAAATTAAAAATGAAAATCTCTGGATAACAACTTTTTAGGGAGGTGTATCAAGGGGCTGGGGCTAACAGTAAAAAGGCCCCTTCTCCTGCTTTCCACAGAACTATAACTGCTTCTTGAGATAAGATGGGCTCCTTGATGTCAGTATTGCTAAAGTAGGTGAATGCTAAATATCAAATCCATCTAGCTGATGGACCCTAATAAAAGCCACTTAGGAAAGCATATGCTGGGGTGTCTTTAATGTTACGTGTCGTACATGAATGATACTGGTGGCTGTTTACGCTAAGTCAACCAAAACAGTATTTTCTGCAATGTGAAATATGATTGAACAAATACTCAGCTATTGTGAGACTCTCACGAGCTCTACTGGAGAAAGCAGCACAACCTTTCCAAATCAAGTGCCTCAGCCGTGCCTGCCCGCTTCAGCCAGTAGATAAATACAAATATATACTGACAGCTGTTGATTGGTACACGATTCATATGTGTGTGGCCCAAGTGCAGATCACGGCTTGCAGAATCTCAAACAGCTTGTTAGTATTATTAAAGGTGCCTTGAGTTCATAGATGTAATCAAGGCCTAACTTTTACCTCTAAGGACGTTCTTTCCAAATGTTATAGAACAACAACTAAATTTTTAGAACAATAAACTTTTGCGACTTACCTTCCTTTAATGGAAATAAGGCAGGCAGTTTTTTAAATGTAACTAATGCACCATGTGTAATGCGCTGTCATTTACAGACAGCACATTTTCAATTGAAATGGCCATTCAATTTGCACAAACATACCTTTTTACTGATAAAACTACATAGCACTCAAATGATAGTGCGTGGAGGTTATCGTTGGTGCATCACCAACTAAAGTCTATTGATGTGTTTTGATTCCATTATAATCTGTTTCCAAAACACTTCAGAACTGCAAAAAAATGTGCTTCATTTTCCTAACTGCTGAATGCATACCGTTTATTTACAGGTGTTTATATTTTGTTGTGTGATGCAAAAAACATCCTGCTGCCTTCCCTTTCACCACCCCTCTACTCAACAATATTACTTTTTGTGTCTGACTGCAGAGTGAGAGGAGAATGTAAATATCAATTATCATGTTAAAAATCAGCAGAGATTTCTCAGAAAACATAGCCTGACATTTGGTCTCTGTCTTTGAAGCCAGCAAAGGAAGAAGACAAATGAAGGCATCTTTATTTATTGCTTTGAACTTGGCCACCACAGTTTGGGAAACACCGCTGTAAAGCATCATCAGAGACAGTTGCTAAGGTAGGAGCAAGCCTCCAGTTCTCGCACCCCTTTAGGCCAAGTTCAAAGAAACTTGTCTAGAGAGCTACCCTATGTTAAAACAATCCTTGACATATGGGTTCTAGATGGATCATAAAAGAGAGCTTTAAATAATATGAAAAGAAGTGTACTGTCAAACTCCACTCCTAACGAGATGCTGTTCAGTGTTAAAAGTATGCAGTGGACCTTCAAAAATGGAGAGATCTGCATAATTAATCCGTTGGACTACAAGTTGAGCCATATCTGTTGACTTGCTGATTGGTGAGCTCATGGAGATTTTGATTGTAGGAAAAGTTCAGACCAGGGTATCCAGATCTGGTACTGGGGATGAAAGGAACAATAATGATAATACTACCAATGTTACCCAGTAGAAAGACTACAATTAGTGTCTGTGGACACAGAAAAGCTATGCCATGTAGTCCATATTATATATCAGACCATTGCAACTTCTGACTCGCCGCTGACTGTGCAACTGACAACCCTGTCACACAATGTGTCCTAGTGGGATGGCCACCTCTACCGGAGAAAAATAACGATCATATATTCGCGTTTTAGATTCTACATAGGCCCAGGTATGTTACTTAAATACAACTTTATAAAATTGCCTTTATTCATTTTTAACATGTTTTTTTCTGTCTTTGTTTACTTTAATTATCAGCCCGGAATAATTAAAGCAGATCTAGAACACTTTTTAAAGTGTTTTTTTCTTACATTTACTGTTTAAACCTATGTCCCGATAAGGGGAAAAAATACGGGCTTCTGGTAATTTTATTGATTTTTGTGCTGGGTGGGATCATACCGGTCAAAAAAAGCGTCCAGGTGACAACCCGAGTCGAATACCTCTCACTAAACTGAAAAGCAAACAGACCTAAGCACAGGTCAGCAAGCGGTAAGCACTGAAGTAACTGGTGATTATGGTAATGTTGGCAACTGCATCATCTCTAAAACTCAAACGTTAATTAAATGAAATGTCCCAGTATTTCTGTATCACAAGGTTCAGTCAGTAATGTGTGGGAGTCTGGCATTTTGCAGAGAAAGGTTGTGTTTTTGAACACCATGCAACATCCATAAAAAAGTTTCTTTTAGATCGAAACAGGACCTCACATATTCAAATGGGAGAGGGTCGCAGAGATCATTTGAGATAATATTAGTGAGCTGCTGCTGTAATTACAATATTGAAATCGCACCCATACATTAAGAATTTAGACCAGTGTGCTTGTTAGTGTATCAGGAACCTGATCAAACAGGGAATGGAAACAGCTATAATTAGATCATAAATCCAAAGCTGTTACGAACAGGACCTCCCAAAATACTTTTGGCCCGGGGCCCTCGAAATCCTTAAGATGTCCCTGGTGGCCCGGACCCACTCCATTGTGTGAAAACCATGCGGGTTCAACATACTAGGACAGCACACTGGGAACACCATACGTAGTGCTTGAGGCACACCAAGGGACGCACAACTACATATAGCACTGTATGGGCAGCAGGGTCAGTGCTGAGGCTGGTGGCAAGGAGTCGCCACGAAAGGGCAGAGGGGCACGTGGATGGCCCAACCCTGGCACAGGAGACAGACGCAGGACCAGATCAGCACATAATGCTGTGTTGCACACCCGATAATTCTGGCATAACATACAGGTGGTACGTGCCACCCAAAGAGAG
This sequence comes from Pleurodeles waltl, assembly GCF_031143425.1. Lineage (NCBI taxonomy): Eukaryota > Metazoa > Chordata > Amphibia > Caudata > Salamandridae > Pleurodeles > Pleurodeles waltl. The sequence goes on from NC_090437.1 coordinate 972,494,604, forward strand.
GTACTATCCATTATAAAGCACCACCATAAAGGTAAAAAAATCCCATATCTGGAGAAAACATACGGGGGGGTAGTGGGGTCATAGATCGACGGCTAGTAAATCCTCACACTGGGCCCAGGAGCTGGCTGGAGTGAATGAAAAGCGAAACAATAAGTCAGGTGCATTTAAGGGCCTGGAACTAATAAACTACCAGACCCCGACCACTTTAAAAAGTGGCACAGCCTAACAGAAAGAGAGGGTGACTGCTCATGCTCCCTGCATTCCTGGTGTGAGGCGGGTTGCTAGCCAATCGCTACAATAGAGGTAATAGCATGATAAAAATGTCCTATACGGGACTCACCCACCTGATCTAGTTAGTTCGATCGCCCCTACAGAATCGTAGAAAGGACCAACCCTTTCCCATACGTGAACGCGGATTAACTCTGGAGCTGACGGTTGGTACAACTCAAAATCCTTATGCCATGCTGTATCCGGTGAAATTGAAAAACGCATATTGAGGCACACTAAATGCATTACTGGATCCTCAACTAACCACCCCATTTTAAAAGAATCTTCCGAACAAGAGCACTTATATATCACAAGTCAAAAGAGAAAACCTCAAAACCAGCATCGGATGATAAACTAATATGAACTGAAATGTACTTTCAGAAAATGGTAAGAAAAGAAAACAACATATTGACAGAGCTAACAACTAGATCAGCGGTCGAAGTGCATTACAAAATGATGGGAAATGTGATGCTGCACGCAATAGGGGCGAGATCAGTGAGTGTAGGCTCAGGGTCAAAGGTGTGGTTAAAAAATCCTTCACCCTCCAGTGGCTAGATATAAAATAGCACACAGTTTAAATGAGAAATAAATAAAAAAGTTAAGTTAATCAGGGGCAAATGCACTAACGTACATTCTGAAACCTCTATTAGTTAATGAACTGCAGAGGTGCAGATGTCTTGGTGTAACCAGAGAGCCAGATAAGTGACTTGTGTATTTTTAGTGCTGCAAGGTCCCAGCCTGTGACAGAAAGCAATGTGAGTATGTAAGGCATTATTTTAAACTTGCATTATACACAATGTAAGATAGACTGCTGGAAAATTAGAATTTTGTTTAACGATAAAATGGTAGTTCCAAATATAGATTTTAGTGACACCCACAGTGTACGAAATTTCTGTTTATACAGCTGTCCCTTTAAAGAAAGCTTTTCACAGCTCAGCTGGTAACTCCCTTGCACTACCACTCAGTGTAAATCTTTGCCTTCAGAAATCTTCAAGTGATTCCATCAGTTAAAGCCAGTACCAACTCTAAAGCACCCTTTACCTTTGCAGATTAACCAGTTGTAGACATCTGTATTTCTTTCAGGCAAGCAGGCACTAAGGCAAGAAGACATTATTTATTGTCTAGCTGTCTGCCTGCCTTTGGTTTCACAGCACACGAGGCCCCCTGAATGATACTTCTGCTGAAGCATTCAAACTATCGAAATTAATTGTCCCGGGACGGTTGTCTTTTCACAAGAAGTTGGGGAACTCATTTTCATAAATTAAAAAAGCATGAGCACGTCATGCCCTTCCGATCCCACCCACTTCAACCACTGATCTAGATACGGCAGAGGACAAACTTCAGAAAATAGAAAAGCCCTATATTGTTCTTTCGTCTACCACATCACCAATAAATATGGATGATATAGACGCTGAAATAATTGTCTCCCTCTCCAGTGGTAAATTCCAAGGTCTGTCTTTGTTGTATGATTATAATTATATTTCTGTCTTGGTTGTGGTTTGGGCCCAGGATGCTCGGAGGGCTGCAGGGTTGGCAGCAGAGATTTTCCAGCCAGTTGAGGATGCTGTTGTGGGAGGAGGGTGGATAGGGAATTCTTTACATTTGAGCCTATGTACCAAGCAATTAGTTGTACACAAGTATCTATCTCCTCAACATGTGATTCTACCCGCTTCACTGCCAACCATAGATGTCAATACAAAGCTAGGAATGCATTCAGATGATACCTAGCATATACAAATTCAGCGTCTGTGCCCTGCATGTGGGAATGTGTGAAAGTTAAACAGACTTTGTGGTGAATGTTGGCACCAAAATGCTAATAATAACACAGGCACTTAACACTGACAAATGGGATATAATACACTGTGCACTCAATCACTGTCATCAGCAAGAAATACTTAAAATAGGAAGACGACCCCAGGCCCACAAATAGTCTGTGATCGACCACGCTCACCTGAAATGTGCGGGCTTAAATAAAACAAGAAAAATGAGACAAGTTCAAGACTACCTGCAGCACTGCAGGGCAGATATTGTTTTCCTCTAGGAAATGCATCTCACAACAATTAACGATATACACATACTCATACTCAGCGTAACCTCCTTTTACTCAATACATGCTGGGGAGAAGCCATTGTTGTTAAGCAGGACACCCTATCTCACTTGCTACAATCAGAGACTGAAAATATAGCATAGAGTATTCTAGGTAGCAAGCATGTCTCACTGGTAAACATGTATGCCCTAACATTGATGACCCTGAATTCTTTAATACGATCTGAGGTGAAATTCAAGAATTTTCTACCAGTATTATAATCAGGGGTAGTGATTTTAATGTCACGCTCGAGTGACTTATGGTGAGATCACACACACCATCTAAAAGGAACATGCATGTGAGTAGTGCTCTCAAAGACATCATTAAAGATGATGATCAGGTTTGGCATCATAGGCGTCTCGCCACAAAATGTATGCTTACACTACTCTGCTACACACAATATATGTATAGGTTAGACTACTCGCTAATTATGAGAGATGTGTGCACATGGGTTAGGAGCACAGAACATCTTGCCCAAACACTATCGGATTACACACTTGTACTGATGAGCATAGAGCCGCCTGGGGTGTCTCAAGAAAAAAAGACTATGGCTGCTGTCCCCAGGGGTACTGTTAGATGAAGTATTCCAAGAGGACGTATGAACAGACTTATTCAATTACTTTGAGTAGAATCAGAATCCTGTGAGCAAAGTTTATACCCTGTTGAAAGCTTTCAAGGTAGTGCTTAGAGGCCAGTGTGTTGAGAAAAAAACAGTGGATATTGAAAGCACTGAAACACCCCATACTAATGCTAGAATATGAGATGAAGTACCTTGTAGCACATCTTGGCCAGCAGGACACTGTTAAAGTTGGAGAGAAACTAAGAACCAAAATAATGGAATGCAATGAGGTTGGGGAATGGGAAGCGAAGTACTTGGGCAAGTATGCTACCACGCCTGCCTTCGGTGAGGATGAATGCCCTGGTAAAACCCTAGCAAATATCATAAACAAATACCCTGGGCTGCCATTAGAATCACACAGACCACCAAAGATGATGGCGGGGACAATCGATATGAGGCTCATGCAACTGAGAGAGTCTTTCTAAATTATTATAAAGAGCTCTATGCTCGCAATTGTAAGAAATTGGTTTTTTGGTTGGGGGGTGGAAGCACAACTCAAGCAACAATGACAATCCTTGGCAGAGTTAACTACAAAAGTCAATAAATTAACCTGTGCGTAACCCTCTGATAGCTTAGCAGAAAGCAGTCAGGCTTAACTTAGACGCAATGTGTAAAGTATTTATGCAGCACACGCACCTTAATAAGGTAAAAAACACAACAGAAGAAAAATCCCAGAATGACAAAAATCCAATCAGTATAAGTGGAAATATTAAATTCTAAAGTTTTTAGAGAAATAAAGCCTAAAAGCACAAAGTGCCATTTATGATCATCTGGTCACACTAGACTGGGGGAAAGTCATGTGTTTAGGCTGACTGCAGTGGAATGCGAGTCGGACACACAAACAGTATTCCCGCTGGCAATTTACCATCAAAGTCCAGGGCAAAGAGTTTCATTCATGGTGGAGGGGGCCGCGTGGAGCAGGCCGCGTGGAGCAGGCTGAATGTCGTGGATGGTGGTATTCGTAGCGTGAAGAGCAGGTCATGCGTTATAGACAGTCGTTGTAGCACAAAGAGCTGGTCATTCATCACGGGTGGTCATTCCTCTAGCTGGGCATTGGTGGTCGTCGCGGGCTGTTGTTGCATTAGAGCAAAGTGCAGGGCTCTCATTGCCATTCGTCACTGGTGGTTACTGTTGACTTGAAGAGCAGGTATCACCTGAGTTTCGTGCTGCTGATCTTTGCGGATGGCAGTCTTGGCATGAACAGGCATGTTCACGATCACGAGGAACACATACTTCCACATTTTCAACTTTTCTTTAGTAGTAGTGATTACATTTAGATCAGGGCGGCTCCTCCATTAGGGTGGAGGAGCGTCGCCCCCGCCCCGCTAGCAGCGGCAGCTGCAAAACCTTTAAAAGAAAAGGATAATAAACTTTATTTATTATCCTGTTCTTTTAAAGGGGCGTGGCCACGGGGGTGAAGAGCAGCGAGGGGGAGTGCCTAGCACTCCCCCTCTCTGCGCATGTATGTTTGGCCGGCCATCTCGGGCTCTCTCAAGGCCACAACACAGCTGCCAGGCTGGATGCTCCGAACCAATCCTGACGCTGCTTTGAGCAGCGTCAGGATTGGCCACATGGCAGGCTGGGCGCCTCTGCCTGCAGCAGGGACGAGGGACAGAGGAGCGGTGTGTGGCGGAGGAGGTAAGTGTTTTTAGCTTTATTTTTTTTATTTAATTTTCATTTACACCCCACCCTCCCCGCGCGCGTGCTGCCCCTTTCCTTCTTGTTATCACCAGCCGCTACTGATTCAGATGCCAGCCTAGGGTTCAGGACCAGGGGAGGCACATCTTGGGGATCAGGGGCTTACTCCAGTAGAAGCCAGCAGTGCTCAAGCAGGTCCAGATGCGGGTCCAGATCGGTCCAGTTGCTGTTAGTCAGCTGGTCAGTTGCAGGGAGACCCTTGAAGCTTATTGTGACCCTATAGCCAGCTGTCCCCTGGGGTCACTATGGTTAGCCTGGGGTGAAGGCAAACAGGTCCAATCTTAATTCTCAGACAGCAAAGCAGACCCTCAAGCAGCAGAGTAGTCCTTCTTCTGTAACTTTCAGGTCCAGGAGTGTTCTGATGAGTGGCTCTGGAAGTCCAATATTTATACATGGTGCCAACCTTTGTGTCAAGGACTCTCTATCCTACCCCAACAACTGGTTCTGTAAAGTTCTTTCCCTTTACCTGTGAAGGATCCAAACTGTCATGAGGTGTCAAAGACAAGGGAGGTCTGGTGTCAGATTCCTTTGTGTGTGCACCCTTTGAAGTGTAAGTGGGGCTGGGTACAGCTCCTCCCCAGTCATCCTTCCAGGGCGGCCCATCCTTTCCACACCTATGCCCCCTTTCTGTCACTGTCTGGAAAGAGTACACAAATCCCAATAGTATGGCCATTCTCAGTCATGTGACCCAGGGCACTGGCAAAAGACACCAATGGTTTGTACAAGAAAACGCCAAACTCTCTAAAAGTGGCATTTTCAGAATTATAACTTAAAATCCAACCTTACCAATAAACAGTATTTTAAGTTGCAATCCATTTGAATGTAAATAGATCACTTTTCTCTGCTTCCAGTCTAAAACAATACACTAATGATCCTGTCCACACACACAGCTATCTGGAAGATACTGCCATAGCTTGGCTTAGCAAAGCTCATAGGGAATTCTTGGGATCGGCGATCATGTTAGAGGAGGTTAAATAGGTGATATGTGGGCTACCTGATGGAAAAGCCCCTAAGTCAGAGAGACTCCCCAGTGAATTATATAAGACCTATTTAAAACTGCTGGCACCACAGCTGCTGGAATACTTTGTGGAAGCCACAACATCGGGTCATTTGGTAACTTCCATGCACGAAGATACTCTAATAACTATACTAAGCCTTCCAAAACTGGGGATAGCTGTGAGTCCTTAATTAACTGTAATACAAAGATTCTCGCAAAACTCAAAGCAATTAGAATTCTCCTGCTGCTGTCAAACATGGAGCTTCAATACCAATCAGGCTTTATACCTGGAAGATTAACTGCACACAACTTACACACTTTATTTTCATTGTTACTCCAGTTAACTCCCAATGTCAGCGCAGTGGTAATGTTTCTGGATACCACATAGGGCATTTGATTCTGTGGAGTGGAATTACTTGATGCCGATGCTGAGCCGTATGGGAATACCCAGACCATTCCTAACCCTGATCAAACTACTGTACCCAAATCCGGTGGCTAAGTTGTAACTGCATGGCATAGTTTTGGTCCCCATACCAATAGCCCCGGTGTACTAGGGAGGGATGAACTCTATCCCTGATATTTTGTGCCTACAACAGAACCCCTGGCGGTTAAGCTGCAACAGCAACACATGTGTTATGCCTTCATATTTATACTCTTGTTGTATGCTGATGGCATAACACTATATATCAATAGTTCAAGAAAAAGCCTTACCCCAATATTAGGGAAGTGCACGAGATTTGGGAGACTCTCTGACTTAATGATAAATTGGAGGAAGTCTGCAGCTTTTCCACTTACTGATGTCCCCCAGAGGTTCGACCTTGATTACTCGTTGGAGGAGTTTGAGGCCTTGATTGAATATATGGCATTTTGGAGCATTTTTAACACAGATGACATAATTAGACTCCGCTATGCCACTGCAATCTATTATCTTTAGGACCAGATATCCAGATGGCCCAAACTACTACTCATGATGGCAGGGCGTATCAACTTAATAAAAATGGCGATACTCCCTAAATTTCTCTACTGTTTTGTCAACAGTGCTATCCCACTAAACAAAAGATTTTTTTCAATCACATCACTTTGTAAAAGACTCACCTGGGCTGGAAAAAAGCCCAGGATAGCATAGGAAATTATGACCCTACTGTGCTATTAAGAAGGATTTGCGGTCACCAAATATGTTGATATATTATGTCTGTGTTCATGCACGCTTTACGTATTACTAGTTTCATCCACAAAGTTACTTGACCCATCTGGCGATGAGGAGGGAAGTTGCAGGCCCTGTCCCACTTGATGTGGCTATGTGGTTCAAAGACCCCTTTAACTACTCTGAATTTAGTCTGGTCAAGAGCACATCCACAGCTTGGGATAAGCTTAGACAGAAAGCACCGCTAAAGCTACTATCCTGATGTCACACCCGGATTTTCTAATAGCTGCAGAGCATAAAACGCAACTCAATTACAAAAGTTCAACATCACAAGATGGGAGGGGAACTATGCGAAAGTTGTACATTTGTCACTACTGATACCCTTGGTTTGTGATCGAAAGGCAACCCCCCTAGACATATGTCAGAACCCCTTACGGAGGACCACGGGGCACACAGCGGCTACTGAGCCAAGCCTTGGTGGTTGAGGCCTTGTACTACTGATGTCCCTGAGCCTGACCTGCTATGGATCCTGAGCAACTGGGCCAAGTACTTCCTCTGCACTTGACTCTCAGTGGTAGCTGTGGACGAGAAGTCAAAGGCTCCCTTGGTGGACACAGGTTAGTGAACACGGCTCATAACTCAAAGTGCAATCAGAAATGTCATTGAATCAGTGTCCAATCAATTACCTGTTTTTGTAAAAGAAGCATTTTATTTCTAACTCTGTGCATTCAAAGAAATAACTTCATTTGTAAGCAACAACACAATCCCCTTTAGGTTGGGGCTCTAGTGTTTATATGGTGATTCTCTGTCCCATCCTCTTCCATGCAGTGTGGTCAGGGTTATTCCCCATTCACTGGTGGCCACATCCAGGGAATGCTCAATAGTAGGCCAAACCCAAGAGTTCCCCTTTGACTCTTTAGGAATTACTCAAAACTGTCTAGGGTGCTGTAGCGCCGTCAGCAGCGAGTGCCACAGGGCCTAACAGGCCCGATTCAAGTCTTACCTGCTCCCACAGCATGGAAGCATTTATAATTTCACAGGGTCCCCTGACTGCAGGTCCTCAAAAACTCTGGTTATGTTTGGAGAATTCAGGCTGCTTGCAGTGCTCACGGCAACTCTCAGCTGGTGCAGACTGTCTCCCGACTAGCACTGCCAGCTTTCCTCATGATCGGAGACACTTCCAGCCTGTGAACCCGCAGTAAGTCAGTCTTCTGCACGTAGCGGGATGGGGGAATTCGAACTTCCAGCTCCAGTGCAGAGCCCATTGATGGTGCAACATCTTCCTCAGCATCCTCTACAGTCGTTGGGGGTTTGTCAGGGGCAGATATTGATGCACGGGCTGACTCCACTGGTTGCGACCTCTATCTTTTTCCGAACAATGACCCAAACGCTTGGCAAAGATAGTACCGGTAGCCTCTCTTGGCTGGCTTACAGGTTTGACGCAACACTTAAGGTCAAAGGGCAGACTCCTCTAGTGCAATTGCCCACACCACGGCGGCCCCTCCTGGCATAAGGGGTCCCTGTTAAAGCGGACACTAGTCTTTGGTGCACTTATTGCCAAAGCACTTCAGCTTTGGACCCTGTTGGCATACAGTGTCAACGCAAGAAGGAGGTATGGGCTTGGTGCTTCCCACAATGTACTCGATGTTTGGCTCAGTCCAGGGCAGCTCTCTCCTGCCATAGAGGGGTCGCCAAAACAATCCTGGGCACGGGCAATGACCCGATCAATTGACAGCCATTTTCTCACACCTCTCACAGGGAGTCCTCTTGGTAGGGCTCCCCACTGGAACTCGGTCCCTCCAAGCCTCTCCTCTTCTCTACAGGGCACACTGGGCTTGGCAAACAGGCAGGCGCTGGTGCTTAAGGCTCCAGTGCAAGTACTCTTGGTTTCTCTGGGCTGTGTCCCTTCACCCAGCAGGGAGACTAGCATGCCTTGGCCCCAGTGCTGGTCCCAGGCAGTAGTCTTGCAGAGCTTCCCCTTTTCACACAGCCTGTTTGGCTGCTGAGCAGATGACACATTTTGGGGTCTCAACCTCCCCTTCTTATAGTCCATTTCCAGACAACAAATGTGATTTAGGTTCTGAGCCTTATGTTGGAGTTCTGCTTCTTTTGAAGTGTACACTTGTCTCTATCTTCTTCCTCTTGAAAGGTTGTCTGTCAGAGCAGGAGAGACTCTGAAGCTGATAGTTCCACAACACAGGCCATGGAAGTGACTAGAGTTGATGGATGTCAGCCATATTTATATGTGCATCAAAAGTTTAATCCCAGACTTCGAGCCCTACTCTTTATAATTCCCATATCAGCACCAACTCCTTCCTAAGATGTGTCCAGGCCCCTTCCTTGTGATCTCTCATTGAATCAAAGACTAGAGCTCCCTTTTGAAGTGTACATGGACGTCTCATTCTGCCTGCTTCCAGTGTGCCCCACCCAGCGCACAGGAATGCAGTAAAGCACAAATTTGTCTACTCCTCATGTCTTCACCAGGCACGCCTGGGCTTCCTATGATAGAACCCAGGGTCCTCTATTGCAGGAACACATGTACTCATTGTACATACACAGCACACATACTGTCCAGCTCCATTTATTGTGCCACCACAGGCACCAAATTCAGCACACACATTCAATCTGCTTGCACTGTTCAGTACTGTAGCCTTGCTGTATTGTACCAGGGTGTGCTATTTGGAAACACACACACTACCAGCATACACACACTCATCATGTGCTCACTGCACAACACTTCACCCTTCATGTATTGTACTTCTAACAAGTACACATACATCCACCACATGCTTTTCATTGCACATGCAATGCACAGCACTACATCAGATGTAATGTACTCCTTTGCAGGCATACATATACTCAGTACATGAGCTAACCATACATGTACTGTACAGCACTGCTCTACACCTGTATTGTACCCTTCCCAGGCATACATACATCCAGTACATTCATTACTCCTGTGCTGCGCAGTACACTGCACCTGCCTGATGTAGGCCAAGTATCAGTCATCATACAGCAGCAGAACTTTAAGAAGGTGAGTGAGTCTGTAAGCCTCACTCTAGTGACACAGGGTAAAAAGACCTGTTCACTCCTACTGATCACAACACGGTATGCTTCCACGACCGTGCCCGTGCTGCTTAACTCCTGGAGAAGGTGGTAGCCTTCTACCATTATGAGGTTAGCGCTTTGGGCTTCCTCCCACAATTCGTGAGACAGGCGTATGACATGGGGCATTTATGTGATCCGTGTTTGCCTTTGACAACAAAAATATGCAGTAGGGATCCAGACAACAGTGGAGTTAGGCACTCAGGACAGCGGTATATGTCTTTACCTTGCAGATGACTTTTCTGTCCCAACAACAAAATTTGCATCAAAGGCTAAAATTAATCTGAAAACAAAATACACCAACCTTCCCCCAGGATCCTGAAAGTCTTCAACCACTCAAGATGCTGATTGCCGCTAAAACACAAAAAAACATGATCATAACACTATATATAGAAATGCAGACCAGGATTCACCCGCGTATGTGCCCGGCCAGACCAGGTTGAGACTCTGATTTGGGCACACCTCTCACTGGCCATATGTGGGAATACTGCTGCTCCCAAACATGTGAACACCTACTAAATAGATGTATGCACTTACAATAATTCAGGTATAATCATAGGGTGTATTACTCCCCTCTGACACTACAATAATGGGGCCTAAGAGATACCTCACACTGTAAATGATGTAAAATAGAGGAGAGAGTTTCTCCCCTTGGCTTGGGGATGTAATAGGATTCAAGAATTTTGGAGTGAAGTGATAAATGTGACTCAGGAAATTATCGAGACTCCTGTTCAAGTATCACTGGTCACACTGTTGGGGTGGGTGAAAAAAGTAGTGTATGCCAAATGCAAATTTGCAGCTATCCTATTTCCAGCCTTAAGACACCTGGGTTAGGAAAAGCACAGGCCTCCAGTGCTCTTGTGAGTGCTGAGAGAGCCCGCTCCCTCCTATCCTGATGCTTGTTTCATGCTGGTTACCAGCATGAAAGCAGCACCAGGATTGGTTAGTGCAGTTTCCTGGGTCCCGTGTTGAAGCTTCCAGGAAAGGAGAGACGACACTAGGAGAGGAGGACACCATAAAGTAAGTGCTGTTTTTTAAATGATTATTATATTAGTCATCCCTCTGACCCACCCTCCCCCAGCTTCGCAATCCCCCATATTGTAAATACAAGCCAGCCACCACTGGTTATTTGCTACATCTGCCAGCACAAGTAGGAGTAGGTGCAATATGAGACTTTTTAAGTTTGTGTAGGGTCTGCTCAGGTCGCCAGCCTTGATTGTTCGTCCACTTCCATCCTCCTTCACGATGTCTCTTAATTCAACAGTAGGCAGTATCCCTGCCTTTAACCTGTTCTGTGCCTTGGACGAGATGATCTCGTCCAAGGCTACAGTTCCCCTGTGCCTTGGACGAGATCACCTCGTCCAAGGCACAGGGGAACTTGGGGAAGCGCTAGCGCGCCCCCCGTGCACCCCCCTGCCAGCCATTTGCTTCCAGCGCGCAAAGAGGAAAGGACGAAAAGGTTAGTCCTTTCCGTTTTTGGGGGTGGGGAGGGGGGGGTGAAAACAGACACGGGGGGAAAGGAAAGGGTTTTTCCTTTCCCCCTGTGCCTGTTTTCACAAGATTCCTGCTCCACGATCGCGGGCAGGGTCCGCGATCGTGGAGCAGGAATCTCCACTAGACCCCAGGGATTTTTTCAAATAGGTTTCTTTTGGGGGCGACCCCTTGGGCAAGGGTCGCCCCCCTGGGGGGCAATTTTTTCAGTATTTCGCCCCCCCCTGGGGGCAGATCCGCCGATTTTTCGGTAGGGATTCCAGTATTGACCCTCCTGGCCACTTTTGGAGTTAGCGAAAAAATTGTGTGGGAACTTGCTAGACGGCTGTTTAACAAAGGTCACCATTTGTACGTAGATAATTTCTACACTGGAGTGCAGTTGTTCAAGGAGTTGTTTAGGGTGGACACTGTTGCTTGTGGCACAATCCGTTCTAACCGGAAAGGCTATCCAAGGGAGCTTGTCTGTAAAAAACTTGAGAGGGGACAGTGCAGTGCCTTGCGGAATAATGAGCTGCTAGCTCTGAAATTTTCAGACAGGAGGGATGTGTACATGCTATCGACCATCCATGATGAGAGTACTTCCCCTGTGGCTGTTTGGGGTCAGGTTGCAGAAGTGCGCAAACCTGCGTGCATTTTGGACTACAATAGGCACATGGGTGGTGTTGATAGAGTAGATCAGAGGTTGGAACCTTACACTGCTCTTCGTAAGTCTTATGTGTGGTATAAAAAGTTGGCCCTACATTTATTTCATTTGGCAACTTTTAATGCCTTTATTGTATACAAGGATTGTTCACCTGAGTCAAGGATGACATTTGTTAAATTTCAGGAGTCGGTGATAGAAAGCCTTATTGTGGTGGAACCGGCAAGAGTTCCTAGAGTAGAAGTGGTGGAGGATGTGGCTTGGTTGAGCACTTTCCAGATCACATTCCTCCCACTCCCAAAAAAGACATGCCCACAAAGAAATGTAGAGTATGTGCCCGGAGATCAATCCGGACGGAGAGCCGGATGTACTGCCCCGAATGCCCTTCAAAGCCTGGGCTGTGTGTGCCCAGCTGTTTTAGAAGTTACCACACAAGGAAAAACTTTTGGGAAATACCGTGAGTGTAAGCTGTCTGTTTTATATTTTCATATGTTTCACGGTTGGCATCTCTGTCGTGTATTTAGTTAGAGCTTTTGTGTTTGTAGTTTTGTGCTTATTTTATAATTAGTGGTCTCTTTGTTGTTTATAAACAAAAAAAGTGATGGCGATGTGCGTGGGGTGGCGCTTGGCTGGCGGTGTGCGTGGGGTGGCGCTTGGCTGGCGGTGTGCGTGGGGTGGTGCTTGGCTGACGGTGTGTTTGGGGTGGCGCTTGGCTAGCGGTGTGCGTGGGGTGGCGCTTGGCTGGCGGTGTGCGTGGGGTGGCGCTTGGCTGGCGGTGTGCTTGAGGTGGCGCTTGGCTGGCGGTGTGCTTGGGGTGGCGCTTGGCTGGCGGTGTGCTTGGGGTGGCGCTTGGCTGGCGGTGTGCGTGGGGTGGCGCTTGGCTGGCGGTGTGCGTGGGGTGGCGCTTGGCTGGCGGTGTGCTTGGGGTGGCGCTTGGCTGGCGGTGCCAGCCAAACGGCAGTCCACACTCCCATCAGCTGGTGTGATTCTTGTATCAGGCATGTGGGCGTATGTAAGTGATGGGCCCTTGAGTGGCGCGGTTTGTCGATGTGAGTATTGTAATGTGCTGGGCCCGTGGCTGGCGGTGTGAATGGTCTTGTGTGTGTCATGTATGAAAGGTTTGTGAATGGACTGTAAAGCGGTTGGTGCCTTGTCGCGGCTTTACAGCTTACAAGCTGTGAGTCATTGGTTCACTTTTTTGCCTTTCAGTTATTAGCAGTGCATTTCATTTTTCTGAAATCTCTTGTTAATAAAATTTGATCCACTGAACCATCACTCACCCTCGTGCCAAATCCAACCAGTATGTGTGCTAAAAAATGACAAAACCTGCTCCGCTGTAATCAGGCGTCGCAGCACACCTGTGACACGCTAGGTGCCTCGGGTGGGACCCCGATGATGAAGCATGCCACCAACTTGGTTGGTGGGTGAGGGGTCTTCTTCACATAACCTAAGTGTGTTTCTTTTCACAATTTTAGGGTTTGGCACATCACGGACGTATGTGCACACATCAAAATGATATATTACAAAAATACCTGTGTTTGGGGGGGAGGGCCCACCTATATTTTTGGTCCTGGGTGCGGCCTTCATCTAGGGAAACCTACAAAACCCAGATTTATTTTTAAACTAGACACCCCAAGGAGTCCAGGGAGATGTGGCTTGCGTGGCTCCCCCAACATTTTCTTACCCAGACTCCTCTGTAAACCTCAAAATTTGCATAAAAAAGCATATTTTCCTGACTTTTCTTAGTAGGATCACCACTCCAGCACAAAATTCCTACTCCCCAGTTTTCCCCTCAGTCTCCCAAGTAAAATGACACCTCACTTATGTGGGTCCCCAAAGCAGAGTCCGTCTAAAGATGTATAAAAGAATATGCCCTTATAAACTCGCTGTTCTATCCCTTCTATCTCTTCAAGTTTTGGGCCTTATTCTGTTGCAGGCACCTGGCCCACCCACACAAGTGAGGTATCATTTTTATCGGGAGACTTGGGGGAATGCTGGGTGGAAGGAAAATTGTGGCTCCTCTCAGATTCCAGAACTTTCTGTCACCAAAATGAGAGGAAAGGGTGTTTTTTTTAGCCAAATTTTGAGGTTTGCAAAGGATTCTGGGTAACAGAACCTGGTCCGAGCCCCACAACTCACCCCATCTTGGATTCCCCAAGGTCTTTAGTTTTAAAAAATGCACAGGTTTGGTAGGTTTCCCTAGGTGCCGGCTGAGCCACAGGCCAAAATCCACAGGTAGGCACTGTTTTCTTTCAAAAAATGGGATGTGTCCACCTTGCGCTTTGGGGCATTTCCTGTCGCGGGCGCTAGGCCTACCCACACAAGTGAGGTATCATTTTTAGCGGGAGACTTGGGGGAACGCTGGGTGGAAGGAAATTTGTGGCTCCTCTCAGATTCCAGAACTTTCTGCCACAGAAATGTGAGGAACATGTGTTTTTTCAGCCAAATTTTGAGGTTTGTAAAGGATTCTGGGTAACAGAACCTGGTCCGAGCCCCGCAAGTCACCCCTCCTTGGATTCCCCTAGGTCTCTAGTTTTCAGAAATGCACAGGTTTGGTAGGTTTCCCTAGGTGCCGGCTGAGCTAGAGGCCAAAATCTACAGGTAGGCACTTCGCAAAAAACACCTCTGTTTTCTTTCAAAAAGTTGGATGTGTCCACGTTGCGCTTTGGGGCGTTTCCTGTTCCGGGCGCTAGGCCTACCCACACAAGTGAGGTATAATTTTTATCGGGAGACTTGGGGGAACGCTGGGTGGAAGGAAATTTGTGGCTCCTCTCAGATTCCAGAACTTTCTGCCACAGAAATGTGAGGAACATGTGTTTTTTTTAGCCAAATTTTGAGATTTGCAAAGGATTCTGGGTAACAGAACCTGGTCCGAGCCCCGCAAGTCACCCCTCCTTGGATTCCCCTAGGTCTCTAGTTTTCAGAAATGCACAGGTTTGGTAGGTTTCCCTAGGTGCCGGCTGAGCCAGAGGCCAAAATCTACAGGTAGGCACTTCGCAATTTGGATGTGTCCACGTTGCGCTTTGGGGCGTTTCCTGTCGCGGGCGCCAGGCCTACCCACACAAGTGAGGTATCATTTTTATCGGGAGACTTGGGGGAACGCTGGGTGGAAGGACATTTGTGGCTCCTTTCAGATTCCAGAACTTTCTGCCACAGAAATGTGAGGAACATGTGTTGTTTTAGCCAAATGTTGAGGTTCGCAAAGGATTCTGGGTAACAGAACATAGTCCGAGCCCCGCAAGTCACCCCTCCTTGGATTCCCCTAGGTCTCTAGTTTTCAGAAATGCACAGGTTTGGTAGGTTTCCCTAGGTGCCGGCTGAGCTAGAGGCCAAACTCTACAGGTAGGCACTTCGCAAAAAACACCTCTGTTTTCTTTCAAAAATTTGGATGTGTCCACGTTGCGCTTTGGGGCGTTTCCTGTCGCGGGCGCTAGGCCTACCCACACAAGTGAGGTATCATTTTTATCGGGAGACTTGGGGGAACGCTGGGTGGAAGGAAATTTGTGACTCCTCTTAGATTCCAGAACTTTCTGCCACAGAAATGTGAGGAACATGTGTTTTTTTAGCCAAATTTTGAGGTTTGCAAAGGATTCTGGGTAACAGAACCTGGTCCGAGCCCCACAAGTCACCCCTCCTTGGATTCCCCTAGGTCTCTAGTTTTCAGAAATGCACAGGTTTGGTAGGTTTCCCTAGGTGCCGGCTGAGCCAGAGGCCAAAATCTACAGGTAGGCACTTCGCAATTTGGATGTGTCCACGTTGCACTTTGGGGCGTTTCCTGTCGCGGGCGCCAGGCCTACCCACACAAGTGAGGTATCATTTTTATCGGGAGACTTGGGGGAACGCTGGGTGGAAGGACATTTGTGACTCCTCTTAGATTCCAGAACTTTCTGCCACAGAAATGTGAGGAACATGTGTTTTTTTAGCCAAATTTTGAGGTTTGCAAAGGATTCTGGGTAACAGAACCTGGTCCGAGCCCCACAAGTCACCCCTCCTTGGATTCCCCTAGGTCTCTAGTTTTCAGAAATGCACAGGTTTGGTAGGTTTCCCTAGGTGCCGGCTGAGCTAGAGGCCAAACTCTACAGGTAGGCACTTCGCAAAAAACACCTCTGTTTTCTTTCAAAAATTTGGATGTGTCCACGTTGCGCTTTGGGGCGTTTCCTGTCGCGGGCGCTAGGCCTACCCACACAAGTGAGGTATCATTTTTATCGGGAGACTTGGGGGAACGCTGGGTGGAAGGAAATTTGTGACTCCTCTTAGATTCCAGAACTTTCTGCCACAGAAATGTGAGGAACATGTGTTTTTTTTAGCCAAATTTTGAGGTTTGCAAAGGATTCTGGGTAACAGAACATAGTCCGAGCCCCGCAAGTCACCCCTCCTTGGATTCCCCTAGGTCTCTAGTTTTCAGAAATGCACAGGTTTGGTAGGTTTCCCTAGGTGCCGGCTGAGCTAGAGGCCAAAATCTACAGGTAGGCACTTCGCAAAAAACACCTCTGTTTTCTTCCAAACATTTGGATGTGTCCACGTTGCGCTTTGGGGCGTTTCCTGTCTCGGGCGCTAGGCCTACCCACACAAGTGAGGTATCATTTTTATCGGGAGACTTGGGGGAACGCTCGGAGGAAGGAAATTTGTGGCTCCTCTCAGATTCCAGAACTTTCTGCCACAGAAATGTGAGGAACATGTGTTTTTTTTAGCCAAATTTTGAGGTTTGCAAAGGTTTCTGGGTAACAGAACCTGGTCCGAGCCCCGCAAGTCACCCCTCCTTGGATTCCCCTTGGTCTCTAGCTTTCAGAAATGCACAGGTTTGGTAGGTTTCCCTAGGTGCCGGCTGAGCCAGAGGCCAAAATCTACAGGTAGGCACTTCGCAATTTGGATGTGTCCACGTTGCGCTTTGGGGCGTTTCCTGTCGCGGGCGCCAGGCCTACCCACACAAGTGAGGTATCATTTTTATCGGGAGACTTGGGGGAACGCTGGGTGGAAGGAAATTTGTGACTCCTCTTAGATTCCAGAACTTTCTGCCACAGAAATGTGAGGAACATGTGTTTTTTTAGCCAAATTTTGAGGTTTGCAAAGGATTCTGGGTAACAGAACCTGGTCCGAGCCCCACAAGTCACCCCTCCTTGGATTCCCCTAGGTCTCTAGTTTTCAGAAATGCACAGGTTTGGTAGGTTTCCCTAGGTGCCGGCTGAGCTAGAGGCCAAAATCTACAGGTGGGCACTTCGCAAAAAACACCTCTGTTTTCATTCAAACATTTGGATGTGTCCACGTTGCGCTTTGGGGCGTTTCCTGTCGCGGGCGCTAGGCCTACCCACACAAGTGAGGTATCATTTTTATCGGGAGACTTGGGGGAACGCTGGGTGGAAGGAAATTTGTGGCTCCTCTCAGATTCCAGAACTTTCTGCCACAGAAATGTGAGGAACATGTGTTTTTTTTAGCCAAATTTTGAGATTTGCAAAGGATTCTGGGTAACAGAACCTGGTCCGAGCCCCGCAAGTCACCCCTCCTTGGATTCCCCTAGGTCTCTAGTTTTCAGAAATGCACAGGTTTGGTAGGTTTCCCTAGGTGCCGGCTGAGCCAGAGGCCAAAATCTACAGGTAGGCACTTCGCAATTTGGATGTGTCCACGTTGCGCTTTGGGGCGTTTCCTGTCGCGGGCGCCAGGCCTACCCACACAAGTGAGGTATCATTTTTATCGGGAGACTTGGGGGAACGCTGGGTGGAAGGACATTTGTGGCTCCTCTCAGATTCCAGAACTGTCTGCCACAGAAATGTGAGGAACATGTGTTGTTTTAGCCAAATGTTGAGGTTCGCAAAGGATTCTGGGTAACAGAACATAGTCCGAGCCCCGCAAGTCACCCCTCCTTGGATTCCCCTAGGTCTCTAGTTTTCAGAAATGCACAGGTTTGGTAGGTTTCCCTAGGTGCCGGCTGAGCTAGAGGCCAAACTCTACAGGTAGGCACTTCGCAAAAAACACCTCTGTTTTCTTTCAAAAATTTGGATGTGTCCACGTTGCGCTTTGGGGCGTTTCCTGTCGCGGGCGCTAGGCCTACCCACACAAGTGAGGTATCATTTTTATCGGGAGACTTGGGGGAACGCTGGGTGGAAGGAAATTTGTGACTCCTCTTAGATTCCAGAACTTTCTGCCACAGAAATGTGAGGAACATGTGTTTTTTTAGCCAAATTTTGAGGTTTGCAAAGGATTCTGGGTAACAGAACCTGGTCCGAGCCCCACAAGTCACCCCTCCTTGGATTCCCCTAGGTCTCTAGTTTTCAGAAATGCACAGGTTTGGTAGGTTTCCCTAGGTGCCGGCTGAGCTAGAGGCCAAAATCTACAGGTGGGCACTTCGCAAAAAACACCTCTGTTTTCATTCAAACATTTGGATGTGTCCACGTTGCGCTTTGGGGCGTTTCCTGTCGCGGGCGCTAGGCCTACCCACACAAGTGAGGTATCATTTTTATCGGGAGACTTGGGGGAACGCTGGGTGGAAGGAAATTTGTGGCTCCTCTCAGATTCCAGAACTTTCTGCCACAGAAATGTGAGGAACATGTGTTTTTTTTAGCCAAATTTTGAGATTTGCAAAGGATTCTGGGTAACAGAACCTGGTCCGAGCCCCGCAAGTCACCCCTCCTTGGATTCCCCTAGGTCTCTAGTTTTCAGAAATGCACAGGTTTGGTAGGTTTCCCTAGGTGCCGGCTGAGCCAGAGGCCAAAATCTACAGGTAGGCACTTCGCAATTTGGATGTGTCCACGTTGCGCTTTGGGGCGTTTCCTGTCGCGGGCGCCAGGCCTACCCACACAAGTGAGGTATCATTTTTATCGGGAGACTTGGGGGAACGCTGGGTGGAAGGACATTTGTGGCTCCTCTCAGATTCCAGAACTTTCTGCCACAGAAATGTGAGGAACATGTGTTGTTTTAGCCAAATGTTGAGGTTCGCAAAGGATTCTGGGTAACAGAACATAGTCCGAGCCCCGCAAGTCACCCCTCCTTGGATTCCCCTAGGTCTCTAGTTTTCAGAAATGCACAGGTTTGGTAGGTTTCCCTAGGTGCCGGCTGAGCTAGAGGCCAAACTCTACAGGTAGGCACTTCGCAAAAAACACCTCTGTTTTCTTTCAAAAATTTGGATGTGTCCACGTTGCGCTTTGGGGCGTTTCCTGTCGCGGGCGCTAGGCCTACCCACACAAGTGAGGTATCATTTTTATCGGGAGACTTGGGGGAACGCTGGGTGGAAGGAAATTTGTGACTCCTCTTAGATTCCAGAACTTTCTGCCACAGAAATGTGAGGAACATGTGTTTTTTTAGCCAAATTTTGAGGTTTGCAAAGGATTCTGGGTAACAGAACCTGGTTCGAGCCCCACAAGTCACCCCTCCTTGGATTCCCCTAGGTCTCTAGTTTTCAGAAATGCACAGGTTTGGTAGGTTTCCCTAGGTGCCGGCTGAGCTAGAGGCCAAAATCTACAGGTAGGCACTTCGCAAAAAACACCTCTGTTTTCATTCAAACATTTGGATGTGTCCACGTTGCGCTTTGGGGCGTTTCCTGTCGCGGGCGCTAGGCCTACTCACACAAGTGAGGTATCATTTTTATCGGGAGACTTGGGGGAACGCTGGGTGGAAGGAAATTTGTGGCTCCTCTCAGATTCCAGAACTTTCTGCCACAGAAATGTGAGGAACATGTGTTTTTTTTAGCCAAATTTTGAGATTTGCAAAGGATTCTGGGTAACAGAACCTGGTCCGAGCCCCGCAAGTCACCCCTCCTTGGATTCCCCTAGGTCTCTAGTTTTCAGAAATGCACAGGTTTGGTAGGTTTCCCTAGGTGCCGGCTGAGCCAGAGGCCAAAATCTACAGGTAGGCACTTCGCAATTTGGATGTGTCCACGTTGCGCTTTGGGGCGTTTCCTGTCGCGGGCGCCAGGCCTACCCACACAAGTGAGGTATCATTTTTATCGGGAGACTTGGGGGAACGCTGGGTGGAAGGACATTTGTGGCTCCTCTCAGATTCCAGAACTTTCTGCCACAGAAATGTGAGGAACATGTGTTGTTTTAGCCAAATGTTGAGGTTCGCAAAGGATTCTGGGTAACAGAACATAGTCCGAGCCCCGCAAGTCACCCCTCCTTGGATTCCCCTAGGTCTCTAGTTTTCAGAAATGCACAGGTTTGGTAGGTTTCCCTAGGTGCCGGCTGAGCTAGAGGCCAAACTCTACAGGTAGGCACTTCGCAAAAAACACCTCTGTTTTCTTTCAAAAATTTGGATGTGTCCACGTTGCGCTTTGGGGCGTTTCCTGTCGCGGGCGCTAGGCCTATCCACACAAGTGAGGTATCATTTTTATCGGGAGACTTGGGGGAACGCTGGGTGGAAGGAAATTTGTGACTCCTCTTAGATTCCAGAACTTTCTGCCACAGAAATGTGAGGAACATGTGTTTTTTTAGCCAAATTTTGAGGTTTGCAAAGGATTCTGGGTAACAGAACCTGGTCCGAGCCCCACAAGTCACCCCTCCTTGGATTCCCCTAGGTCTCTAGTTTTCAGAAATGCACAGGTTTGGTAGGTTTCCCTAGGTGCCGGCTGAGCTAGAGGCCAAAATCTACAGGTGGGCACTTCGCAAAAAACACCTCTGTTTTCATTCAAACATTTGGATGTGTCCACGTTGCGCTTTGGGGCGTTTCCTGTCGCGGGCGCTAGGCCTACCCACACAAGTGAGGTATCATTTTTATCGGGAGACTTGGGGGAACGCTGGGTGGAAGGAAATTTGTGGCTCCTCTCAGATTCCAGAACTTTCTGCCACAGAAATGTGAGGAACATGTGTTTTTTTTAGCCAAATTTTGAGATTTGCAAAGGATTCTGGGTAACAGAACCTGGTCCGAGCCCCGCAAGTCACCCCTCCTTGGATTCCCCTAGGTCTCTAGTTTTCAGAAATGCACAGGTTTGGTAGGTTTCCCTAGGTGCCGGCTGAGCCAGAGGCCAAAATCTACAGGTAGGCACTTCGCAATTTGGATGTGTCCACGTTGCGCTTTGGGGCGTTTCCTGTCGCGGGCGCCAGGCCTACCCACACAAGTGAGGTATCATTTTTATCGGGAGACTTGGGGGAACGCTGGGTGGAAGGACATTTGTGGCTCCTCTCAGATTCCAGAACTGTCTGCCACAGAAATGTGAGGAACATGTGTTGTTTTAGCCAAATGTTGAGGTTCGCAAAGGATTCTGGGTAACAGAACATAGTCCGAGCCCCGCAAGTCACCCCTCCTTGGATTCCCCTAGGTCTCTAGTTTTCAGAAATGCACAGGTTTGGTAGGTTTCCCTAGGTGCCGGCTGAGCTAGAGGCCAAACTGTACAGGTAGGCACTTCGCAAAAAACACCTCTGTTTTCTTTCAAAAATTTGGATGTGTCCACGTTGCGCTTTGGGGCGTTTCCTGTCGCGGGCGCTAGGCCTACCCACACAAGTGAGGTATCATTTTTATCGGGAGACTTGGGGGAACGCTGGGTGGAAGGAAATTTGTGACTCCTCTTAGATTCCAGAACTTTCTGCCACAGAAATGTGAGGAACATGTGTTTTTTTAGCCAAATTTTGAGGTTTGCAAAGGATTCTGGGTAACAGAACCTGGTCCGAGCCCCACAAGTCACCCCTCCTTGGATTCCCCTAGGTCTCTAGTTTTCAGAAATGCACAGGTTTGGTAGGTTTCCCTAGGTGCCGGCTGAGCTAGAGGCCAAAATCTACAGGTGGGCACTTCGCAAAAAACACCTCTGTTTTCATTCAAACATTTGGATGTGTCCACGTTGCGCTTTGGGGCGTTTCCTGTCGCGGGCGCTAGGCCTACCCACACAAGTGAGGTATCATTTTTATCGGGAGACTTGGGGGAACGCTGGGTGGAAGGAAATTTGTGGCTCCTCTCAGATTCCAGAACTTTCTGCCACAGAAATGTGAGGAACATGTGTTTTTTTTAGCCAAATTTTGAGATTTGCAAAGGATTCTGGGTAACAGAACCTGGTCCGAGCCCCGCAAGTCACCCCTCCTTGGATTCCCCTAGGTCTCTAGTTTTCAGAAATGCACAGGTTTGGTAGGTTTCCCTAGGTGCCGGCTGAGCCAGAGGCCAAAATCTACAGGTAGGCACTTCGCAATTTGGATGTGTCCACGTTGCGCTTTGGGGCGTTTCCTGTCGCGGGCGCCAGGCCTACCCACACAAGTGAGGTATCATTTTTATCGGGAGACTTGGGGGAACGCTGGGTGGAAGGACATTTGTGGCTCCTCTCAGATTCCAGAACTTTCTGCCACAGAAATGTGAGGAACATGTGTTGTTTTAGCCAAATGTTGAGGTTCGCAAAGGATTCTGGGTAACAGAACATAGTCCGAGCCCCGCAAGTCACCCCTCCTTGGATTCCCCTAGGTCTCTAGTTTTCAGAAATGCACAGGTTTGGTAGGTTTCCCTAGGTGCCGGCTGAGCTAGAGGCCAAACTCTACAGGTAGGCACTTCGCAAAAAACACCTCTGTTTTCTTTCAAAAATTTGGATGTGTCCACGTTGCGCTTTGGGGCGTTTCCTGTCGCGGGCGCTAGGCCTACCCACACAAGTGAGGTATCATTTTTATCGGGAGACTTGGGGGAACGCTGGGTGGAAGGAAATTTGTGACTCCTCTTAGATTCCAGAACTTTCTGCCACAGAAATGTGAGGAACATGTGTTTTTTTAGCCAAATTTTGAGGTTTGCAAAGGATTCTGGGTAACAGAACCTGGTTCGAGCCCCACAAGTCACCCCTCCTTGGATTCCCCTAGGTCTCTAGTTTTCAGAAATGCACAGGTTTGGTAGGTTTCCCTAGGTGCCGGCTGAGCTAGAGGCCAAAATCTACAGGTAGGCACTTCGCAAAAAACACCTCTGTTTTCATTCAAACATTTGGATGTGTCCACGTTGCGCTTTGGGGCGTTTCCTGTCGCGGGCGCTAGGCCTACTCACACAAGTGAGGTATCATTTTTATCGGGAGACTTGGGGGAACGCTGGGTGGAAGGAAATTTGTGGCTCCTCTCAGATTCCAGAACTTTCTGCCACAGAAATGTGAGGAACATGTGTTTTTTTTAGCCAAATTTTGAGATTTGCAAAGGATTCTGGGTAACAGAACCTGGTCCGAGCCCCGCAAGTCACCCCTCCTTGGATTCCCCTAGGTCTCTAGTTTTCAGAAATGCACAGGTTTGGTAGGTTTCCCTAGGTGCCGGCTGAGCCAGAGGCCAAAATCTACAGGTAGGCACTTCGCAATTTGGATGTGTCCACGTTGCGCTTTGGGGCGTTTCCTGTCGCGGGCGCCAGGCCTACCCACACAAGTGAGGTATCATTTTTATCGGGAGACTTGGGGGAACGCTGGGTGGAAGGACATTTGTGGCTCCTCTCAGATTCCAGAACTTTCTGCCACAGAAATGTGAGGAACATGTGTTGTTTTAGCCAAATGTTGAGGTTCGCAAAGGATTCTGGGTAACAGAACATAGTCCGAGCCCCGCAAGTCACCCCTCCTTGGATTCCCCTAGGTCTCTAGTTTTCAGAAATGCACAGGTTTGGTAGGTTTCCCTAGGTGCCGGCTGAGCTAGAGGCCAAACTCTACAGGTAGGCACTTCGCAAAAAACACCTCTGTTTTCTTTCAAAAATTTGGATGTGTCCACGTTGCGCTTTGGGGCGTTTCCTGTCGCGGGCGCTAGGCCTATCCACACAAGTGAGGTATCATTTTTATCGGGAGACTTGGGGGAACGCTGGGTGGAAGGAAATTTGTGACTCCTCTTAGATTCCAGAACTTTCTGCCACAGAAATGTGAGGAACATGTGTTTTTTTAGCCAAATTTTGAGGTTTGCAAAGGATTCTGGGTAACAGAACCTGGTCCGAACCCCGCAAGTCACCCCTCCTTGGATTCCCCAAGGTCTTTAGTTTTCAAAAATGCACAGGGTTGGTAGGTTTCCCTAGGTGCCGGCTGAGCTACAGGCCAAAATCCACAGGTAGGCACTGTTTTCTTTCAAAAAATGGGATGTGTCCACGTTGCGCTTTGGGGCATTTCCTGTCGCGGGCGCTAGGCCTACCCACACAAGTGAGGTATCATTTTTAGCGGGAGAATTGGGGGAACGCTGGGTGGAAGGAAATTCGTGGCTCCTCTCAGATTCCAGAACTTTCTGCCACAGAAATGTGAGGAACATGTGTTTTTTCAGCCAAATTTTGAGGTTTGCAAAGGATTCTGGGTAACAGAACCTGGTCCGAGCCCCGCAAGTCACCCCTCCTTGGATTCCCCTAGGTCTCTAGTTTTCAGAAATGCACAGGTTTGGTAGGTTTCCCTAGGTGCCGGCTGAGCTAGAGGCCAAAATCTACAGGTAGGCACTTCGCAAAAAACACCTCTGTTTTCTTTCAAAAAGTTGGATGTGTCCACGTTGCGCTTTGGGGCGTTTCCTGTTCCGGGCGCTAGGGCTACCCACACAAGTGAGGTATCATTTTTATCGGGAGACTTGGGGGAACGCTGGGTGGAAGGAAATTTGTGGCTCCTCTCAGATTCCAGAACTTTCTGCCACAGAAATTTGAGGAACATGTGTTTTTTTTAGCCAAATTTTGAGGTTTGCAAAGGATTCTGGGTAACAGGACCTGGTCCGAGCCCCGCAAGTCACCCCTCCTTGGATTCCCCTAGGTCTCTAGTTTTCAGAAATGCACAGGTTTGGTAGGTTTCCCTAGGTGCCGGCTGAGCCAGAGGCCAAAATCTACAGGTAGGCACTTCGCAAAAAACACCTCTGTTTTCCTTCAAAAATTTGGATGTGTCCACGTTGCGCTTTGGGGCGTTTCCTGTCGCGGGCGCTAGGCCTACCCACACAAGTGAGGTATCATTTTTATCGGGAGACTTGGGGGAACGCTGGGTGGAAGGACATTTGTGGCTCCTCTCAGATTCCAGAACTTTCTGCCACAGAATTGTGAGGAACATATGTTTTTTTAGCCAAATTTTGAGGTTTGCAAAGGATTCTGGGTAACAGAACCTGGTCCGAGCCCCACAAGTCACCCCATCTTGGATTCCCCTAGGTCTCTAGTTTTCAGAAATGCACAGGTTTGGTAGGTTTCCCTAGGTGCCGGCTGAGCTAGAGGCCAAAATCTACAGGTAGGCACTTTTCAAAAAACACCTCTGTTTTCTTTATAAAAAATGGGATGTGTCCACGTTGTGTTTTGGGGCGTTTCCTGTCGCGGGCGCTAGGCCTACCCACACAAGTGAGGTATCATTTTTATGGGGAGACTTGGGGGAACATAGATTAGCAAAACAAGTGTTATTGCCCCTTGTCTTTCTCTACATTTTTTCTTTCCAAATATAGGAGAGTGTGTAAAAAAGACATCTTTTTGAGAAATGCCCTGTAATTCACATGCTAGTATGGTCACCCCGGAATTCAGAGATGTGCAAATAACCACTGCTCCTCAATACCTTATCTTGTGCCCTTTTTGGAAATACAAAGGTTTTCTTGATAGCAATTTTTTACTCTTTATATTTCAGCAAATGAATTGCTGTATACCCGGTATAGAATGAAAACGCACTGCAGGGTGCAGCTCATTTATTGGCTCTGGGTTCCTCGGGTTCTTGATGAACCTACAAGCCCTATATATCCCCGCAACCAGAGGAGTCTAGCAGACTTAACGGTATATTGCTTTCGATAATCTGACATTGCAGGGAAAAGTTACAGAGTAAAACGTAGAGGAAAATTGATGTTTTTTTCACCTCAATTTCAATATTTTTCTTTTTCAGTAGTTATTTTCTGTAGGAAACCCTTGTAGGATCTACACAAATGACCCCTTGCTGAATTCAGAATTTTGTCTACTTTTCAGAAATGTTCAGGTTTCTGGGATCCAGCATTGGTTTCATGCTCATTTCTGTCACTGACTGGAAGGAGGCTGAAAGCACAAAAAATTGCAAAAATGGGGTATGTCCTAGTAAAATGCCAAGATTGTGTTGAAAAATTGGGTTTTCTGATTGAAGTCTGCCTTTTCCTGAAAGCTGGGAAGCTGCTGAGTTTAGCACCGCAAACCATTTGTTGATGCCATTTTCAGGGGAAAAACCACAAGCCTTCTTCTGCAGCCACTTTTTCCAATTTTTTTTAAAAAAACGAAATGTTCACTGTATTTTGGCTAATTTCTTGGCCTCCTTCAGGGGAACCCACAAAGTCTGGGTACCTCTAGAATCCCTAGGATGTTGGAAAAAAAGGACACAAATTTGGCTTGGTTAGCTTATGTGGCCAAAAAGTTATGAGGGCCTAAGCGCAAACTGCCCCAAATAGGCAAAAACTGGCCTGGCACAGGAGGGGGAAAAGGCCTGGCAGTGAAGGGGTTAAAAAGAAAAGTAAACAAATACATAAATAAATATAATAAAATGATGCCTGTCTACTGCTTATGTCACTAGTTCTCATTCTTGCCCTTTTGGTATCCTTTTACTCCTTCAACAGCATCTGCGTCTGGTGCACATCGCCATATCTATTACTTGTCCTTCTCGGATTACCCCCACCCACTTTTGGTGTATGGGCACACAGCATTCCACTGTGTCTGAGCTGGTTAGTCCTTACTATAATTATAATTTGTGTGTCTGCCAGTTGCTGCCCTTTGCTACAACCTATAGCTCAATAACTGCACCTCTGTGGTTACCATACACAACATGAAGACATTTCCCATATAGGCTCAAAACAATAACAACACCCTCCGGACCCGACACTCTGCATGATATAGCTTGCTATCTGTGTGGTTAAGTGCATCAGCGCCTTACAAAGCGGTTGTAAGCACTATCCAAATGCTGCAACTTAGCACTAGAAAAAGTAATTTCATGCTCTTAATTTAAATAGTGACTGCAATCATATTATTTTTAATACTGATGTAGTAGAAATGAAGAAATTCAGTAGACCGAACAAAGGGCCAGATGTAGTAAAATCCGATTTTGCGAATTGGAAATTGCGAACGGTGTCTCAGATACCACCTGCGAATCTCAATGGGGTCGCAAAGGCCCACATCATTAATATTAATGAGGTGGGTCGCATTTTGCGACCCTATTGATATTCCCTGCACTCACAGGGATGGTGGCCTGCTGGAGACAGGAGACCTCCATGTCTGTGACTGCTTTTTAAATAAAGCAGTTTTTTTTGTATTGTATTGCAGCCCGTTTTCCTTAAAGGAAAACGAGTTGCAATAAAAAAAAATAACAAAACCATTTGGTTTTGGTTTTTCAGAAAAAACATTAATGGTGACATTCACAAAGGGGAAGGGGTCCCATAGGGACCCCTTCCCTTTTGCGAACGGTTTACCACTAGTGTGAAACTGGTGGTAACTGCGAATTGCTTTGCGACCGCGTTCGTGGTCAAAAAGCAATTCTGCATCGCGGTGCGAGCCGCAAATAGGAAGGGAACACCCTTTCCTATTTGCAAGTCGCATTCCCATTTTGCGAGTCGGTACCGACTCGCAAAATGGGAATGAGCATTGCGATGCGCGTTTTGCATGGCGCAAACTGCGATTTTCGCAGTTTGCGCCATGCAAAACGCTTCCTACATCTGGCCCAAAGTGTTTTGGTTGATTGAAGTAATGGGTTAGCCTCCAACCCACGGCTATAAATAACACCGAACTGATGGCGATTTTGAGAGTTTCTGGCCCAAGAGGAATCGTCGTATGGAATATATAAGGACTGAAACTCTGCGCTCCCTTAACCTACTGAAGAACAACACCATGAAACAATATGGTCTGAAGAACTGAGTAACAGTTTAAAACAGTCAGGCTTTTCGTTTTTCCAAAAAGAAAATCCAGAACAGATATTTCCATTACATCGATATAAATGGCAGATGTAATACGTTAATTATAGTTACAGGAATTGATTACAGTTAATAAAGAAAGCAAGGCATATGTGACTGGGGTAAATAATTATTAAGACGTGCATCATATGGCAGGACTTTCCTGGTAATACATACATGTTTCATAGAAGCCGGACTTAAGTGTATGCCAGCATGTGAACAGTAATTCTTTAGAGTATGTGTAAATGTCTCAGGCTTAGGGCCTAGAAAACAAATATTATGATTGGCAAATAACAACGTGTGTGCTTATTAATCAGGAAGGCATATTCACTACATACCATCAGCTTAAATGGTCCAAATGACACCTTACTGTCGTCTCCACCTAAAAACCTACCTCTTAAATAATAGACAATCCCCACACATGCAGCAGGTGCTTCTTGGTTGCTCAGCTGTTGTGCCATCATTTGGCTGCAGATGCTCTTCCTCTTTCGAAGGTACACTCTTAGAGGGCCCCAGATGGCCTGGTGCCTGGACCTGACCAACATCATCTCCCAGAAGGCCTCTAATTGTTCTTTGTAGTAGGCGGCGTCTCATAGCCAATTTTTAAACCTGGGGGGAACCCCATCCCTAGTGCATTGCCCCTCTTCTCTTTGTCATAAGTAACATCACAGCCTTCAGTTTACATACCCTCATCTGAATCTCTGCTACAAATCCCTGTAATGTTATGAGTGACACCCTTGGGACCTGGATGCACTCATTGCATGAGCCAAGCCAACCCAAGCGTCGGAATCCAGCATTCAGGTCCCTACATATGAAGAATTCAGGCTTCCTCATAGGCCTAGCTTGCATAAAGATTCAAGAGCTTAGTAGATTCAATGCAGGAATTCTATGCAGAGCAATCTAACTTTGTAATTGGATGAGAGTTCTCCCATTTAGGAAAGCAACATTTTCACTATTCATCAGTGATGGGCAGGTCCAATACAGCACTACACTTCTTTCTTGCACCGTGGGTGCAAACAGCCTAACTTTCATTCATCCACCCATTTTTTCCCCTAGCACCAGAGTTATTTTCAGACAACCGCGCCTCTATCTTGATGCAAGAAGTGAATCTTCTGCTGCCCAAATGACCCATTGAGAAGGTGTCAAACTCTGAAAGGGGTAAGCGGTGCTGTTTGTGATACTTCCTCATACTGAAGGATGTAGGCTTCAGACTTATACTCATCCTTTGGAGATTAAATGCCTTTTTAAAATTCTTCCTATGGCTCTGGCTCAGATCTTCTCTGCATTGGATCCAGGGAACTGGGTGATGTTCCTGGACTTGAATGAGTATTTTAATGTACCCTTTCTGCAGTCCCTCAGACGTTACCTGTAGTTCATGGTGGGGTCAAAACATTTCTAGTTCGCCGTGCTGCCCTTGGACCTTATCAATGTATTGCTGTATCCTGGTGACCGGCTGCTCAAGGTGGGCTCACTGCAGTCAGTCACGGACCACCTCTGGAAAATGCCTTTCCAATGCAGCAACAATTATGGGACATTCAGACAATGATCCCTAGATTTCAGGCTTAATTCTGGGTCTTGGTGAGGTTGGTTCTGTGGGTTTTTGGGCTCCTGCCCTTGTGCATCCTTCGCTTCCATTGTGCCAGATGGCAAAAGCGGGCCATGGAATGGAATCTAAAAAATCAATAGGCCCAGCACCAGGGTTGCCTCTTGTATTCTGCCCAGATCCCAAACAAGACAGCTCAGGACCTCATAAAGTGGCAGACAAGTACCGACCTGAGCTGTGGCTGGCCACTTTCCCTTCCCTACCCAGTTTACATGGATATGACAGACGTGACACTACCTGCTGTGGTGGACAGCCACCTCCAAATAAGACTTTTAGAGCATCAGGAATTCCGTTTGGTCCTGAAAACCTTCATACTGACCATCAAGAGGAGGGATGTACAGGTCCTAATGGACAACATGACTGCCAATTGATACTGCAATAAGCAGGAAGAGGTGGGGTCCTGGATCCTGTACTAGGAGGTTGTACACTTCTAAAGGTGGCAGGACTGGTAGAAGATCTTTCTGTTAAACAAACACCTAGTTGGGTGCCAAAACGTAAGGGCAGACAACCACAGCAGACATTGGCTGGTGGACCATGCATGAGGTCTCCATCCTAAGGTGGAATATGGCACCTTCAGTCAGTGATGCTTGCCCTAGCTAGATTTGTTCACCTCTGTCACAAATTGCTCAGTTTGAAAGCTTATGCATACTGGTGTGTCCTCTAAAAAGATCACTGGGAAACACATTCTGTCCACGATGGGATAGGGTTCTCCTGCATGCATTCCACCACTATCTCTCCTCCATCACGTTCTGGGGGAAAATCAGGACAGATCAGTTTCAAGTTCATCTTAATGGCCCTGGATTGGGCCTACGACCTGAAATGGATGATGTCATTCTTGCAGTCAGAAACCCATTCATGGATTCCATCTATGCTGGGAACTGGGAAATGTTTGTGTTCTGGTGTGCAGTACATCATCTAAACCCTCTGTAAGCCAACCTCTCTGATGTATTGTACTTTGTTTTGCCATTGACCTAGCACAACCTCGTAGTGGGCGCAGTTTAGGGCTACGTGTTGGCAGTTTTGACATTTTTTTATGCTTTCCTGACAACCCCTTTCTCTTTAAATTGCCAGGTGTTTTCTGTTTTCAGAAAGGCCTAATGCATATGTTCCCTCCAGAACCATTCACCATGCCTCAGTGGGACCTAGCTCTAGTGCTGACATCCCTTATGTGCACACCATTTGAGCCTATGACCAATTGTTCATTAATGCTTCTGATGAGCAAGACAGTCTTTCTTATCACTATCACTTCTGCTCACTGAATGTGTGAGCTACAGGTGCTCTCTAGTGCAGCCTCCCTAAACCACTTTCAAATTGGTGTTGCAGACCCATGCCTTCCTGCCAGAGATGGTATGTCCATTTCATGTAGGTTAATCAATCACCTTGCCGATATTTTTTGCTCTATCATTCGCCTCTGAAGAGGAAGAGAGGCTGCACTGGCTTGACAGTAACAGAGCTTTTAGCTTCTTCATTGTTTATATAAGATACTATTTGAGAATGATAAGCTCCTTTTGGGGTTCACTGTGACCATGAAAAGCAAGGTGGTGCAAATGAGGACTGTCTTGGTGGATAGTCCTCTATATTAATGTCTGCTACACACTGGCTAAGAAGGAATGAATCTGCAGAAGGCCTGCAGGCTTATTCAATCATGGCCAAAGCCACCACAGTGGTGTTGGCAAAGAGGGCACTGATATCTGCCAAGCTGCACGTGGGCATTGGTGCACACATTCACAGAACACTACTGGTCTGACAGCCTGGTCTCACATGACGGTCTTTTTGCCCACTTGCACCAGTAAGACTTCCAAATTTAAGTCTACTCCACAGGCCCTCCATCTTTTGGAAAAAGTCCATTTAGATTTTGAAACACTTTCAGGTGCAATTTGTTCAAAGTGCTCTGCATCTGCAAAAGGTGGCGCTTATATGCTGCTCCGCTCTGAATATCAGGGGCAGTGCGAAGTCACCACAAAATTATATGACATCAACTACTGGTGAGTTGGGAGCATTGCTGAAAATAAAACCTGGATTCAGCCTGGAATATTCTAAAGGTGAGAAATATGTGGTCAGATAGAGTATCAACCAGAAAGAGCATTACCAAAGCTAAGTATCTTGTACTTCTTTGCCATCCTTTCTGATTCAGTGACTTGTATACTTGTACTGCTTTCATTCGGGAAACTACTTTTCCTTTTTCTTTGCGCACTTCATCTGATTGGCATTGGCAGCCAAAATACAAGACAATTTGGCTTTGTTAACGACGCTTGTTACTTCTGATATGACAAAGCAGCTCCCCACAAGATCTATTGTTACCAGTTCTTTAAAATGTACGTGAAGTGGGCTTTGTCTCCGCCCTCTAGGAAGTGTTTCCAGTGGAAGGCAAGAAGGACTTTTTCACATTTAAAAAGTACACTCAGTCATCAAACTCTTTGTCACGTTCAGATCTTTATTTCCTATATGCAGTCTATGCCGAAAGTAATTCTTTTTTGTGACTTTTTCCCCAGCGTTGGAAAAATCAATAGGGACAGCTTTATTTAACCTACTAAACTACTTTCATTTGTGCTTGCAAAGCATGGAAAGTATTCATGTATATCTGTGTTTGCCTGCATTATCACATTAAAGACAGACCTACTGGCTTTGCTAAGGCTTGTTCGATGTGCGGCATATGTGAGTCATTGGGAGTTCGCAGTTTGAAAGCAGAAAACCATTGGAAGGTTGCTAGTTTTTACAACCTAGGAACAGTAAACTCCCAGAGTTGTGCTTTTGCTCTGCTGTATTTCCTCATTGAATCACTGAACATCACTGGCATTTGGAAAGGGAGAAAAATGATGAAACCTTACTTCAGGGAGGCATTCACAGCTTGTTGTGGCTGTGAGCTTGACACTATGGATGTACTGTGCTGGCTCAACTTTGTAGTCAGTTTCAGACCAACCATGGCTTTGAGATGTGTAATGTTTCAGAATCTATGGAGTGCACTATAGCGGGCAGGGCAAAACAAAATGGAAGAGAGGGATCTTTGGAAAAACTTGATGGGAAAAGGTGTCCAGCAGAAGAAAAAAAAAAACTAAAATTGCTAGCTCTAGATGTCCAGCTACGATCTTCCCTACCAATTCTGATGTTGAAAATAATAACCAGGCTGAGACCCAAAATAACATAAGTGGCAACTGGATTCATGAGGCGGTTCTAGCATTGATGGAAGACCTGTGAAGTGTGTTTATCTCCCACCCTGCCTTTTTGGCCATATCCTTCCCAGTTGCGTCTGTCCCTGATGTGATACGACAGCCCAAGTCTGATAATGACAGACCAGGCCTGTAAAAAAGCAGGCATCAGAGAGCATTTCGGTGTTCCAAGGCTAAAATCATTCAGCTAGATGCATCTGTGCAAGGCCTTCATCAATTGTTGAAGAATCCAGGAGTGCCAGAGTATTCCAGTAGGCTGAGATCCAGACGGGCATTGCAAACGGATGAAGGAGGCAGAAAGATCACCTTCCAAAAGTGAAGGTGACCAAGCAGTTACCTGTCAGACTGGAAATTGTGGCTGGTCAGGAGCAGCTGTCAGTGGAGACGATACCTTGCAAAAGCTCAATGAGGCAAAAAGCCAAACAAGAAAAGTATTAACACAAAGGGTGCAAAGTAGGAGTCCATTCTAAAGCCTAGTTGGCACCTAAAGCTATCATGTTCCTATGCTATCTCATCAACCTTTCAATTGCCTCATAGGAGAAGCCTTAGCTGATCGGACAATCTCTGTTCATCCTATGAATGCTTGCATTCATTTCAATTAGTGGAACAGCAGCAGCTCAATCCAGCAGAGTGGGATCTAGGAAAAATGAATCCACATTATTGGCAAGGAAGTAAGTTCCCAGCACAGTTAGTCACTCTATTGTCTCTAGAAACAGTGATCTGTCACAGATGGACCCCTATGATAGACAACTTCATATACCTGCATATAACCATAAAGCTTCTTAGCAGACAGGTGAGATAATAAAATGAAGCATATCTGGAGATTCCAGATGGCAGCAATCTTTGTGATGAGTCAGTTCAGCATTAACAAGGCATCCATCTGACCATCCAGCCTCACATATGAATGTAAACTCATTTTTTATCATATTAACTTAGAGGAGTTTTATGTGAGACCTTAGGCACAGATTCTCAATCTGACCCTCTTTATTTATTTTTTGAAAATGACGAGGAGGTACAGGAAGACGACGGTAGGAAGAAGCCTGCAATCACAATAAAGATGCACAGAATGGTATGTGGAATTAAAATGCCGAAGCTGCTATTCATCCCCCACCTTCCCCCCAACAGTTCCCGAGAACTTTCCTTCTCTGCAATAATGCAGTTTGTTCACCTTTTCCCAGAAAGAATCAAAGCATGTTCTGCGTCCACTCTAGCGTAAATCAGCAGATGAAAGCTGTATACTGTATCAATAATAATGTATAGGAGACTACTCTTCAAGTTACTGAGGTGCAGAAAAGAGCCTTACAAGCTGAAGTGATAACAGCAGTAGCTGCAAACCAATCAGCACAGCTCAGTGATTAAATGATGGGGGTCTATGGCAAGTCGAACGACCTTGACAGTTGATCAACATGATCTAACCTTCGATTTGTTTGGAAGTCCTGAAGGGAATGAAAGCGTTGACCCTCTGGCTTCCACGAGAACATTGCTACAGAAAGCATTTCTGGATCGGAACGTTACACTAGGGGTGCAGCATGCCCATCAAATACCCTTCAAACCGCAGAAGCATCCAAATAAACCATAACCATTTCTGGTTACTTTATTACGTCTTTAACTCGGCCTTGCCTCGTAGCCCTGATAATGTTGAGGATGTGTTGTTCTCTGGGTATTTTGACTACACAAGGAGCGTGCTAAAGCGGCGATGGAAACCATGCCAGCTGACTGGTCACATTACAGCTCTGAGAGCTAAAGCTGTACTGATGGAACTGCCCCAGCGATGGGTCATATGTCAAGGGACAGCTGTCTTCCAAACCATGTGCACAGAAGATCACGTACACTAAGAGTCACCCGGGTAAACACTCCATTGTATGTTCAGATGTGGAATAAACATATTAGTAGTAGTGGCTGATTTTGTGTCAGGCGAAATGCTACGACATTGATGGCTTTTGAACAGTATTTGCGAGAAATATGCTTTGATAAATGTTATAATAATTTGGCTTCAACTTAAAAGATATAGTAATTAAATTGGTGAAAGGCAGACCCCCTTGACTGCTGTAATTATGAAGACTGTCGATACAGAGAGTTGTGCCTTTCCATAGAAGAGAAGGTAAGAAAATTGGGGACTTGTGGGTGGACAAGTGAAGGCGGCGATGCAGAAAACAAACCAAAAAGCATTGAGGTGAAGGTTTTCTATTGAATTATGAAATGAATGATCGTCAGGGCTTTTCGTGGCCCTATCAGGAAAAATGAGGCTGGATTATGTATTCTACTTCTTCATTGAGGACATGTAGCTGAAATGTAGTATCAATGGAAGCACTGGCAGTAACAACAAAATGAGGTCAGTCGCTATGCTCCTGATATTGCATATTTACAGAGACACATATTCCAATAAGGATAGCGCTTAAGAATGTAACTTAATGAGTACAGATTGATGTGTGGTTAACTCCCATACAGGTACAATTTAAGGGGTTGCTGTATTCATTTACAACAGCGAGATTCATTATGTTGAGGATGTAAACATAAAATGTATTCCTATAAATATTACAGTATTGTTGTGTAAAAAATGTATGGCAAAGAGTGCGGTGTTACTACTTATGAACAAATATGGATGGTTGTGTGCGGTCTCAGGCACACGCGGTCCCCTTCCCGTCCCAGGCCTCAGCCTACAATGTTAAAATGCTGTGAGTGTTGCAATAGAGAAATACACAGGACACCAGGATTGTCTGTAACTAACTTCCTGGCTGGGAGTTTCACAATTTATTCACTTGGTCATGACGTCGTGGTCAGGACCACAAAGTGTAAATTTGGGAGGGGGTTCGTCCTGAAGACCTCTTCATTACTCTGTGAAATGGTGTGCCCCAGGTCACACGACATAACATGGATTTTGTTTCATATTTATTTGGAGTACTCATTGACTTTTAATAGGCTTGCAAACTTTTAGGACACTAGTACGCCCAGAACCATGACATTCACAGTTGGACATTTGCACTATTTGTAAACCATAACCATGCTCTAATTTCTGGAAACCGGAAGCAAGACTTTGGGCAAATAAGGAGCTAAATAATGTGTTCATAAATTATATCTCCTCCTTAAGAACGCCTTCTTCCTCCTTGGGGAGAAGATCTGGCCACCTGCTTTTTAGGTACATTTCTACTGAAAGTAACATATTTCTGACAGGTGACTAGGTTCCATAGACTGGTATTGAGAGAAAACCTATAAACTGTCTCGAATGTTATAGATATTAGAACTATGCTCTAGATGACTCTTTTCTAATGAGAGCTCAAATTAGTTAAATGACAAATGTCTTTCAACTATCTTGCTGTGCTGTATGCTATTTTGCCTTAAATACAAGATAGGCTGTGACAAATAAAAACACTGCACACAATCACCATCTCTAGTTACAAAAAGCCAAAGTTATTGTAAGGATTGAAACTGAGTGCACGAGCATCTGGAGACCAGCCACCATATACCCTTAACCAGAACTACATTACGTTTATTAAAAACAAAATGAGCCATGAGGAAGTCCTGAATGGACGAAACGTGTTTGCTATAATTGGATTTTAAACATTGATGAAAAGATCCAAAAATAAAGAATGAATCGTATTTGCAATTTTGACTACTTTGTTTTCTTCATTCTTATGGATCAATATTTCAGATTGAATGGAATTACATACTGAATAGACTGCAATTAACAAAATTGATAAATAGCCCAGTGATTGATTTGAATACTGGGCACAATTAATTCTGTTTTCAATAAACAAGTTAGACTGTGGCCTTCCTGACATTTTATGTTTTATTTTTATCAGGGCTAGCACAGATTCGGTAGGTAGGCTATAATTTGACTAACATTTGCATCAGCCCTATGTTCAATTTATGCCCAAAATCTAGAGGAACCTGCATTTGTCGATTAGCATTAGATTGGGTGCAATAGAGGGGCTGTGGGACCTGGATACTACTAATATGCACAGTTGTGGTAGGATAAAGAAGACTAGACTGACAGTGATGCACCTTGCACAGGCCTTTGACTGAAGTATCCAGAAACCAAAGCATATAATTTATTCTCCACAGCACATGTATAGTACTCATGTATGAACCTTTTTTCATTCCACATATCTGGGAAGCGAGGTGTCAGATAATACAATCGTATCTGACAACAGAGGGAATTGTTGTTTCCAGCAAAAGCCTAGTCAGCAGCCATTCAACCTATTATATCTTATATTTTGTATTATAAGTATCTACCTTTTGTAATTATATATGTTCATTTATTAAGATATATGTTTCAAATATAAATGCACAATTATTAATGTTGTTGAGATAATTGATCATCGCAACATGGTGATTCAGCTTGCTTGAATATAATAATCATTTTCACCTGGTTTGAGACGTTATTGTTTGTAAATAATAATGAACAGAGCTTCATAGAAATTGGTAACCTGATTTCTCTGTTATTGTTTTTAAACAGTAAGCAATGTTTCACAAAATATAAGTAGGTGGAAGGTTAGAGGGGCTTCATTATTGATTGTTTATATAATGTGTCTGAACATTGCTGAGCATGTTTTAAATAAATAAACTACAACAAAGCTTTATTAGAGAGAAACATCCATGCAAGGACGCCACAGAGAGGGGTGTGCAGTTGCTGTAAACACCTTTTC
Organism: Pleurodeles waltl; assembly: GCF_031143425.1. NCBI lineage: Eukaryota > Metazoa > Chordata > Amphibia > Caudata > Salamandridae > Pleurodeles > Pleurodeles waltl. Next base: position 972,531,801 of record NC_090437.1, read on the forward strand.
TTGTAGAAGGCTACAAAAAGGCACATCTAGTCCTCTGAAAGGGTTATCTGACTGCTAGAGGACAAAGTAATCTCTGAGGTGAAGGGACAAGGACAGGTACTGTCTCCCTTATTGAACACCACTTCTGAGATTCAGAAAATTTATGCTGGTTTAGACGATCTATGAAACTTGAGTGGGCCCCTTTCTGATGGATACTTGTAAACGCAGATCACTCACCTTGTCAATATTCCCCCAGACTTGATCCAGATAGCATTGTGTGGGCCGCGCACTGACGTCATTCTGTTCTGTAAGTGATGAGTGAGGCCGCTTGTAAGCACCACCCATGCCAGCTGATGTCAGTTTCTTGCTTTCCATACCTTCTTGCTTTCAATACCTTCCCATTTCATCGAACAATTTACTAGTGTGCAAGGTAAGATGTTCAAGCTGTTTGGGAAATATTGCAAAAAGATGTCCTTGACAAACCCTTACCAAGTGTGTCTTCTGTGCCTGACGTTGGAGCACAACTCCAGGACCTGTGCCCAGATGAATGAGAGCAGAAAGCAATAAGGGATTGTGTGGCCAAACTTCACATCACTGGACATAAGAAGAGTCAACGCCATGGCCATTCAAAGTCAAAAGGAAAGTCCCAATCTTGCTCCCAAAATTGTTCCTGCAGCAGACTATCGTCAAGGTCATTGCCTTTGAATAAGTCCCAGAAGTCCCAGAAAAATCATAACAAATTAAAGCTGGAATTGGCCACTTCCCACCACTCTTGGACTGTAAGGAGGGTGAGAGGTTGCCAACATACCTCCTGGTTTCACTCCTGGTCTTCATGAAATCTGATTCTGAATCTATTTCCGATGGACCCTAGGTTCCCAGATCTGTCAACTATATCTCAGCAAGTTGAGGTCTTCAGAGAGGCTATGCTGCATATATTTTGGGCACTTTATTGGATCTGCAGGGGCCTCCAGTTGGAATTCTGCTGCATGTGTGCCCTTTGTGCCATATGTGCCCCTAGAACTCATATAGGGTTCATCACCAGTTCCACTGCAGGCTTCAGGTCCAGCGTCTTTCCCCTTTGCATCAACACCGAAGTAGGTAGTATATTTACGGCCCATTGCCTTACCGGACTCAGAGCAGAATCCATCCAACTGGCACACAGCCAACAGGCAATCTTCCCGATTTTGACACATTGCTATTTTGGGAAGGGCCCAAACTTTGTACAATCTTTTTGCCTCTAACTCACACAGTGACAATTATGATGAAGGGGATGATTATATCCCAAAATATGATGAGGAAAACTGGTATGAAGAACTCCAAGATGACACTGGTCTCAATACCTCTCCAGATTCTGGCCTTGTATCGTCCCCAGCCCTACTACTGCAGTCATTAGCTGAAGGGCAGCAGAATTCTTAAACTCACAGCTACCATGGAGGTAAAGGCTAATGTTTTGAATGTGGTTCATCAGCCTCATCAGATCCATACAGAACCTCTGTTGCCATTTAATAAGCCCCTCATGGCTACCCTTTTGGGCACTTGGGTAAAACTATGTTGGGTCCACCTGTTAATAGCCAAGTTGCTTATTGTTATTGTCCTGCGTCACACAACTCAGCCTTTCTTAAACTAAATAACATCAGAGAGTTTGGCGGTAGAGACATCCACCAGCCCCGAGTAAAAATAATCTTAACGCTTGTGAATCGAAATGAATTGAGATATTTGGGACACCAGTTTTCCCCTCTACGAGCCTTGCTCTGAGGTCATTGAACACCAGCTGTCTCAGAGACCCACACCCTATTGGGACACAGTGGCATATGTTTTACCTGCTGTTCCAGATAACCTTCAGGTGTTATTCAGGATGGTCGTAATGGAGCAAAATTGTAAATGTATTATGGCTTGGACATGACTTGCTGCTTCGGTTGAGGACTTGGTACCAGTGTGGCACTTCAGCACCATGCCTAGATGAGGTTTTTGGGCTTCTCCGGGAATGTCATAGTGTCCCTGATGGTCATGCCATTTGACGGCTCTTGCTTCTTTAGCATCAAATACAGACCTGAAAATGTGTAAGGAAAGCAGTACCACAACATGTTACTTGGGTTTTTGCACTCCATCAGACAATCCACCAACAATCTTACCCTCTATGTGACTATGGTAAGCCTTTCCAGTTTCTCCTGGCCCCTCCACCAGCCCAACAGGCCTTTCAGTGATTTTGTGGCTGAGCCCGTGGTTCTCAAAGACAATGCCAAGGACAGCAAGAACAATATGCAGCTCAGTCCATATCACCCCCTCCAGCAGCAGTTGCAAAACAACTTTAGTGTGTCCTTGCTGGCAGATAGCCAGCGTTTCTGAGGCAGTATCTGATTCTTCATCCAAGGGTAGCAGGCCATCACTTCAGAAAAGAGGGTCCTCCAAACTGGCTATTGAGACTATGCCTTCCCTTTTCTTTCCACTCCACCACACCTTCCACCACTCTCACAGTGGTTGGTGGAGGACCACCTATCGATGGAGCTGGAAATGCAGGAACTTGACCAAATTGGCTATAATAAGAGTTCTGGCCTCGAAGTAGGAACCAAGTGTTACTTCTGCTACTTCATGATAGCGAAGAAGGACAGAAGCCTTTGTCTTTGTAGGAAAAATACCTTTTCTACATGGTCACCTGTGATTTTTCTCATTTTGCTGACCACTGTATAGTTACTGGTTTATTACTCTATGCACTTTAGTTATGTCACTCCTATGAAGGCCTTATAGCCCACAAAGCAGGGTGCTTGGTATTTAAAAGTAGGACATATAGCGCCATATGTACGAACATATTTTCCCATTGACACAGAATGGGAAAAACCCTTTGATACATCTGTCCTATAGAACTTTAATGTTAACATTTCCTTACAGTGACTAGGGCCCAAAAGCTGTTTGTTACTATAGCAACCCTGCTGTCCTTGTATAAAACTAGGGTACAGATTAAAATACTCATACTGTATCTCAGGGATGGGACTAGCTAGAAACATATTTAAACAACTATTTTCAGTAGTTATTAAAAATCCAATTCAATGATAGTCAAATTTGTTATAAATATTAGGGAAAAGTAACTTTAAGAAAGTTGCCCTTTCCTTGCCTGAAGTACCTACAGTCGAATTTGCATTTGCTGTCCAACTCCCAGACAAAACTTAGCATTTGAATAAATGTAAAAAAAAGCTATGAAGGAGCAAACAATAGGCTGATTAAATTGGCAGAGGTAACTCCTCTGAACACCACAGACTATGCAGAGTGGGGCCTGTGGGCATCCTTTTTGACACTGCAGTGTCAAATCCTTCTAGAGTGTCAAATCCTGCTTGATGGGTCTGCTGGGTTTACATATAATATTGGGGGCACACTTGAAAGGATGGGAGCAGGATACTAAGATAATTCTTGTATTATCACTGTCTGGTTGCTGGAAAACTGTATTTTTGTCCTACCAGACTACTGTCTCAGGGTCTATTTGGGGTGAAGGGGCTGCTTCAAACTAGAGTGTCACATTAGATGGACATTGGGGTGCCATATTACACTTCTCGCACAAATCTCCAGCCCTCAGAGCACAAAGTGGGCAGGGTTGGCTCCAGGACCTTTTACCGCTTTGGTTAGGGTATGCCCAGGAATCGTTCCAACCTACTATCTTGTACCTGGCATAAATATGACAACTCCAGGCACTCACTTCAGAACACTTTCTGGACCAGAGGAAGAGGACTGGGCTTGCTGTTTGTGGCCTGAGAGGAGCCATGAAGCACTGGACCTGCTTCCTCTTACACCCAGGACAGAGATGTGGACTCCAGGAGTCATAGCCAAGCTACAGGGATTCAACAAGCTACAAGAGGCCTTTCCTGAAAGGACCTTACTGCTGGCCTCTTCCTGACACCCTGTGAGGTTCTAAGTGCCTCCCCTGAGGGCCTGGGGGGCTTTAAAACTGTTATGGCCCGGATTAGAATTCATAAGATGACGTCAGAAGGTGAAAATCTTTGATCAAACCTGCTTGATGTATCTGATCAATGCTCCATTACAGTCAACCTCAAATTGTGCTCAGGTCCTAGGTTGGCACGTTTTGCTTCTTGGCATTATTTCTATGTAAAACGTTTAAAAAAATCATATTTTCGGTTCCCCTTATTGGATTTTTGTCATTTTGTTTATTAGATTTTACTCTATTTTTCTAATTTATTGTTTTGCATTTTGAATCTATCACTGTTTTGGTACTGCATATTTACTTTACACATTGCCTTAAGTTCAATCTGTCTGCTTTGTAACATAGCTAACAAAAGGTTGAATTCAATTTCATATAGTGACTTTGAGGGTTCACCTTAATGAAGGGTGATGATTATTCCTTTAGGTGGGTGATCATCTGCCGCAAATAATATTCTAATTTCTTACAGTCTTATGTTAGATCTTTACCCTCTCAATGCCATCCTGTGGAAGGAAAACATCAAGATGCTCAGTTTAGCTCAGGTCTTGTCAGCCCTAGACCCCCAGAGACTAAATAGAGGCATTGTAACTGCAGGACCCTTAAACCCATGCCCCGTCCTTCGGGCATAAAGGCACTATCTGCAAGTGACAAAAGGCCAGGAGCATTTTCAGTTCTCAGTACTCCATTTTGGCCTTACCAGAGCCCCTCAGGTGTTCAAGAAAGTGATGGCTGTGTTTGAAGACGCCTTCGGTGGTCAGGGCTTCCCTTACCTCGATGACTGGCTTTTGAAGGTGAGCTTGCCCCATGCAGTTGTCAAATACCTCACAGTGACACCAAACCTCCTAATGTTGTTGGGGTTTACTATCAATGGTCAAAGTTACACCTCACTCCATCACAGATGTTCCAATTTACTGGAGCTATTCTGGATATGATATGGTTCATGCCTTTGACCCAGAGCGGAGAGTATGGCTATGATCCCAATATTTCAGACTATGTTCTGGGTTTCAGTGCAGATGACTCTGCAGCTGCTTGGATTATTGGCCTCCTGCATCCTACTGGGCAAACATATCAGGTGTCACATGGAGTTCTACAATGGGACCTCAGGTCCTAGTGGGTACAGCACCAGGTGAATAGGTTGATTGTATCCAGATTTCGAAGTAGACAGCAAAAGATCTACAGTGGGAGCTACTGGTGGCATATGCATCCTATCTGTGCTGTTGTGGCCATCCTGGAGAGGTGATCAGAGACCTCGGGTCTCCAGCAGATATTAGACTCCACAACGTTTTTTTGGAGTTGAGGGTGATCCGCTTGCTGTTGTAGGCTGGTGCAGGTGCTCATCAACAACACCATCTCCATGTCATACTGCAACAAACAGTATTGGATGATGTCATGGGTCAGGCGGCTTTATACCTCTGGAAGTGACTAGACCACCAAGTAATTTCCTTGGTAATGAACCACTTTGCGGGGTCTTTAAACATAAGGTGAACAAGCTCAGCCATGCTTAGAGGATCATGATTGTCAGTTACACCCACAAGTGTCACAGGGTGTTCTCCAGTAATGGGAAAAATCCTAGCTCGATCTTTCCACCACTGCAGAGAATGTGCATTGTCAGCACTTCAGCTCATTGGGGTTTCAAAGCCAGCCCTTTCTTGGAGCTTCTTTCTGCATAGAGTGAAGCTCAGAGCTCCTGTATGTCTTCCCACTGTTTCCTCTCCTGCCCCAAATTCTGAAGAAGCTCCTGAATGACTAGACCCAAGTCTTCATAGTAGCACTGGATAGGGCCAGGAGAGTGTGGTTCCCAAAACATTTGAGCATGAACATCTGTCCTCTGATCAATCTTCTACCATAGAAGGATCTCTGTCACAGCATCAGGGCAGGGTACTGTAACCAGGCCTGCACAATTTGTGTCACCATGCTTAGATATTGAGCAGCAGCAGCAGTTGACCTCCTTCGATTATCCTCTTGAGGTCATCAATGTCATCATGGCAGTGAAGCATCCCTCCAGAAATATGGTGTGTGGCAATGATTGAAGCAAATTTATGGTTTAGTGTAGCACCCAACACATGAACCCCCACTACAAGCCAAGCTGTCCGAATTTTTTTTTTTTATTTTTTTCCTGGGCCAGCAAGGACTTGCTTTGAGCACTGTTAAAGCCTATTGATTGGCTTATTTGTAGTTAGAGTATCAGCATTCGTTATTTAAATAATCTGTTATGATGAGACTTTTGAAAGGGTTGCAACATTTATTTCTGCTGAAACCCTTTGTGATGCCACATTGGGTCTTGAACTTAGTTCTGACTTTTTTTATGTACACTCCTTATGAACTGCTGCACAGTTGTCCATTACAACTTCTGACGCTGAAAATGGACTTTCTTATCACCATCACATCAGCTAGGCATGAGTGAGCTGCAGGCTCTCTCTGTCAAGCCACCTTGTATTGCATTTTTTCAAGATACGTTGGTGTTGAGAACCCAAGTTACCTTTTTGCTAAAAGTGGTCACTCTGTTTCATGTCGGACAGGCTAACACCCTCTTGCATTCTTGGCTTCATCTCATCTCTCTAAAAAGAAGAGAGACTCTGTTGTTTGGACCCTAAGAGGGAACTAAGCTTTTATGATGAAAAACAAAGAGCATCAGGTGGATGATCAGCTTTTTCTAGGGTTCTCCTATCCGAAGAAGGGCAAAGCAGTGTAAAAATGGACCATCTCCTGAACAGTTGTTCTCTAAAGCAAGATCTGCTACTCACTGGCGATGAAGCAACCTCCAGAACACTTACAAACTCATTTACCAGAGCTAAGACTGGTACCACTGCACTACTAGGATGGGGTACTTGTCCTGAACATTTATCTGATGGCTATGTGGGGGTTGGTACATACATTTACAAATCACTATTGTCTCAACAGTTAGGTCTGTTGAGAGGGGCATTTTGTATACTGTGTCCTGAAGGACTTTTGGTCTGAGCGATTTCACAGACCCACCATCTGCGAACAAACTGTTATGGTATCTATTCACAAGGTGAGGAATCTGTGGTTAGAAGTATCCATCAGAAGAAGTTGCTTATCTTCAATAACAGTATTTCTGGTGGATACTGTATCTAACTGCAGATTCGCACCTGTTCATTCTGTGAATTGGTCTTTTTTCCATATCAAAAGGTCCTAATTTAGAGATCTGCGCACTGGTCATGCCAGACTGCTGATGAGCTCTGCGCATGTGTGGCCCTTATATGGGGCTACACTCGTCACTTCTGCTGTAGAATGATGCTGACATGGAGCCACATAACCAGTATGCAGGAATACTGTTTAAAGTTTCTGGATCCAGTCTGACACCTCTGGGAATAAACACAAGGGTGGTCATTACGACCCTGGCGGTCTGTGGACTGCCATACATGTACGGCAGGCACACACCCACCACCCATTACAGTCGGCCCACCTACCTGACATGGTCACACTGCAGCCCATGTTGAGGGGGTCGTCTGGGTGGGGGATGATGTCGGGGGTGACGACTGCCACGTACCTGACCATCACCGCCGTTGAAAATCATCATGGGCCCTAGTCCCCCATTGCTGCAACGCGATCTGATTGGACAATGCACAGCAGTGCAAACTGCCACGGGTTCACTGGTGTGTAGGGACCGCCGTGCACAAGAGTGGCACGTAATATGGCGGTCAGTTTCGTGGCGGTTGCTGGTGGTGGGACCACCTCTCTCACTCCCTTGTTCGGCCTGACGGTGTCAAATTTCGGGCTGTTTTAGGTTGGACTCCTCTTCGTGACTCGTTATGTGGCAGTCACTGTACCGCGACCACTGGCGTTCTGGTGGCCGGTTTAAACACGGCGGTCCGGCCCGAAAACTGCTTTTCTTGTAATGAGGGCCAAGGTGAGAAATCTGCAGATAGATAAAGTATTCAAATACTTAATTCAATAACGTCTCACATCTAAAGGCTTTAGTCATACTTATGGTCAAGTATACAGATGCTATCTCCTGCTCTTTGATAGCCCTAATGGTAAAGGCATGCTGTCACACCTGCCTCTGAATTATTTGGTGATAACCCGTTTCCTGTTGTGTAGCCTCTCTATTCCTAACAGAAGGTTACTTGCCGTTATATGTAAGCTTTCAATGATTCCCAAGCAATTCAGAAAGTATCCTAGTTTTGTTGTTCTGCTTGTAAAGTCAGAGAACCTCAGGCCCCTTCAGTTTCCCACCTTAAACTATTTTCTTTCCAGATAGGTTTTGCCTTTTATATAGCCCTGTTCATCACCCTTCCAACTTTCTTCCCTTGTCTGCATCCTGTCAGTGAGAAAGAATGGCTGCATAGGATACACCACTGTGACTACAAGACAGGGCAGAGTGGATGATTAGCCTGTGTAGGCTTTGTGACCAAATGTATCATTTCACATTGTGCCATCCTCTGTATCAAAATCTGCTAGAACCTAAGACTCTCTTGATGTAATTTGTGCAAATTCTGCCAGAACCCTGGCAGCGCTTTCCAAGTGTCCATGTTGCTGACATCTGCCAATCAGCCACGTGATCATATTTGTAATCTTTAACAGAAAATAATATCAGAAACTAATTTCAACGCGCTAGTGGGTGCCTGATATACTCTGGAGGTGTCACATCTGACAGCAGAGTCGCTGGTAGACCAACCATGCAGTGCTGGAGAGTGATTGCTGGTAAAATGGTTTCCCAGGCCAATCTGAAGCATAGAAGTAGTAGTCATAAGGTAGAGAATATTAAGGAAGATTATGTATCCAACAGAAATATGATTACCGAAGGTAAGATATTGTTTATTCTAGGTTATTCAATATTTTATATGAGTGTAAGTTAGCAACATGTATCATATTATTAATGCATTGGGAACATTTGCTAAACTCTATAATCAGGTAATCTAATTTGGTCGTGGGGACCCTGCTTCCTCAATGCCTAAATGTAGGGCTCTTAAGCTGTGTGTACCTGGATCCTTTTGGAGGTGACTTGGCACTGCCATCTTAGCTTCATTTGGGGTCGTAAAAGGGGCAGGTGGGCATATACAAATCTGCAGCTGGCAATTCTGCGGGGAGGATGGCCATATCTAACTTCAGAACTACTATTGGACATCTATGGGCAAGTTATCGAGGGAGTTTAATCCAATCAGACCTTCAGGAACTTTTGTTTTGAGATGGTTATTTAAGATTATAAGGCTATTTTGATCAAATGTGGGTGTCTAGTGTTTTTAAGAAAGCGTGTTATAAAATCCTCTTTGCATTCTTTCAAGTATTAGTGGATATGACGAAATACTGTAAATCAACATTTGTTCATACAGGACCAGAAACAGTCCAACATCTGTGGGTGAATTTGGGATTTCTGACTAATACTTCTACAAGTAGATCCAAAATCAGTGGCGGCGGCCACAAATCTCAAGGAAAGGGGCAGGTAGGAGGGTGATGGGGGAACTGTGAAATAACAAAAATTATAATTAAATAAAACTTACCGTTCCCGGCGCCACCGCCTGATGCTTCGCTCCTCTGATCTTTTGGTGACCCATCAGTCCCTGGAACACCAGCACAGGCTCCCCTTGCAATCCTGGTGCTGCTGTCATGCTAAACCTAGCATGATAGCAGTGCCAGGACTGGTCTGAGTGGCTTGGTCTGCCACTCAGACACTGCATGGGAGTGGAGAAACCTTGGTGCGCATGTGTGTTTGGCTGTCCTAAGACGGCCGGCCAAACACACATGCGCACTTAAGTGTACTCCACGCCCCCTCTTATCCACCCCTCACATGGCCCAGCCCACCCCTCCCTGAACATGCTGCTGGCTGAGCCAGCAGCTGAAAAATAAAACAATAGTATACTAGACTATGATATACATCTGCTGGCTTGGCCAGGGGGGCGACGCTCCTTCATTGTGAAGTATCCGCTCCTGTTCAAACTAGAGATTATTTTTACCCATAATAGGATTCCTCTTGAAATACATAAATTGTTTTGGATTCTTCTGGGAACTACAGTAATCCTTATTCCTAATTTTTACTCTCTTTCATGGGGATGGTTAAAACAATTTCTATGAATGGGCTGAGAAATGGTCATGATGGACATCTGTGGCATACTATGAACAATGGCATCACTATGAACAATTTTTTACTTTCACCATACCCCGTATAAAAAAAGTAAATGGGGTGAGGAAATAGGCGAATGTCCCTGATGTACATTAGTTGAACTCACATTTGTTATTTGTTGATCTCTACTTAGTGGGATGAAAAAGCAAAGTGTATTTCGTGTTTATTGGGCAAAGGTTTTGTATTTGAGAGAGCATCTCTTCTACATGGGCTCAGTCCAACTATAAATGAAACTCTAATATACTACATTCAAATTGTAACCAGAATATTAATTGCACAGACCCATTGTAACAAGTATCCACCAATTTATTTTGAGTGCTGGGCTGAGCTGCAGCAGGGCAGTGTGCATGAATATCTAAATGGACTGGTTGCATTGGTAAATTTGAACAGGTTATTTATCAAACCTGTTCTGAACAGTGACCTGTCAGCTATATTGTACTGAACTCAACATGTTTATGTTATGCAAATACAAGTTTGGCAACATACCAACAGATATGTAACTGAACTATTATTGTATGTGGAGGGGAAAAATAAGTGAGTGGCAGTGGAGCTGTTGAGATCTCCACTTGTCTGAAAATGCAGAACAAGAATCAGCATATGGTCAATAAACTCTGTTGAGATTACATAACTTTCTGCCCGAAGTAATATCGAATTGACCATTATGACATCCATACATATTTCAAGGTCATAACATCAGTCTGAGATTTTCATGATCTTGGTGGCTCTGTTTCTGTAAACCTGTTTTTTTTCTGATAGAAGTGACATTACTTGATTCTTGTGGAGGCTTCAGAATGATGAGAATGTACTCAGGTAATGAGGCATCAATTTATCCATTGGCCTAAGGGGGGGCTGTGATCCTCTTTGCTGACACTGAATGCACTCACTGGCCATGTGATGGTGTAACTGGCACATAAGATTGTGTTCTTTCAGGCTATCCATGACTATTACTGCTCCCTTCTTCATTAGTGAAGACCCCCCTCACTGGGGTCATAGCAAACATCTGCACATAGAGTTGATAGGTACTGTGTTTGTGCCCGTTTTGTTAAGAACCCCAAATCGAGCCATTTTAGTTGCTGTGTAGACATGCATTTAATATGTACGTTAGCTGTAACCACTAGTTGTGAGACCTTCTCCACAACAAAAATCCAATAAGGAGAACTTAAGTTAAGCATTTTTAGAGTTTAAGTAGAAATAGCGTCAAGAAGCACAATGTGTTAATGATAATCAACAGTTGTATGCAAACCAGGAACTAGGCGTAATTTGATTATGACAACAACGGAGCGAGGATCTGATACACAACCCATGTGTGTCCTGGTCAAAGATTTTAGCTTCTGACTTAAGGCCTTTAAGTCCCAATCCACCACAGGAGTACCCTTATAAAGCCCCTCAGGACCTCAAGGAAGCTATTTAGAGACTCATAGTTTGTCAGGCAGAGGGCAAACAGCAGGGTCCAGGCCTGGTCCAGCTGCCACTGGTCAGCTCGGCAGTTTCAGGAAAATGCTTCTTGTAGCTTGTTGTGTCCATGTAGCTAAAACAGGAGGTCAGTCCTATGGCCAATGGAGTCCAATTATTTGTCCTAGGTACAAGAGGGAGAACAGGTCCAACCTTTCAGGCTTTTCACAGGTATCAGATTGCAAGTTAAGTCCTCATCTGATCTTTCACAGTTTCAGGAGTGCTCTGAAGTACCTGAAGACACCACAATCAATGTCTGGCATGAACTAGTGGGTGGTTATTAAGCTTATATATATTTTTTAATTATGCTGTTTCATTGGCATACCTTTTACAATTTTGTGTAAAAAAATGTACACAAATTACCAAATTATGCCATTACGCCACATTGCAAAATTTTTGGGAGAAATGTTAACGCAAGAAGTACTGTTCGAGCAATTTGTGAATGCAATCAGCATTTCAAGTAGATTTTTACCTGAGCGGACTGTTCGGATAATTTATCAGCTTGAAACTAAAAATCTGAACGTGAGTGGCAGTGTTTTGAAGGTGAGTGGCAGTATCTTGAGACCCTCATGGGTGAGTAGCCGCACATTACAAATATTGATTGACTGGTTGATACCTTTAACATGGCCTGTCAGCAAATATTTCTGGTAGATTTTTGATGGAGTGTACCATTCGCGTAAATTTTGAGTGTAAAACTACAACTCTGACTGTGAGTGGCAGTGCTTTGAACATGAGTGAACATGTTCCTTTGAACATGAGGAAACTTCTGAAGACCTGGCTGTTCGAGCAGTAGCAGCACCTCCCCCCCATCTTCCCCTCTCTCCTCAGCGCCTTGAGACCCTCACGGGTGAGTAGTGTGCTTTACAAATTCCTGATTGATTGATTGATTTGGCTGACTGTTAATCAACTCAAAATTAAAATTTTTAGATGAAGTTTTACACAGACTATTCGGGTATGTTTTTTTAACACAAAATGTATTCTGCATAATTTTGCGGTAATTTTGTATGATTACAATACAGAAAACTATACGAGTTTCATGCACTTGCAGTGAGAATGACTTTTGGGCATACCCTAACTAACAGAATAAAAGTTCACAGGGCCAACTGTATAAAGCTTGGGCATTTTCAAGATGGGGAATGTCTTCAGCCACACTCAACTTGTTCTCCGAGGACTGGGTGTGTGTGTGTAGAGAGTGTACTGTGGTAATCCTACATCTAATTCAGTTTGGGGCAGGCACTATACCTGTAATAAAGCCAGAGATATATGTCTAGTAAAACAAAGCAGAGTTTTCCAGCAACCATACAGTAGATGCACAAGATTTGTTTTGGCATCCTGGGACCTGCCCTTTCAAGTGTGCCCAAGTGTTATGTGTGTAAGTCCAGAAGGCCTATCAAACAGGAGTTGGCACTTAAGGAGGATTTGACACTGTTGAGTCAAAAAGAGTCCTACGAAGTTTAGAGCCTGCCTGGCTGGGGGAGCACAAAGGAAAGCCCTGCTCATGAGTCCGCTAACATTTGCCTGTATCATGGGAGGCCTCTTTGAAGTTAATCCTGTTCCTGAGAACAGCCATATGAACAGAAACATCACCTACATGCAAGCATTTTTTTCTCTGTTCTTGGAGCAATTTTCATACCTCTTCAAATGCTAATTACTGGCTGGTACAAGAGGAAAAACAAATGCAAACTGGCCTCCATAGGTGTTAGGCAGAGAAAAGCTAATTTTCTAAAAGTACATTTGCTTTACTATTTATAATATTTATCAATAGTCTGTCTTCGCCATTGAATTGGATGGATTTTTAATAACTATCAAAAATAGCTATTTAATTGTTTTTCTAGCTGTTTCCTAACCAAAATTGGCATTTTTAATTGTAGTTATGTAGCCTACTGTTTTCCTATGGAACAGCCAGCCTTACAAGGTGAGATAGCGTTTTGGGCCTTTTTACTGTAAGAACATGTTATCATTAAATGTCTACATGCCCTCCACTCAAATACCACGCACCCTCATTGTTGGCAATAAGGCCTACATAGGGTGACATCTTCATAAAGGGAGGTGACTCTAGATACTGTTCAAGAGTCAGTTTTGTACTTCATTAACCAAATACTCCGGTATCAGTATGAGATACTGAATCACTTGTTACGAGCAGTTAGTACATTGCATTTGTAAGGAAAGAACTCCTGATACTGAACATGGGGGAAAAGGCAACTATATATTTGTGAAAATAACTGATGACTGCAATTTGCATATTATGCATCCAGATATACTGATGCCTTGAAAAAAGATTTTTTTTACCTCAAAACATGTGTTGGCTTTGTTAGAGTTCTGAAGAATTTAATAGAATGGGATAAAATAAATTGATTTGAAAAAATCATTTTGAGTACATTTCCCTTGATTGATGAATGTCAGCATTTTATTGTGAACAGTATCTAAAGTTGCCATGCTAATTTTCTTCTTAGCCCAGACTATAGGAACCTTTTCCTACATAGGAGTGACTTATAAATATTTAAAAGTAAGGTTTTGACCTGTCAAAGAAGTTTACTTTGACAGGTTGAATTTGCAGTTCAAAACAGCAAAAGCCAGGCTACAAATTGTAGGCCTGCAGTCATGTTTGCTTTGCCACAGTAGTGAATGACACAATGGGTACTGCAGTTCACTAGTGACATTTAAATTTCAGGCCCTGGGTACCAGTGCTGAATTTGTAAAAGCATGAGTGTCGGGGGCCAAAGCTCTGCTTAAAAGCCCACAGCTGGTACAATTAAATGTTGGCATGCCCAATACCAAGGATGTTTAGTCTTTAATCCACCTCATTACTCTTTAATCCAACACCAGACACTCCCTGTTCCTTTAACTCACTTTTGAAGATTCTTGCTGTCTCCCTCTATGATGGGTTTTCTATCTTTCTCTTTCTTATTTGTTTTTTTTCCATCTCTTGCTCGAGGTAGATGTTTGATGCAGAAAAATAAGTGCTAGTCCCCAATAATGAGTGCTGATGGCCCATACGGTCAACCACCTACTCAAATTAAGCACTGCTGGGTACCCCTTGTACCATAGTGGACACTTACAAGCAGGGGCGGCTCCTCCATTAGGGCGGAGGAGCGCCCCCCCCCCTTCCGCCAGAAGCTGCAAACCTTTCGCCACATCCCTTCATGGTGAAAGGCTGCAAACCTTCCACCACATCCCTTCATGGTGAAAGGGGAGGGGCACGGGGTGATGAGCACCGAAGGGAGTGCACTTCCCTCAGCGCGCATGTGTGTTTGGCCGGCCGTCTCGGGCCGGCCAAACACACATGCACAGTAGGCTCTCTCCAGCCCAGCAACATGGTTGCTGGGCTGGACAAAGCCTCCACATGCTCCCAGTCTGCCTGGGAGCGCCCAGCCAATCCTGATTCTGCTCTGAGTAGTGTCAGGATTGGCCACAGGGCAGGCTGGGATGGGAGCCTGTGCTTGCATGCAGCCTGAGGAGACGAAGGAGAGGTGCGGCGCAGAGCAGGTAAGTTTTTATTTTATTTTATTACAGTTCATTTATTGACCCGCACCTGCATGCTGCCCCCCCGTGCTCGCCCCCACACCCTCCTCATTGACAATGTGAGCTGCGACTGCTTACAAGTAAGATAAAATATCAGTAATACCTACAATGCTCTCAGGCTGTAAGGTGGAATCTAACCCTTGAGAGGTGGTGTTGGTGGCTGAGTTGAGGTTTCTCAACGTGTACCATGTGCCTTCATTAGCCAATTTGTTTTTTTGTCATTAGATAGTTTTTCCTCAATACGTTTGCAATTTTTTTATTTCTCGGAGTCAGACTCCGTAAAGGAGTTTTTTCTGAAAAGCTCATCTTTATAAGCCAGACACTCTTCAGTGAGTACCATTATCTCCTTCTCACTGTATTTCAGTTCTCCTTTTCTTCCTCCAGCATCCCCATCTGCCTCTTCTCTTGGCAGGGCACCCATTTTGGGAAATGGATAGAAGAAATTCCTTGAATGTTTGCCCAGTCAACATGCCTGCCTTCCACTCTTTTTCCCCAGGCCTCCATAGAGCATGTGTTTTAGGACTTCTTCATTGTGAGGTCATCAAACAGTACCCAAATGTGACAATCGCAATTTGCAAATACATATGCAATTTATCAGTTTGGTACTTTCGAATAGGTAAATTGTGAATGCATAACAGACCAAATCGCAAAATAAGTATGTAGCAATATGATAAATAACGAATACCAATTCCCAAGTTGCGATTCAGAATTTATCGCAATTTGTGAATCGTATTCAGAAGCTTCGTACATCAGACCCTAATTCTCTATTTAGCTCAATACGTAGCAGTTCCTTTCAAGGATTATCTAGGGCTGTGTCTAGCACTACACCATGAAGTTAGGCAAACTCAGGAAGCTTCACTCTTCGTGAAGGACAACAGTGAACAAGCCTTGCCTGAGGTGACGTTTCAATCATCCAACTCCTGTCTCCTTTAGTGGGACATCCCATCCAAGATGGTCAGGACTTTAGCCTGCAAATAATTGGATTCTTTTATGGCCAGTGCAACTAGGGCCTGGTATGAATGGCAGTAGAGAAGCACAATAAACACCCCACTTACACTCCATTTCTCCTTGCCATAATTCAATTCTCACATGGGAAGTCTTGAAGTTGGAAGTGGAGTGGCTCTAGAAGTTGAGACTCCCATAGTGATAACTTGCTGCCCAATTACATGCTTACAACCCTAAGTGAACGTTTGTCAAAAACAAAATGCACATTTATGAATTACAAAATTTCAAACACCTGTAGGATATTTCTTTGTTGGCCAGTCTGTGAACTGTATCTAGCTGTTCATATCAGATGTATTTGATAAGAGAATAATCCGGACTCAGGGTGACCATAATTTATCCTTAAGTGCTGGAGAAATGTCTCAGAGAGTTTAGACTCCATTGGAGAGTTCCCAAACAACACACTTGCACCCACCATGGACCCTGAATATCTGGTAACATACCTCTGCCAAGGATTGTTCATATTGATCCACATACTTATTTCTCTGGACATACTATTTCAGCCAGAACAACAATCCCTGATTAGTTTGGTATTTGGTTTCCTACTCTATACCTTAGTTTGGAAAATAGTCTCTATCTTTCTCTGTCAATATTCACTTATCTTTCTAGGTTCCCCATGGATCAAGAACAGAAACCTGTTGAACTCCGGTTCTGGAACATCTTGACCACAGATGTGGTGTGCTTGACACCAGGTGAGGTGTGCCTGTTATATGCTTGATGTTGGCAGCTTCCTGCTACTACCACATGTTGTTTTAGAATCTTGAATTAATGCAGGACAGCACTCTTTACCCTGCATTCTTGTAAGAATTCGCTGGTTATCCCCATAGCCTACTTCAAGGTTCCTTCAAAATGAGCATTCGGTACTTAATTGCCATTACTCATGTCAACATATTATTAATGTCTTTATTGTATTACTCTGAAGAACTGTGCTTATGTATGGTGATCTCCCTAATCAATTTACATTATTTTAATATTGCTGCGTTCACACAAACATAATGCAAAAAAGTCTTTCATAATTTATTGAATGAAATTTATTAATGTTTAAAACATTAGGATCTTTATATAGCATTGAATCATTACTGGTATTGTGGGTATGGCAAGGTTTACATTTCTACCAGTCCCCTATTAGAAACAGGTCATTGGTCAATCAAAACAAACAACTTCATGAGTGGAATTATACCTATGGTGCGAACCAGTACACCATCTACTTCACCCAACCTGTATAAAATTTGATGAAAGAAAGGGGAAATCTGATTCACTCGGAAGTAACTTATGCATAGAAACATACAGACAATTATAAATAAAAGTTCAAAGAAATTATCGCTATATCCATTATCACGATAACCACTCTAATGTCCAAATGCATATTACTGAATTCAGGCACATGTCATATTGGTTGCTAATATACAGATTGACCCCATCCAATGGTATTGGGAAAGAGCATTTTTCATGTCCTTTATATGAGTAGTGGTATTGCTACTATCATTCCAATGAATTAATTTACATTAGGCTATCCATTTTTGCTTTTTTTCTTGGCAAGGAACTATTGTCACCAAGAATGTGGAGGCTGCAACTGCCAAAGACAAGCACCTATATCTGAAACTATCTTGGAGGTAGCACCTGCTGAAGATGAGCACCTGTCTGATTCTGGCTTGGAGGTCCCATCTGCTGAAGGTGAGCATGTCCCAAGCTGCTCAACCACAGCGGTCTTTACTAAGATAAGATCTGGATTGGGCAATATGTTATTGTGTCTGTTGTCTGACTTGCATTCTGAGGCTGTGGCCCACATACTTCTTCACTTGCTTCCTCCCTTGCCCACAAACTTCCTGAGTTCTGAAGTTCTTGCCCCTATTACCTTGAGATTCAAATGCAGAAGGGGTTACTTACCCCCGTTTACAGGGCCATAGTAGGATGGACCCAAAGGCATAATTGACAAATAACCCCAATCATGTTAACATTTTTACTGTATTTTCAAACTGTATTGATTGAATTTGATGGGCCAATTGGGATGTGTTGTTTTGCTCTATGCACTTTGTGCTGCTTTGAACTAGACTAGGGTATTGAGCAGGGTAAGGCTTGTAATTTTGGGTGCTGTAATATTGTGGCCAGCGATAGCGAGAGTTCCAACATGGCCCCAGATGATAAGCCCTAAATGGACTCCTGCCACACTTCAGTGAACTATGCTGACTTCATTCCAGTGTCCTGAAGATCAAATGAATCAGCAGTCAAACCAGGAGTTGTAAATGGTGTGGCACAAGAAGGAAGCAGCAACGACGTGAACCTGAGTGGAGGAGGACTAATGGAGTGGAGGCAAGAGCCCCGGACCACTGATGGAGGAAGCAGGGGGTCAGAGAGGGAGAGAATGGAAGGAGGAGACTAGTGCACAGGTGATACGGAGACCGGAGTAACCATCGAACAGCAGATGTGCACGCTCAGCAGTCCCGGGGAGCAGGAGGACGCTGCAGCACCTGACGCTGAGACCCAGGAGGATCACAGCCTCAAGCAAGTGTTGGGGCTCACGTTCAGTAGATTAGGGAGGTGGTGGTGGGGGGGGGTCCAGAGGACACGAAGTAAAGCACAGCATCCCAAGCCACTAAACATGCATGTTTTCAGTCACTGGGTGTAGTCACCGGCCTCTGATAAAGGCCTTGTAGAAGGAGCTGACCACCCAAGGGCAGGGAAAGCACACAACCATGAAGCGGGCGATCGTGGCACTAAAATCAACACTGAGTGTAGGGATATTTTGCATAACTGAGATCTATAACCTTATCCACAATCAATCACCTGAAGTGTTATTTCTCTGGGAAACCTAGAGCAGTTCAGCTACTACGGCTGAGACAATATTTGCCTTCCCCCTCATTAAAGCATTGAAAGATGTGATAGACCTTGTGGCAGAGAGGTCAGTATACCAGTTTTCCACAAAACCTCGGTGGGCTGCAGTCTGGCTCCCTGTTGGGTTCAGGACTGTGAAAGTGCCTAATTTCAGATACCTTTGAATAAAAAATGTACCTTCTTTGGCCTTTTAATATGTTGATCCCCAGGTTCCTTCAAAGCTTTTAAAAGAGCTTTGATAGACCATGTGGCTCCATTAGCACTTAAGCTATCCAATTTTAGCATTATTGGAGACTTAAGTCTTCACTTCGATCAGCCCAGCAACAACAGGGCCTTCCACTTGATGGATGATTTGACACCTACGCAGCTGGGTCAATTAGTGGGAGGCCCTACGAATACGGCAGGTCGTCTCTTAGACCTGGTTTTCTCCAATCTTCACAATTTTCAGGTGCCTACCCACTGGCCTATGACTTGGTCTGACCACTGCTTGATCCCTATGACCATTAAATTAAACAGCACCATAAATACTGCAACTACTAACACAGTTACTGAAAGGCCATGTTATAACTTGAATTTTCCAGAATTTGGCAGCTACATTTCAGGTAATACCCCTCAGCTAGACTCTTATGTGGATTAAGCAAATTCTGAGGTAAAGTCATGGCTCAGTTTGGCTTTCAGCACCTTTATACCTGTCCTCGGGGCCAGGCCAAAAAAAAAAAACTCTGCTCCCTGGTTCAATGATATTTTGATTGTGATAAAAATGCTGCAAGGTGCTTGAGCGAATATGGAGACTTATGATGCCTCAGCAAAAAGGGTGGTACATATTTGCAGTAAAAACGGATCATAAAATGATAAGGAAAACTTGAGCTGACTTCTTTTCTAACAAAATTATTAACATTAATAATCCAGCAAAATAAATTGTTTCTATTGTTAACAGCCTAATGAAACCGGCAGCTTCTGCAAGGCCAGTTGAGGTTTCGACTGACCACTGTAATAAATTAGCTGATGCTCTGTAGAACTGCAGACAAAGGTGGTTGTTTAACCCTTATTCTCTTCGACATGAGTGCTGGCTTTGACATCAAATTGCAATACGGCTTTGCCAATGCCTCCACGATACAGGCATACGAGGCAAGGCCTTGACTTGGTTTGCCTCTTTTCTTAGCAACTGTTCCTTTCATGTAATTTCCCTGCCCTTTTCATCCTCGCAGAGACCCCTGGAGCATGGTGTCCCACAGGGCTCTTCACTGAGTCCCACTCTTTTCAATATTTATATTAGGCCACTGGCAGAGATTATGAAGCCCTTTGAGGTCTCTATAATTTCTTATGCAGATGATACACAATTTATTGTTACTGTTTTGTGGGTGCAATCAAAGACAGTCAATTTCCAGGGGTGCATACTTGCATGGGCTAGCTAGATGGAAAAAGACTGCTTAAAGCTTAATGCCAACAAAACCAAGATCCTGCTGTTTGGAAAGCACACCCAGACCCGGAGAGACCACTGGTGGCCAGAAGCCCTCAGGCCTTCCCCTAAACCCAAATCATCCATAAAAAACTTTGGCTTTTGGATGGATACCTTTTTGTTTGAGAAAGTGAAAATTATTGCAGACACCTGCTTTGGCCTTCTGAGGGGACTCAAACCTATTGTTGGCTTCTTTCATCCCCAAATTTGGCAGCTGATTATTCAGTCTCTTATCCTGTCATGCCTGGATTGTTGCAACGTCTTGTACCTGGGTGACAAGAAATTGCTTATAACGAAGCTTCAGTCTGTCCAAAATGCTGCTGCCAGATTACTGTTTTCTCTCCGTAAATTTTGGTCCATTTCTGTGTTCCTTCAGAAACTCCATTGATTGCCCATTGAGACACACATAAAGTTTAAAGTCCTAAGTACAACGCATAAGATCATAACTGCATCAGAAGCCCCCATTCTTTCCAGACTCAAGCAGCCCTATTTACCCACAAGAACTCTTCGCTCACTGACCTATATCTGGCAGTGATTCCTTGGGTCCTGGCACTCGCCCTTTGGAATAGTTTTCCCCCAGAATTAAGGAATATGCAGAATCATCTTTGCTTTAGGAAACCGCTTACAACTGGACTTTTTGCAACCTAGTTTCCTTCCTGGCTTTTCAATTGTACCCCTCCTCTCTGCTGTGTGATACCCTTATTCAATGGGACAGACTGGGAATCCCCTTTGCTGGAGCAGCTGTGCATCCTATAAATCTTGTTACAATAACATAGTGCCATGGTTATGACCCAGTAGCCACAGTCTGCCTGTGGCTCCCTAAAGGGGTCTGAAACCCATCATAGTCTCCAGAGAAAAGGTATACCACAGAATGAAGGAAGTAGATCTTGTCAAGACAATAATACAATATCTAGTGTCTTTTGTAAGCTGTAAAAACAATCATTGAACTTGTTGCTTACATTAAGACCCATGACAGCTTTGTAGAAGATGGGAATCACATACCCATAAAAAATACATATTCATCTCTCTTTGAGAGACTTAAGGACAGGATTTTGGGTGCAAGATGGCACCTCTGCTGTTCACGAAGGCTTTAAAGCAGATTCATAAGAGGCAAGTTATATGCAGAAGTTACAATACAGAGATACGCCGCTAACTAAAGAACTTTTCTAAATTCAGTCTCTTCATGCCTTAGAGAGGAAAAAGCAGACGTTGTTTATTGGAAGCACTTGAATGTAATGTTGGCACCTTAAAGTATATTATAAATCGTTGGCAAGCAGTAAAACAATTTGTGAGCCATACTAACATAATCCCTTTTCTCAGTCTGAACTTCAAACAGGCCAATGAATTCTGTGCCAGCTGAAGTGGCTCAGCATACTTGCATTAAACGTGTGGTATGCAAGAGAGTGCAGTAGTAATAAAAACTAGGATTCATTAAAGCATGCAGGACCAACATCACATTACATTATAAAAATATTTTTTTTAAACACTTACCTCGCTCCTTGACGTGCCACTCAGCTCCTCTTTGTTGCGGCAGACGCAGGCTCCCAGCTTGCCCTGAGCCCGATCCTGACGCTGCTCAGAGCAAACTGGGAGCCTGTGCAGGTTCTCTCCAGCCCAGCAACTCTGTTTCTGGGCTGGGGAGACCCTTCTGCACATGCGTGTTTGGCCAGCCCGAGACAGCCGGCCAAACATACATGCGCAGTGAGGGGGAGTGCTGAGCACTCCCCCTCATTGCTCATCACCCTCGTGGCACCGCCAAGGTTTGCAGCTGTTGCTGCTGGCGGGGGGCGACGCCCCTCTGCCCTTATGGAGGAGCCGCCTCTGCACTTACATACACTCTCTCCCACATAAACACAATTTCACCTGCAAGCACGCACACAACATATATTTAAAAACATTTTTCACTTACCTCAGCTGCCATGGAAAGGCATATTCCAGCTAATTCTACTCCATTTTTATTACACTGATAGTGAAAAATGCATTATTATTATTTACCAGTGTAATAAAAAATTGACAGATAACAAAGTGAGTGGAGCCCCAACTGGTGTCTATAAGGACGAGCTGCCACAATGATCCTGGCACTGAATTTGCCACCTCTGAGGCCAGGGGTCGCAAAGGCAGTGCCAGTGTCCGGAAAGGGGAAGCCAGGGGTTGTGGCCCCTATATGACATCCATATAGAAGGCCCTGTAGAACTCAGAGGTCAATTTAGACTAGGGAACACGATAGGTAGTAGAACATGATCACAGCTGCATGCACTGCATGAGTTTTTCAAGTTAAGAGCAAGGCAACCCAGTTGAGAATAAAAGAAGGAATGTGTCAGAAAATCCAGCTGCTTGAGGAGTGTGGGATGATTCATCATGTTGAAGATGACAAAAAGATACGCAAGATCAAAATAATTCTGTTGCCTGAATCAAAAATGTTTGTATATTGCTGCCCTGCCAAGAAGACCCATCACCTATGCAGAAGCCTAGTTTGGTGGGAACAAGGAAATAATCGCATGAGGATGATTGTACAGCTATTTGATCACAACTGTTTCCAAAGATTAGTAGCCCAGACCCTGATCAATGAAAGGTGCATAATTTGGCAGGAGAAATGATTCTTCAAGGCAAACAATGACATCATATGTAAGTATGTATTTGTGGGTTGATGCATGTACGTGTGCAAGCCTAACTAGGAAACAATGGAGCATTGAAAAGTCCATGCGTGCACCTCGGACATTTTACAGTGAGACAGTTGATAGATGGGTTCCTTTTAAGGAGGACAATCCTCAGCTTCTTCTTCAATTACAGATGGGGTAGAGCAAGTTTGATACCCGTGGGGCTACTGTTCCATATTCTTGGAGCATAGAAAGAAAAAACCTGCCTTTCTTTCTTGCATATTTTCATCTCCAGTTTGGTAGTTGCTTGACTTCCGGCTTGGTACTGACCATTAGAGGTCATTAGTTCCTCGTCTGGTAACTCATAGCAGCATTTCTGATGGCCTGTTGGAGATGCAGCTAGTCTTGGAAATAATATAATATTAATATAAATTTAGCCAATGAAGTTCTTTCAGTGTAGCGAGTAGTTTGGTTGTACTACCTGACAAGTGCTGTGGTGTGTAGGGTACTGGTAGGCATGACCGAGTATTGTTGACTAAGCCATCAAGCAGGGAATTGCCTGCATTCAAGTTTGACAGGGTGAGAGATTCCACTATTTCCCTGAAAACTGTTTTGGGGAGGAAAGATTTCACATTTCAGGAATAGGTGGTACCAAACGGCCTTGTTTTTATTAGTGATGTGCTCTTTAAAGATAGGTTTTGTGTCGAGGGTGAATCCAAGGGATTTTGGATGTGTGTTCAGCTGCCGATGGATCTGTCTACCTTCAATTGGGGGGCCCTGGCTTAAATTTTGGTTTAAGGGCTGTTGAGCTGAACTTTAAGTAGGTGCTTGGAATCCAGTTCTAGATTTGCTCGAAGTAGGTTCTGAGAAGATGAATGTTGGTAGCTGATGAGACTTTAAGGTACAGTTGTGAATTGTAATTGTATTTGTGGATCACAATGTTGTCAGTGAGTAGTAATGTCACTGGCTCAATAAAAGGATATCGAAGATGCAGAGAAAAAGTGTGGGCCATCGAGGTATTATCCACAGGAGATGGGGAGTTTCTGGCACCTTGTGGATCCTATCTGGATGAATGGTGACTGGCAAGTTAGGTGAACCATTGCAAAGCTGTGTTGACGAAAGCTAAGCGCATTTACTTGGTCTGAATAAGTCCACAATGATCCACAGTTTTAAAGGCTGAAGGCAGGTTGGGCAGGCAGCATGGGGGGTCATTCTTACAATTGGTGAGGAGAGAATAGTTCACTACCTGAAGTGTGTGTCTCCATGCTTCAGCTTGATCGAAGGCTGGATTGGTAGACTCAAGGAGGTGCGTAGAGACTGCTTTCTTGAAATTATCTGTAGGTGAGTAATGGGGTGGAAGTTGGTGAGGTCCTCAGGGTCCAAGGATGGTTTCTTCATGATAGAAATTGGGTCTCTAGTTGGGAGTGGTTTGCACCCCATCCAAGTAGGGACCCTCACTATAGTCAAGGTAAGGGAGTCACACAGCTAAGATTACCCCTGCTCACCCCCATGCTAGCTCGGCACAAGCAGTCAGGCTTATCTCAGAGGCAATGTGTAAAGTATTTGTGCACACATACACACAGTAACACAGTGAAAACGCCACAAAAGTACTCTAGTTTAGAAAAATAGCCTCTATTTTTCTGAGTAAAACAAGGCCAAAACAACAAAAATCCAACATACACGAGCAAAGATACATATTTTTTAAAGATTAACTCTCAGTAAATTACTTAAAAACACAATAGCTCCAACTGGGGCTATTACAGCGTCTTGACGGAGTAGTTCCCAACAGTCCCATGCCACTTACTGAGGAGGTGAGGCGTTGGTTACTTACTGCAAGACAGGGGAGGTGAGGCCTTGTTTCCTTATGGTTGCAGGGGAAGTGATGTGGCATCAGTGGCGAGGTGTCGGTTCTTTATGATCAGGTGGTGTTGATGAATCCAGAATGTCAAGACGCAAGGAGTTGACTTTGCGGTGTTGCGATCACACCACGGGGCCACAAGTGCTGCGGTGGAGTCTGGTTTTCCCTACGTCATGGAACTGGCTCTCAGGACTCACGTTGTGGTAGGACTTTGGAGGCAGTACGGCAGCATCGGGCCTGCAGCATCAGATGCGGTCATTGCACTCAGCAGAAACCACAACTCCGGTGCAGGCAGCAGCATGGGGTCAGGCAAAAGCGCCTGTCCTGAAATCGCTCTGGAGTCGATGTACTTGGTTCTTCGTTACACCACAACTCCCACCCACAGGCTCAGGGACCACTTGGCAAGTCAGGACTCTCAGCAAGAGAGCCCAGGTGCTGGCAGATGAAGTCTTTGATTTCCCTGAGACTTCTAAGAGGAGGAAAGCTCAGTTCAAGCCATTGGAGAACCTTTGGAAGCAGGATGCAAAAAGCAAAGTTGAGTCCTTTCACTCCCAGGACAGAATCAGCAAGCAGCAGGCTACCACAGCAAAGTAACAGGGAGAGTGGCAGTCCCCCCTACAGCATTTAGCTCTGCTTCCTGGCAGAATGTCGACAGTCCAGAAGGATTCTAAAGTTGTGGTCTAAGAGGCCCAGTACTTATATTCATTTCTGCCTTTGAATTAGGCAAACTTCCAAGGAAAGTCTTTGTAGTGCACAAGACCCTGACTTCCCTGCCCTGGCCCCAGATACACTCCAGGGGGCTGGAGACTGATTTGTGTAAGGCTAGGCATAGCCCTATTCAGGTGCAAGTGTCAGCTCCTTCCACCACTCTAGCCCAGGAAGGCCTTCGGGATATGCAGGGCACACCTCAACTCCATTTGTATGACTGTCTAGAGTGAATTCACAAACAGCCCAACTGTCATACTGACCCAGATGTGTATTCCACAGCCAGGCAGAGGCACAGAATGGTTAAGCCAGAAAATGCCCACTTTCAAAAAGTGGCATTTTCAAACTTACAAGTTAAAAACCAACTTCACCAAAAGATGTAATTTTAAATGTTGAGTTCAGAGTCCTCCAAATCCATATCTCTATTCGCCCCCAAGTGGAAATTACACGTTAAAGATATTGCAAGGCAATCCCCATGTTACCCTATGGGTGAGATAGTCCTTGCAATAGTGAAAACTGCATTTAGCAGTATTTCACTATCAGGACATGTAAAACACAACAGTGCATACCCTACCTTTTAAATACACTTCAGCCTGCCCATGGGGCTGCCTTGGACCTACCTTAGGGGTAACTGACATGCAGCAAAAGGGAGTTAGGGCATGGCAAGTGGGTGCACTTGCCAGGTATAAAATTGCAGTTTAAAACTGCACACAAAGACACTACAGTGGCAGGTCTGAGACATGTTTACAGGGCTACTCATGTGGGTGGCACAATCAGTGCTGCAAGCCCACTAGTAGCATTCGATTTACAGGCCCTGAGCACACACTGTGCACTGTACTAGGGGCTTACTAGTAAATCATATATGTTAAACATGGATAGACCAATCATCAATACCATTTGGAAAGAGAGCACTGGCACTTTAATACTGGTAAGGAGTGGTAAAGTGCCCAGAGTCCTAAAGCCAGAAAAAACTAAATTCAGCACAGGATCAAGAACAGGAGATCAGAAGCCAAAAAGACAGGGGAAACACCCCGAGCTGACAGGTCTAACACTTCTTCATTGGGAGGATCTGCTCTTACTTCAAGGTGCCTGGAAACATTATTTGCTGAGAGATTAGTAGACAGTGCTGAGGAGGATAATGAGGGCATTTTGTAGAAAGAAATTAACAATGGAGGAGAGTATGACATTGTCATCATAAGAGGTGGCCTCATGTGAGTTCAGGAACCTCATATGGCAGAAGAGGTTCAAAGCTTTACATATTCAATCAGATAAGAGACTGATTATAATTCAATTGATGTATTGGCCTTATAAAAATTCATGGCTGCATGGCATATATTTAACATACTAACAAGGGGCCATGGGAAAGTGTCAGGGATCAAAGAGTGGAGTTTAGGACCTCATCTATTTTTTTAATTAGCATGCTTTTTTTTCTAAAATGTTGTCAATAGTGACCGGAGTGCAGGATCTGTTCAAGTTGGCCCTCTTGATATTAAACTGGTTTCATAGAGACAGCAGAAGCTACACTGGTATAAACACTCAGCTCCAGCCTAGTTAGATTAATGAATGAGGACTCAACCCTCACTACTCCCTACTCCTGAAAAATAGGTTTTCGGTAAGCAGACATGTTTCTATTGACCTATAATGGGACACTTTGGTGGTGATTATGGCTCTGAGTATTTCTGAAAAAGTGATTGTTATTGTTAGGTGTGCTGGAAGTGGTATGGTCACTTAAGGCAGGCTATAGCAGAACTCTAGCATTCTGTTTTTAAGTGTTGAATGCCTCAACAAAAATCCCTGTCATTGCAGAGGTAGAAGGTGTAAAACACCTCGCATTCTCCATCCATTGGCCCTGTTTCCACGTGAATAAATTACAACATGGGCCACCACTTTAACAGTCCTTCAATTATAAGAAAAATCCACAAATGTAGGCAAGGTAAATAGTCCTACTTTTAGGACATTGCCCTCCCTTCCACACACCTATCCAAACAACTCCCCAGTGGGAAATGGCAAGGCGGAAAAAGAGAGACATTGGGCTGATGTCAAAGCAACAGAAGCACAAATATAATTTTAACATCAAAGGAGAAGGTTTGGCACAGATATTAATGCTTACATTTTCACCTTTATATGTTTATCATAGGCAGATGAACATGCCAATGCTCTAATAAGTTATTACAAACATGTACAGCATCTTCCTTTCACAGGCTATGTGTAAGCTGAAATAAAAATCTGCAATTGTTTTTCTTCTGAAAGCCATGTTTAATAGTCTTAACAGTGATGTCAGTGTAAAGCATACTATTAAAGGATACAAGAACAAGGAGTAGCCTAATAGTGCTCTCATAAACTGTGCTCTCCACTCTCTATGCACTTAGGTTTTAGTGATAACAAAACGTGACCAATTTTAGATTATGAAAACACATGTCCTCCAATGCAGTACAAGCCACTGACAAAGCTTGCATGTGAGCAAAAGCCTGCTAGGGTGTAAAAGCTATTTTGTGTCTGGATTTGGGAAAGGGGAAAGAGTAATTGAGGGCATCTTATGTACCGTTCCTCTTAAACTGGGAGATGAGAACAACCAAGTAAATGCCTGAATGTGACTGATTCCATACAATCTTTTTTTTGGCTAAAAGCAACCGGTGGATGTCTGAGCCCCTCTGGTGAGTGTTTGTTTCATGAGATCGCTCTGGGCTCTAATAAACTGTTGTACCTTCCTTAAGAGGAACTATCAAAGCAGGATAAGTTACGTTTTTTGTTTTGTATAGTGACTGCTGAAAAACGCAACTATCTGTAAATGTTGTTATCAAATATCCTCCAACTCAGCATTGGCTTGGGTGAGTCTATGTTAATGACAGCATTATGACTAGATCAGGGCATACCCTGAAACTCATCCATCTTTTTGGGGGTTTCACAGCTTTGATCAAATATTCCTAATGCAGGTCCAGCTCGCCAAAAGTCAAAAGTTGACTGTGTTTTGGATGTTTTGTGTTATTGATTTAATATTCACTACCAATGAAAGATCATTTAAGGTCAGTCTTTTTCAAGAGGTTTATATAAACTTAGTACTGAAATTGTAATCTAATATATGTCACAGAACAAGCATGTTTGCAGCACACATATTTGTAGCAGCAGAGGCATATAAATGCAGGCAATCAGACAGTGATGAAGGGCTTCACCGGAACATAAATCATGTAACTTGAAAATCCAGTGCACTAAAGAAAGCTAATCAACAGGAATATATTTGTCCAACAAACTACTCACAGCTAACACAAATAGAATATTCTGACACATATTCTAACATTGATTAGTTGAAGAAGTGGAGTAGTCTCACTAAAAATCTAGGCCTATGACTCAATTTTGGTGAAAGATGCAAAGAATTATGAATACAAACACAGGAACATAAATATCGACACATTGCATTATGAAAGCTAGCACAATCTGACGTTCTCTGTAGAGATTTACACAGCAATTGTATAAGCACATAATTGTATTCAAGGGAGCAGAGGAAATTTAACATGATAAAGGACTTCTGTTAAGGGCAGATCTGTGCTATCACCAAGAAATTTCAAGATGAAGAACGAGGCAGTAATTGCTGACACTATTGGTGCATTAAGTGATTGAGGGATTATGTCAGCATAGCTTGCAAATTGTTTTACTGCTTGCCAATGATGGAGACTCCACTTTAAAGTGCCACCAGAGCATTTAAGTGCTTCCAATAAACAACTTCTGCTTTTTTTCAGGGAGGCATGAAAAGACTGAATTTACAAAGGCTCCTTTGGTTGGTGGTGTAACTCCATAATGTAAATTCTGCATATATCCTGTCTCCCAATAATCTGCCTTAAAGACCCCTTGAACAATAGAGGTGCCATCTGTGACAGCACCCAAGAATTCTGTCCTTAGGTCTATCAAAAAGACTTGAATATCTTCTTATGGGTGTGTGATTCCTATCTTTTACAATCTTGTCATGATGTAAGCAACACGTTGAATGATTGTGTTTGCAACTTACAAAGGTCACTGCAGATTTTGTGATTGTCTTGGTAAGATCTACTTCCTTTTCTCTGGAGACTATGATGAGTGTTAGACCCTTTTGGGGAGCCTTAGGGCAAACAGTGGCTACTGGATCATAACTGTGATGGTTGGGATCGCTTGTCAATGTTGCCTTTGGGTCCATCCTACTATGGCTCTGTAAACTGTACTAAGTAACCCCTTCTGCACTTGACTCTCAGGGTAGTAGGGGTGAGAACTCTAAGGCTTTTCAGGAAGTGTGTGGGCAGGGGAGGAAGCAAGTAACGATGTGTGTGGGCCTAACCTCAGAATGCAACAGACAGATAACTTACACAATAACATACTGGCCAATCCAATGCTTATGTTAGTAAAGACTACTGTGGTTGAGCAGTGTTGCGTGTTCTCACTTTCAGCCAATATGACCACTAGGCCAGGATCAGACAGCTGCTCGTCTTTGGCAGATGTGGCCTCCAGGCTGGTTACAGATATAGGTGCTTGTCTTTGACAGTTGCAGCCCCCACATTGTCAGAAACAGCAATTCCCCTACCAAGTACACCTACAGCAGGCAGCACCAGTTGTCTGGGCACTCTGCAGGGGTGCCAAATGTCACAATGTTGCTTTCAGGCTTAAATTCATTACAAATTTGCCTACAGGAATAGCACTAGGAGACCCTTCATGACATGGTTGGCTCTGTCTTTACTCCTCATGGAGGTCTCCTGGCAGTAAGCTGCTTCTGACTGTTACTCACACCAAGAACACAGCTGGACTCCTCTTCCTTGACAGACTCTCCTACTGCAGGGATATCTTCACTCTGTGCAGATACGCTTCTAGTAACTAGGGAGACCCTTCACTTCTCCAACAAATTGAGCAGACTTCAGGTGTTGCCACTTCCCCTCTGGGATACTGGCTTTCATGCAAATATCAGCAGTGATTACATAGCAGCTCTTTGAGTACTCTGTGGAACACTCCCTTAGTCAATAAGAACTTGGAACTGGAACAAAGTGTTTTTTTTTATCTCACTTTTACATCTATTTTCCAGACAGGGGATCATGATGCCTTGTCTAAGGTCCTAGAGCTGGTTTTAGAAGGTTTCCTTTCAAATGTTATTTTCTTGAAGTAATGCAGGCACAGCCTTTGAGCAAGTGATGATTCTCACAGCAGTTAGTATGAGCAAGTGATGATTCTCACAGCAGTTAGTACGTCTAGCTCCTAGCAGGAGTAACAAAAAGAGGCACAATGAAGTGTGAGATCTCTGCATGTGGCTGTTATCAGCTTTCCTGAAACAGCAATCAAGGAAAGACAAGAAAGACTGGAAACATTCTCATCTTTTACAATAAACAACTTCCTATCTACCTATCACCCCCGCTATCCACTGAGTGGCAATGCTAAGGAAAAATGTACTCAGCAGCCCATGACTAAAAGGAGCTCATTGAAAGAGTAGCATTGTCTTTATCCTTTATCACTTCAGTGTCTGTATTTTCTCTATCCAGCCACAGGAATGCAGTCAGTACACTTACACTGTCTGGAGAATCTGTCCCCACCCTCCTCCTTGTGCTGAATGAGGGGCCATCCAGAAAGGATTTTAATGGTACCAAGCACTCAGGCAATCACCATACACAGAATCTGCATACCTTACTGGTGCAGCATATTTCCCCTACCCACACACACACCCACCACAAACACAGAATGTCAGTTTAAAGGCATTGGTCACACTAAAGCAGAACTGTCCACTGGGGGGGGGGGTCTGTTGACCGCACTCCTCTCTAACACAATAAGAAGGTGTGGTCAACGCTAATGATTTACAAAACATGACACTGTCACCACCACTTTATGTGATCAAATCAGGGCATGGAAAGTAAGCCCTAAGGACATGCTTGGTGTACCTTTCCAGGTCACAGAGTAGGTTCTTGTTATCAACATTATGATGGGCATATTTAGGACACACCGTACATGCTAGATTAGTGTATAGGCACTGCCAAGAAAATTCAGGATTCCAGTTGGGACAATCCAGGCAGTGTGCATTCCCACCCCAACAGTGGGATACTCTCTTCAATGAACTAGTGCTGCTGAGGTCAGAGTCAGGTGGGATATTAATTAATGTTATGCACTTGGTGAATATCAGTGGCCTCGCAGTAATTTTAGTCTTCAAGTGTGACTTTGCCCTTCCCAGCTCATGGTGACATCTTCTTTCCACTGCATCTGTGTACCACTCTGCCACCACTGCACGTACCCTGACTGTGCTATCCAGACCTTGCATTTTTCTTCTCTGGCTTCTGTGTTCTTCACTGTCTCTGTCTGTCACTGACTGTAATCCTTTATCTCTTTACTTGGCCTCCTGTGCTTTCCTGGCGATTCCATTTGCCTCCATACCTTTGACTTCTAGGTCTCCTTGTGCTCTCTCGATTTTTTGTCTGTTTCCCCATGCCTCCTTGCCTGTATCTACCTGTACTTCGTTTCCTTTAACCCCATGTCTCTATGTCTGTGCCCACTGTGCCTCCCTGTCACTATTGGACCTTCCAATTTATGCCCCCACTTGTGCCCTTACTGGACCTCCCTGGTTCTGCCTCTCCACACCACAGCACTCATGCTCCTTTTTTGCCTCCCTAGTAGTGCCACCATTTGCCTTCCCATTCTTCACTTTACTTCTTTTATTTCAACATTGCATTACAGAAAGTTCCCTGCATGTGCATCTCCCACACCACACCACTCATGAGCCTTTTTTTGGCCTCCCTAGTAGTGCCGCCATGTGCCTTACCATTCTTCACTTTACTGCCTTTATTTCAACAATGCTTTGCAAAAAGTTGCACTTGGTGGTATATTGCTTTTCCTAATCATAAGAATTCTCACAAAGATTGTGACATTTATTACAAAGTTGGGAGATTAATCTTAACCATGAAAAAAGATGAAGCTATTCTAAAACTGGTTTTGTTGCACATCTTTTCCTTTATGTCTGATCACATCATTGCAATTTAATAAATTAGCCGTGACATATTTTATCAGCTCATCTTATTCTGCTTTGTGATTTTCCACTCATTCTTCTCTTGTAAGTGCATGAACTTGCTCCACCTGTTACATTCTACCTTTATGCTTCACTGCCTGTTCCCTCTGTCTTTGCCTGAAGTACACCATCCTGTATCCTACAAAACCTGGAGTTGTGAGAATAATGAGACACTCTTCTTCCAGTCCACAGGTGAGGCCTGGTCCTGCATCTATTCTAAAGCAATAGCCATCTTACCGGACAACGGTAACCGCATAGCGTGATGGGAATGACAGTGTCCCAGGAAGAGACATGGCAAGAGGTCAAATGGGCATCCCACAGGTAAACAGGCCACTCTGGAGAAGGCACAGCTAGTGGATGATGTCTTGCTTAAAAGTAAAGTCTTGATTGACACACCAGAGATGGTGACATTGACCTAGAACACCAAGCGCTATTATCTAAAGAGCTATGCAAACGTATGCTGTTGGTGCATAGATTTTGCAGGTGCAAGAAGAGTGAAAAATACACCGATTGTGAAGTAGGGGACCAACGGAAATGATGGCTGTGGCATGGAGGGGCCTACAGGGGAGATCTAAACTGTGAATGCCATGTCACCACTATCCATTATGGTTATTGAACCTACAATTTAACATACTTGGTTGTGGTTGCAATGTTGGTTCTATTATGTCAAAGATGACGTTGTTTTCTTAGCCTGGTTGTGGGAGTTGGAGTTGTTTTTGGATGTTTTTTAAAGGGGCCAATGACTTAGTAACTATCATGGAGGTAAAAGTGATACGGTGGGGTTGCTACAATAGGTCCAGTGGGCGCAATAGTTTGACAACAAGACTCCACTACGAATTTCATGATGAGCTCTAGAAGAGGTATACCCACTAAAGCCTGTCTGTGCCCGTCCTCGCCTGGACTGTGCCCAGCGCCAGGAACCCTGGCTCTCCACATTCCCATGGATACTCCACCGCAGACATCGCCCTGAACCCTGGACAAACAACAACTGCTACATCACATCGCCTCACTCCACAGGGGGACCCTTTACCTGCTTCCACTGCCGATTCACCTCCACACCAGGATCGACTGCCACAGCAGCGACCAACACAATGCTGTCCCTGCTAGCCAAACCCCACCTGGAACAACTCAGCTGCATACTGATCAATGCCAGATCACTCTGCAAATACTTTACAGAAATCTGGGACACCATCTCCATCCTCGCACCTGATGTAACTTTCATTACAGAGACCTGGTTCACCCCACTTCCACCCCTGACATCGCCGCTACCACCCCCATCAGTTACAAGATGAAACACTGCAACCACACCAAGAGACACGGAGGCCACATCGCCATCATTCACAAAGAGTCCATCGCCTGCACCACCACAGATGACAAGACCACGGCAATCATGGAGCACATGAACTTCTAGCTATGCCCAGATGGCAACACAACTATCAAAGGTGCCCGCGCCTACAGACCTCCAGGACTGTGAACTGGCCTCAGCGAAGCCGTCGCTGACTTCATTTCTCCACTCACCATCGAAATCCGAACACTACCTTTTTCTGGGAGATCTAAATTTTCACCTGGATGAGCCCCACAGACACTAACTCCACAGACCTCCTCGAACGAATGGACAACACCAGCCTCAAACAACTGGTCAAAGACCCCACGCACAAGGCAGGGCACATACTGAACTCCATCTTCACATCCAGTAACAGACTCAGCTACAGCCACACCATTCAGCTCACCTGGTCAGGCCACTCCATCATACATTTCGCCATGACTGTACCCCACTGCACCACCCTCAACAACTACAATGCCCCATTTTGCAGCTGGAGCAAGGTCACTCAACACCAATGGAACCATGCCCTCAACACCACCCCATCCAACGCCACTTCAGACCTGTACCAGGCAGTAGAGAACTTCAACACCTGGATCACCAGTGCTGCCAACCTAGTTGCTTCCAGCCAACGGACCAGACTGCTAAGATCCAATAAACAAGCCAGCTGGTACACCCTTGAACTCAACGCAGTGAATACAAGCAGCTTGAAAGGAAGTGGCAGGCCAGCAGAAACAACACTGATCATGCTACCTCCAAAGCGGCCCTCAAGAACTACCACCACCAGATCAAAGCCACAAAGAAGGATGCCCTTACACGCCGAATCGACACCAGCACCAAGCAAACCAATGAGTTCACCCACCCGCGATCCACGTAAAACTCAATCCCCCCACAGGAACTATTCTTTGCCCTCGCCGACCACTTCCACAACAAGGTAGAACCATCTACAGAAACTGTGACCCAAAATCAACAGGCTGCCCCTGCACTACTCCCATCTTGGCCGACCACCCTCTCACTGCTTGGAAACAGCTCACCTCATTGAACAAAAGCACGTTCATGAACTCCATCTACTCTGGATCTCCCATCGACCCATGCCCCCAACGACTCTTCAACCTAGCAAGAGATAACATCAGCCTCCAGCTTACCACTACCCTTAACACCTCCATCACCTCAAACACCTTTCCGGATGCCTGGAAACATGCAGACTTAAGACCCCTTCTCAAGAAACTATCGTCTGACCCCAGCAAACTCCAATATTACTGTCCCATCACTCTACTCCCATTCCCCGCCAAAGTCCTGGAAAAGGCCATTAGCCTCCAGCTCACAGAACACCTGGAATGAAACAACCTACTGGATCCCTCACAATCAGGTTTCAGAGCCAACCACAGCACCAACACAGCCCTCATCACTGCAACTGGAGACATTTGCTTTCTGCTCGACAGGGGAGAATCTGCAGCCCTGATCCTACTTGACCTCTCTGCAGTCTTCAACAGCATCTTCTTCCGCACACTCATCCACAGTCTGAGACAGATCAGAATCACAAAGGACTTACTCCAATAGATGGCATTCTTTCTCTCTGGATGGACCCAGAGAATCCGGCTCCCTCCCTTCACTTCGCAACTCAAGCACAAAATCTGCAGTGTCCACGCTCTTCAATATCTACATGACTCCACTCACGGACATCGTCAGAGCCCACAACATCAACTTAGTCTCCTATGCCGACGACACCCAGCTCATCCTCTCTCTGTCAGTGGACCCCACCATGGCGAAAACCAACTTCCACAGCTGCATGAAGAGCGTTGCAACCTAGATGAAGAACCACTGCCTGAACCTCAACATGGGCAAAGCCAAAGTATTGATCTTCGGCAGACACACCTCCCTCTGGAACGACTCCTGGTGGCCATCAAAACTCTGACACACTGTCATTCTAAAGACCACGGCTGCAACCTCCATGAAATCCCAGGTCAACACAGTTGCCTCTTCCTGCTTCCACATCCTCCGCCTGCTCCACAAAGTCTTTAAGTGGCTCCCAGTCAATACCAAGAAAATGGTGAAGCAAGCTCTCATCACAAGCAGACTGGACTATGGCAATGCACTCTATACTGGCACCAAGCTCATGAAAAGACTCCAGACGATCCAGAACTCAGCAGCCAGACTCATCCTCAACCTGCCTAGGAGGACCCACATCACCCAACACATGAGTGACCTTCACTGGCTCCCCATCGATAAAAGATGTGAATTCAAGCTGCTGACACACGTCTACAAATTCCTCCAAGGCCAGGGACCCATCTACGTAAACCACCGCCTGAGATTCCATCTACCTCCAAGGAACCTCCGCTCCATCCACCTAGCCCTCGCACAGATACCACGCATTAGACGCAGCCACACCGGAGGTTGCTCCTTCTTCTACCTTGCCGCCAAGTCCTGGAATGCCCTCCGCCTCCACCTCCACACATCACCCTTGCTGACACACTTCAGGAAGGAGCTCAAAACTTGGCTCTTTGACCAATGCAGCAACACAACGCCTGGATACTCACTCGGGTGACAAGCAGTGCTCTATAAATACAATTTGATTGATTCATTGATTTGATAAAACATACTAACATGAAACAAGTGGGGGATGGCTACACCACTTAAAAGACATAGAATGTACATGTACCTTAGATGCAGACATGTACATATAGCCTATCTGCAGAAGGCACACCTTGTTGGGCCTGAGCTTTAGAAAGTTACCAAGCGGTGGAAGGGGCAGTTGTTTGGTACATCTTACTCAACATTCGCAAGAGGCTTTTTACTATGGATTTTCCCCGGGGTCCCTTTCCTGCCACATGCTTGGAAGCTGCAATGGAATGGTGAAAGTGTAATCAAAACAATAAATTAAATCATAAAATACCTTTGATTGTGCCTCCACACGTGTGTTTGTTAAGGTGTATGTACATACAACCTGCAAGGCCCAGGGTGACATCAAACGTTTTCTTTTATTTGGATAAAATGTGCAACTTTTCAAGGATTCATAAATGTTTCTAGAAGTACTCTGGAAAAATGTATTACACTCGTAGATTTTGCTATGCAGAAACCCCTTTTCCTACATCCCTAAATATGTGAGAATGGGTCCAATGAACATGGGTTTTAGCTTTCGTAATTCCTTTGATTTGGTAAATAAGGGGGTTTGCAGACGCTAAAAACCCTTTTTGATGTACTAATTACATTTAACAATTCAGAAAAGGTTTTATGAAGTGTTAAATGGTTTTAGGAAACCATTAGGAATCACTATTTAGAAGTGGTGTGTTTAGGGAATCCTTTCTAAATACCTATACTTTATGGTATGCATTCATGTTTTGAAAATTAAATCTGGTGACAAAACAATATTTGACCACCAACTCAAAGGTTCCCAATTGCAAACAGGAAAGGGTCGCCTAGAGACCGGCTCTCCTTTGTTAATGTTGACAAAAACGTTGTTTAGGAGTAGACCACTGGCTACTCCTGAAAAAAAAATTTGTGTAATGGTATTTTTTTTTCCCTGAAGGGAGTTGCAATTTGTAACCTACTTCCTGTATACCAATGAGGTAAGTTGAATTGCGACCCACCGTGATTCTTTGTATTGTGAACCAACCTATAATGCGTATGTTGATTCCTAAAATACCAGTTAATTCAGTAGAAGTCGTAGCTCAATTGCGGCCACTTTTTACAGAATCCATTTTACTACCGTCCAAAAAAGAAATCACCAATTGAAAATCACTATTAGTCTCAATTTACGATTTCTTATTTGGAATCTTTAAACATGAGGCCCAGGGAAACCTCTACAGTCAAATCCTGGAGCCACATTTATTTCTGTTTGCAAAACACTTACATCCAGAACTTGAGTTTCTGGGCGTCCATCCTACTTTTACAGAATGCCTCACGCACGTACATCAGCTTTACACCTCTTACAAAGTGGATATTCGTCATTCGAAAATACAGCTTTTAAACGTGATTTCTTCATGTTTTAGGGGTTTAGTATTTTACTCATGTGTGCGTAAATAATATTTCGTGAATTGCGCCCAAAGCCAGATGATAAAAAATGCACGATCAGCAATTAATTCACGCATTGGAAACTCGGAAGCTTAGTGGCGTAAATCAGGCCTAGTACTCTAACAATGTGTCTAGTACTCGTTGATAATATACAATTTTGCACAAGTATTTGGTTTGCAGTTGTGCAAACGAGTGCTGGTCAGTTCCACGCCGCGAGCGGTTTAATTCGTCTTCCCCGGGCCACTTCCTCCAAAAACGATGTAATCGCCTCTGGGAGAAAAGAAAATTGATAAAACACACAGAGTGTTGTCATTTCAATGTACAAAGCGGTATGATACAATGTTACTTGGCAGAAAAGGACACATGGATTTAACGTAGCCAATTGTGCAGTTCTTAAAAAGAGTAACTATTCACCGAGAGTTCATTTCAGATTTCTCCAAATCTCTCTTCTGGTTATTGTTCCGCCGTCTCCCAGACAAATGCCTATTCCTTGCGTCCACTATTCTCTTAAATGCTCCCAGCTCCCCTCTTGCAATCAAGATTATGTTGCTAAGGAGATTTTACTTTTATTGGTCCCATTGATTTGCGCTAATACGTTTTGAATACCTCTTGGCATTCTTACGTAGACAAGGCCAAAAGAAAAACTTCCCTGAGTTTGAGAATTTACATAACAAACGCAGCGCTGGTGTAATGAAGCCAATTTAAAGTGGGCAGCTGAAAGGAAGCAAAGAAGGCACTCAAGTGCGAAATGAAGAGCCGGATGGAGAGCTGGCTGCCCCGTGTGCAGCTGCAGCGAGCGGCTCTAGCCTGCCGGAGGGCGCCCCCCTGTGCACGGACCACCCAATCTGGGCACAGCGCTCATTTTAGGATTACTGCTTCCGGGCTCAAGGTCGACCTAGACTGGCGGTGCCATCTACCGCATGGTACTGAGGTGCAAAGGTCACACAATTCCTCCCCTACTGCACATAATAAACACAATCATTGGCAAAGCCAATAGGTCTCGTCTATACAAGAGCTCTTGGCTTGGGCAATGTGTTTTTGCCATTGTGTACACATGTGTGTCTGCTGTTCAGCAGGGCTAAAAGTTAGTGGTGTGGAGTGTTGTATAGTGGTATGTGGGAGTAGAGTGCTGTAGAGTGGATTTGTTGAAGTAGAGTGGATTATGGGAATTAGAGTATCCTAGAGGTGAGTAGAGTTCAGTGGCTCAGTGGCAGAGTGTCATAGAGTGCAGCGTTGTGTAGTAGGGTGGAATAGGGTGCAGTGGGTTGGAGTGGATTGAGGTAGTGGGGCGGATAGTGGGTGGATTGGATTATGGTATAGTGGGGTAGATTGAGTGGAGTTGGGTGGATTGGAGTGGGTGGGCCCGATTGGGTTAGGATAGAAAGGATTAAAACGGGGTGAGGTGGATTGGATTGGGATGGGGTGGTTTGGAGTGGGGTAGACTAGACTGGATTAGGGTGGGTAATTGAATTGGAGTGATAGGACTAAGGTGGATTGTATTGGGTGGCGTAGTTTGGAGTGGGGTGGATTGTATTGGGGTGGGGTGGTTTGGAGTGGGGGATCAGACTGGAGTGG
The DNA here is from genome assembly GCF_031143425.1 of Pleurodeles waltl. NCBI lineage: Eukaryota > Metazoa > Chordata > Amphibia > Caudata > Salamandridae > Pleurodeles > Pleurodeles waltl. The sequence goes on from NC_090437.1 coordinate 972,571,118, forward strand.
GGTGGATTAGATTAGACTGGAGTGGGGTGGATTGGATGGGAGTCGGTTGGATTGAGGTGAACTGGATTGGAATAGTGTGGAGTGGATTGGACTGGGATGTTTTGGATTGTAGTGGATGGACTGGAGTGGGGTGGGTTGGATCGATTGGATTGGAGTAGATTGGACTGGAGTGGAGTGGGGTGGATTAAGTGGAGTGGGGTTGATTGAAGTGGGATGGGCTGGATGTATTAAATTGGATTGGAGTTGGGTGGATTCAAATGGGGTGGGCTGGATTGGGGTGGATTGGATGGGGTGGATTGGACTGGAGTTGGGTGGATTTAAATGGCATGGGGTGGGGTAGACTGGACTGGAGTGGAGTGGATTGGGGTGGGGTGGATTGGATTGGACTGAACTGGGGTCGGTTGGTTTAGGGTGGGGTGAATTGAGGTGGACTGGATTGGAGTGAGGTGAGGTGGATGGCTCTTAGATGGGGTGGATTGGATTGGAGTAGGGTGAATTAGATGAGTGGGTTGGATTGGATGGAGAGGGTGGATTAGATGGGGTGGATTCTACTGGAGTGAGGTGAGGTGGGCTGGATTGAGGTGGAGTGGAGTGGACTGGATTGCAGTGGGGTGGATTTGATTGGAGTGGGGTGGATTGGATTAAGTGGGTGGATTCGATTGTGTGGGTGTATTAGATTGAGTGGGGTGAGCTGGATTGCTTGGATTGGAGTAGAATGGATTAGAGTGGAGTGGGGTGGATTAAGTGGAGTGGGGTGGATCGGAATGTTTTTGAGTGGGGTGGGTTGGGTGAAGTGGATTAGATGAGAGTCTGGTGGATTCAAATGGGGTGGGGTGGATTGGAGTGGAGTGGATTAGATAGGGTGGGTTGGCCTGGACTGGGGTGGATTGAAATGGGGGGAGTTGGGTGGGTGGACTGGATTGGAGTGAGGTGGATTGGATTGGATTGAATTGAAGTGGGTTGGATTAGGATGGGGTGGATTGAGGTGGGCTGGATTGGAGTGAGGCGGATTGCACTGAGGTGGGATGGATTGGATTGGAGTGGGGTGAATTGGATGGAGTGGGTTGGTTTAGATGGAGAGGGCTGATTAAATGGGGTGGATTGGATTGGAGAGAGATGGACTGGAGTGGGGTGGATCTGATTGGAGTGGGGTGGATTGGAGTGGAGTGGATTGGATTGCAGTGGGGTGGATTGCATTGGAGTGCGGTGGATTGGATTGAGCAGGGTGGATCGAATTGTGGTGGACTAGATTGGGTCGGGGTGTATTGGATTGGAGTGGGAGTGAATTGGAGTGGGGTGTTTTTTTAGAGGGGTGTATTTTCTGGAGTGTGGAGAAGAGGGATGGGTCTGAGTTGGGGATTTGATTGGGGTGGATTAAATTGGAGTGCAGTTACTGGATTTTAGTGGGGTGGATTGTGGTGGATTGGAGTGAGGGGAATTGGATTGGTGAGGGAGGGCTTGGGTTGTAATGGGGTGGAAAGGATTGGAGTAGAGTGAATTAAGGTGGTTTGGATTGGGGTCGCTTGGATCCGAGTAGAGAAAATTAAGGTGGACTGTATACAACTGGCGGGGGCGGATTAAGATGTATTTGAGTCGGATGGATTGGAGGGGGGTGGGTGGATTGGACTGGAATGGAATGGGTGAATTGAGTTGTGGTGAATTGGACTGGAGTGGGATGAGTTTGAGTGGAATGAGGTGGAATGGATTTGACTGGCTAGGTTGGGTAGTATTGGATTGGAGTTGGCTGGGTTGGATTGAATTGGAGTGTGGCAGGTTGGATTGGAATTGAGTGGACTGGATTGAAGTCGATTGGATTGGAATGGGTGGATTTGACTGAGTGGGGTGGCTTGGAGTGGGGTGGATTTGACTGGAGTTGGATGGCTTGAAGTGGGATGGTATAGGTTGGATTGGTTTGGGGTGGATTGGACAGTACTGGGTGGATAGACTGGAGTGTGGTGGAGTGGATTGGAGCCAGTGGGGTGGATTGTGGTTGATTGGAGTGGGGTGGATTGGGGTGAGGTGAGGTGGACTGGATTGAAATGGGGTAGATTGGATTGGGATGGACTGGATTGGTGTGAGGAGGTTTGGACTGGAGTGGGGTGTATTGTGGTGGATTGGTATAGATTGATTGGATTGGATTGGATTGGAGTCGGGCAGATCGTAGTGGGGTGAATCTGAGTGGTGTGGATTGGAGTGGGTAGATTGGAGTGGGGTATATTCTTTTGGATTGGAGTGGGGCACACTGGAGAGGTGGGGCACATTGTTTTGGATTGAAGTGGGCAGATTGCTTTGGATTGGAGTGAGGCAGATTGAGGGTTGAACGGGGTGCAGTGGGGTGAATCACATTGGGGTGAGGTGCATTGGATTGGAGCTGGGTGGATTGTGGTGGATTGGAGTGAGGTGAATTGGAATGGAGTAGCGTGGGGTGGATTGGGGTGGGGTGGATTGGAGTGGGACAGATTGAGTTTGGGCTGATTGGAGTCGGGTAGATTGCAGTGGGGCAAATTGTCTTGGATTGCAGTGGGGAAGATTAGAGTGGGGCATTTTTGAGTTGGGCATTATGGAGTTGGGCAGATTGGGTTGGGGCAGATTGTTTTATATTTAAGTGGGTTGGATTGGATTGGGGTAGATTGATTTGAATTGGAGTGGGGCTGATTGAATAGGGGCAGACTGTTTTGGATTGAGTGGGGCAGATTGGGGTGGGGCACATTGTTTTGGAATGGAGTGGGGCACATTGGAGTGGGCAGACTGTTTTGGATTGGAGTGGTACAGATTATTTTGAATTAGAGGGGGACAGATTGGCATGGTGCACATTGTTTTGGATTGGAGTGGGTCAGATTGTAGTGCATCAGATTGTTTTAGATTAGAGTGGGGCAGATTGGAGCTGGGCAGACTGAAGCAGGGCAGATTGGAATGGGGCAGATTAGAGTGAGGTAGATTGTTTTGGATTGGAATGGGCTGGATTGTGGTGAATTGGATTGAGTGGGGTGGATTGGGATGCAGTGGATTTGATTGGAGTGAGGTGGATTGGATTGGAGTGTGATACTTTGGATTGGGCTGGACTGGGGTTGATCGGATTGTTGTAGGGTGGAGTGGATTGGAGTGGTGTGGATTGGAGAGGGATGGATTGTATTGGGATGGAGTGGGGTGGATTCGATTGGGGTGAGGTGGAATGGAGTGGGGTAGATTGGAGTGGGACAGATTGGAGTGGTGCACATTGGAGTGGGTCCGATTCCTTTGGATTGGAGTGGGGCAGATTCTTTTGGACTGGAGTGGGGAAGATTGCTTGGGTTGAGGTAGGGTTGTTTGGGGTGGAGCAGGGTGGATTGCATTTTGGTGAGTGGAGCAAATTGGATTGGGACCGAGTGTTTTGGATTGGACTGGAACAGATTATTTTGGATTGGAGTGAGATATTGGAGTGGGGCAGATTGGAAAGGGGCTGATTGCTTTGGATTGGAGTGGTCTGATTGTTTTGGATTGGAGTGGGTGTATTGTTTTGGATTGCAGTGGGTTAAATTCTTTTGGATTGCAATGGGACAGGTTACAGTGGGGCAGACTGGAATGGGGCAGACTGTTTTAAATTTGAGTGGGGCAGATTGCTTTTGATTGGATTGAGGGTGATTGTTTTGGATTGGGGTGAGGCTGATTCTTTTGGATTGGAGTGAGGCTGATTCTTTTGGATTGGAGTGGAACAGATTGTTTTGGTTGGAATAGGGCAGATTGTTTTGGATTGGAGTAGGGCTGATTCTTTTGGATTAGAATGGGGCAGGTCGTTTTGGGTTGGAGTGGGTTTGTTTGGGGTGAAGCAGGGTGGATTGGATTCTAGTGCAGTGGATTGGATTGGATAGGGATAGATTGCAGTGGGGTGAAATAGGATGGAGTGGGGTGGATTGGGTTGGATTGGATTGGAGTGAGGTGGATTGGATTGGAGTTGGACGGATTGGATTGTGGCTGTCTGGCTTCGAGTATCCAAATGTCTGACTCTATGTGGACACTATAGCAAGAGACAGGTTTACCAAAAGAAAGTGACAAGATGCAGAAATTGGAAGAGAGCATGGCACCGAAAGAATTACAAGATGGCCTCTCAGACACTGTCACATAACCACAGTAGTTGTTTTCCCCTTCACAGAGGAATCAAATGTGAAGCACGTGCTATCCCTGAAGCAGCGCATTTCACTGAGGAAATTCATCTGAACACACCTGAGTTTTCCATATCCCTCGCAAGCAGTTAGTTAGGGTAGAACCGTCAAATATATTGAGTCAATTTTTCAGGTTCGTTTTTTGTTTCACTTACTCAAAAGAGTAGTGTTTTGTGGGCAGAGTATTTTAGTCCCCAAGTTAACTGTCTCCGCTCCGAGTCTGCGCATTTCGTAAAAAAAAAAGTCCTAGCCCAAGTAACGCTTGGCAAGCGTTCATAGCAACAATAATGTAGTCCAGGGGTCTTCAAACTGAGGGGCGGGCCCCCATATGGGGGCCTCCAGTGATCCCAGGGGGGGCGCCAGCCTCTGGCAAAAAGAAGCATTACGCAGATAACGGTGCTTTGTTTCAAGAAGGAAAAAGGATTTTGCATTTTTAAAAAGGTAACAGAACTTAACTGCAATTTTAAATAAGTCCTGACATGTTTAAAAAAATTCTGAGAGGGGCCCGATGATTGTTTTTCCCAATGGGGAGGGGGGTGAGTAAGGTGGGGGTGTGTGCAGCAGTACAAAAGTTTGAAAACCACTGATGTAGTTGGAAATAATGCAAATTAACCAAAGAAACTAGTGTTCCTGATACTGAGTTAGCAGGGCAAAAGAGATTAGCGTCTCACTAACTCTTCCTGAGTCAATTAAAGAGCGTTAGAGAGATGCCTTCATAAATAAACAATTATACAAAAGGGTCAGTGAGAATTCTGACAAGAAAAGGTTTGGACTTACCTGATATCTGTTTCTCAGCATCAGATGAGCTCTTCTATCATAGAGTCTCCATGTGTCACACAAGTATTTCTAAAATGGAGTGAAATACAGAGTGTATAAAACATTGCAAAACAATCTGTGAACAAGGTCTACTAATAAGTGAATGGAAATGTACATTATGCAGTGATAAGAATGTTTTCAGTACCTATGGAAGAGTATAATATTGTAAAATACTTAACAGAAGAGGAGCTAATGCCTTAGTGATTCTGGAAAGGTAGGATGTTATAGTCCATGTTAAAAAGTACTAACAACATGTTTTAGAGGACAGTAAAATAAGCAATATAACGAATTTACCATAACTTGATAGAGAGGACAATGGAACTAAACACGGGCAGGGACCAGAAGACACACCAGGAAGTCCTTTCTTTTCTTCCCCATCCCCTTTCCCCCTTTGAGACACTCTTGTATTATAGTGATTCTTTCCAGATTCAGGAAGAGTTCTGAGAAGAGCTTCAGGACCATTCTTCATTCTGCTCCTGTGCAAGTCAAAGGTAAGATAAATACCTGACAGGGGCACATTGTTTTGGATTAGAGTGGGGAGGCCTGGAGTGGGGCAGATTGTTTAGAATTTGAGCAGGGCAGATTTGCTTGTATTGAAGTAGGGCAGTTTGGAATGGGGCAGATTATTTTTGATTGAGTGGGACAGATTGGAGTGGGGCAAATTGTTTTGGATTGGAGTAGAGCAGATTGTTGTGGATTGTAGTGGGGCAGATTGGGGTGGGACAGATTGTTTTGAATTGAATTGTGGCAAATTGTTTTGGATCTGAGTGGGGCAAATGGGGCAGATTGGAGTGGGGTGGCTTGGAAAGATTGGAGTGTGATGAACTGGATTGGATTGGGGTGAGTGGTTTGGATTGGAGTGGGGTGCATTGTATTGGTCAGGGTGGATTGGATTGAGTGGGGTGGATTGGATGGATTGGGGTGGATTTGTGTGGGGTGGATTGGGGTCTACTTCACGATTATGTGTTAAAGCATAATTTTGGATATTAAACATTATGAAAAAAACAATGTCACTTTGCAATATTTAGAACAAGATAATCATTGTCTTTTGAGAATTGCATCAAAAAGAAAAAACAAAACAAAAGTGCAAAGTGAGAAAAGAAGATTTTGCAAAATAAAAGAAAAAAGTTAACTATACAAAATTAAACTTTGCAATTTTGTTTGCCCTTCTGGGCACGTTTATACCAGTCACACGCCTTCTGTTTGGAGGGCACTAGATGTTAAAAAGAATGAAATAGTACCTCAATCACGTCGGAAGCAGTGGATGGGCACTGATTAGGTTGAATCAATCAGTGCCTGGTCCCTGCTTCAAAGTTGGGAATAGAATTCCACCCCCGTACAGAAACTGTAGCAAGGTTACCAAAGCTCAGCTCACCAACGCACTGAGACATTCCCCACCACCGGATACCACAGATGCTAAAGCCTCAGCCTGCAACCTCCACCACTGGATCGCCACTGTGCCAACACCCTAGCCTCCCTAAGGAAACATGCTGGCAATTAGCACTAGAGGAAACCCAGTTGGTTCTCATCCAATGTCCAAGAATTGAATCACACTTACAGATAACTAGAATGAAAGTGGAGAAACAGCAAGAGCATGACAGACAGCAAAGCCTACAAAGACGCAGTCACCTCATACCACCAGCGCATTAGATTCTCCAGAAAGTCAGCCATTCAAGAGTGCATCAACACCAATACACACTAAAGCAAGGATCTCTTCACCATAGTTGAGGAATTCATGAATCCCAGCATTGACACCACAGACATCACCCCCTCTCAGGACCTCTTTGACAACCTCGCCACCTTTTTTCACTGAAAAATCCAGGACTTCTATGACTGATTTGAGAGCCAAGCCCGCCGAACCTACCCACACCACCACAAACCCCAACCCCCAGCTGACCTTGAGCCACAGGGCCCTCATCACCAGGGAAGACACTCGAAAACTCATGAGCTCTATCCACTCAGGGGCACCCTCGGAGTACATCTTTAACTGAGCCAGTGCTACCATCACCCTCAAACTGTGCCGGACAATCAACCTCTTCATCGAGACCGCCACCTTCCTGGATGACTGGAAACATGCGGAGATCAACCCTCTACTGAAGAAACCCTCCGCTGACCCAAGGGATATAAAAAACTACAGACCAATCTCATTGTTCCCCTTCCTGGCAAAGGCAATCGAAAAAGCTATCAACATGTAGTTTGCAGAGTTCCTTGAGACAAACCACATCCTAGACCCTTCCCAATCCAGATTCAGGAGCAACCATAGTAACTAAACTGCTTTCATCGCAGCCACGGATGACATCCACACCCTACTGGACCACAGCTGGAGAAACAGCTGCCCTCGTCCTCCTCGACCTCTCCGCTACCTTCGACACCATCTCCCATACCGTCTCCCATGCCACCTTATGCACCAGACTGCATGATGCAGGCATCCGTGGCAAGGCCTTGGGGTGGATCCGCTCCTTCCTCACCAGAAAAGCCCATCTCGGAATCAACAAAAACCTAATGTGGAACCCCCCAGGGCTCCTCCCTGAGCCGCACCCTCTTTAATATACACATGGCCCTACTCACCAATTCCTCAACATCGTCTCCTACTCTGACGACACCAGGCTAATTCTATCTCTTACCAACAACCATCAACAGCCAAGAGCAGCTTCCACAATGGAATGAGAGAAGTCGCCGACTGAATGAAAGACAGATGCCTCAAGCTCAACTCAGACAAGACAGAGATCCTCATCCTGGGCCCCACACCCACTGCCTGATATGACTCCTGGTGACCAACAGCCCTTGGAACCACCCCTGTTCCCACTGACCAAGCACGCAACCTTGGCATCATTCTCGACTCCTCGCTGTCCATAGCATGCCAAGTCAGTTCCGTCTCATCGGCATACTTCCACAACCTTCGCCTGCTCTGGAAGATCTTCAAGTGGATCCCCATTGAAACAGGAAGGATAGTCACCCACACACTCGTCAGCAGAAAACTCGACTACAGCAACGCATTCTGGCCCTCATTACAACATCGGCGGTAAAAACCACTTACCGCCGCAGCGACAGCCGCCGAAAGACCGTCGCCGCGGCTACCAGCTGTCTGCCATATTATGACCACAGCCGCATTTCTGCCACAAGAATGGCGGAAATCCGGCTGTGGCCATACTGGCAGATGGTGGTAAGGTGGTGCTGCTACCACCAGCAGAGTCACACCAGTAGACCGCCGCCAGCCATATTATGACAAATCCGGAGGACCCCCTGGATCCAGGTAAGTAGGGTCTCCGACAGGGGAGAGGGTTGGGAGATGTTGTGTGTGTATGTGTGAGGTTGTGTGAATGTATGTGTGTTTTGAGTGTTGAATGCGTGTGTGCATGTACGGACGTGTGAGTGCGTGTATGTTGTGAAATGTGAATGCGTGTCTGCATGCATGTTTGGAAGTGTGTGCGGATGTGTCTGTGATTGGATGTATGCATGTGTGTATGTATGTGTGAGTGAGTGTGTGTATGCGTGTGTGTGAAGGGGGGCGTGGATGTAGGGCGGTATCTGGTGAGAAGGAATTCCCTGTCACTCATATGGCCTACCGCCATGGTTTTCGTGGCGTTACGAATGGCATGAAAACAATGGCGGTTGGCGGGGTCATAATCCCGAAGGCAGCACAATGACGGCCTCCAGGCTGGAGATGATATCTCCAGCCCGGCAGCTGTTACCGCCGTGGCGGTCAGAGTGGTACATTGGCGGGTTGGCTTCAGCCAACCCACCAATGTCATAATGTGGCGGTAATTACTGCCAGTCGGTTGGCGGTACTACCGCCACAATATCACTGACCGCCGGGGTCATAATGACCCCCTCTATGCCGGCATCACGAAGAAACTTCAAATACTACTCCAGAGAATATGGAACACAACGGCCAGACTTATCCTGGACATCCGCCACCACAGCCACAACTCCGCCCACCGAAGGGGCCAGCACTGGCTCCCCATCAACAAACGCATCACCTTCAAACTCCTGACACATGCTTACAAGGCCCTGCACAACATTGGACCAGCCTACCTCAACCACCACCTATCCTTCTACGTCCCCTGCAGACAACTCCACTCTGCTCAACTGGCCCTCGCTGCAACCCCTAGAATCAGGAAGAACACAGCAGGAGGTAGATCCTTCTGCTACCTCACCACACAGACTTGGAACACGCTGCCACTCCATCTCAGGCAGTAGCCCTCGCTGAATCAGATCAAGAAGGACCTCAAGATCTGGCTCTTTGACTGATCAGCGCCCCCTCACCAGCGCCTTGAGACCCCATTGGTGAGAAGTTGCGCTTTGCAAATAATTGATTGATTGATTGAATGATGCTAAGCCTGTAGTGACCAATTATGAGACTGTAAAAAGGAGTGCCACGCAAGCCAACAAATGTTAAGCAACGGGCGGGCTCCAAGCCCTTTTCTACATACAACAGTGTCTCACAAGTGAGACACAGGTGCTAACTCATGCTACCGCAGACTCAACCCTAAATAACCTGTGACAAACTTAACTAGTCACTTCAACATCTGTTTGCCCCCTACAATTATCTTAAATAAAATAAGAAAACACTTTCCCCAGGTATATTTGAGTGAAGCGACACAACTTTAGAAGCTGTACTTCAGGAACACACTACAGTGACTTCAAATGATTGAAAAGACATGTCACACTTAACAAACAAAAGTATACAAAAAGTGATGGATGGAATGCCTGAATTAATCTCAGTCACTGGTAATTACTCTGGGCACATCCCAGTCCATCCTTATTTTGCACACCATATCACCTCAGTTTGCTGCTCCAGTAGGAACAGTCTAACCCAGCCTAGCCAGGACCTTCCTGAACCAGCACACAAGCAGCCCAGGGCCTGCTTTGCCCTAGTTAGGGCTCATCAAAAGTGATGGATGGAATGCTTGAAATACTCTCAGCCACTGGTAATTATTTGGGGATGCATCCCAGTCCATTGTTATTTTGCACATAATGTAATCTCAGTTTGAGCCCAGTTATATGCAAATCAGTCTGTATCCTGCTCCAATGCAAACAGTCTAGACCAAACTGCCAAGGCAGGTCCTACCTGAATCGGAACACAAGCATCAAGCATCAGTTTCACCCTAGTTAAGGTTCATCAGCCAGCTGAAGCTTGGTTCCAGTGAGACAGTGTGCGCGAGACCCACGTCTGGAAATACCGGTTCCCCCTTGGGATGACACACTAAAGTATGCTTTAGGTGTTCTTTAGGTTGCTTATATTCTAGTTCAGAGAGGACCTGCCTTGGCAATTCACATTGACCTGTTTCCATTGGAGCAAGGTCTAGACTGATTTGCATTTAGCTGGATCCAAACTCAGGTGACATGGTGTACAAAATAATGATGGCCGGGGATGTGGCCTGAGTAATTACCTGTGGCTGAGACTAATTCAAGCATTCCATCCATCACTTTTTAAAAATCATTTAACTAACTAGCCATATCCCAGCTCAACAATTAGCACATTCTTCTGGTTTTCACCAGGATTTTCCAGCAAGTTATTGATGGTACAATATTTCTTTCCACCACATTTTCTTTTTTAACTTATTAATTTTAGAAAAGCAACAATGACAGTCAAGAGAATCATCAGCAAATCTATCCTGTATAGGAGTTATAGCATTGCTACATAATATACAGTAAGGCAAACTAGTAACAAAGTGAAGACATTCTTCTCTTTGTTTTTCTATCTAGCTGAAACTTGCAAAAACTATTTTAGGACAGAACATCAATGGAGACACAAATATGATACTCCATCCAGAATCAAGTATAAACAAGTGGTGGTGGAATACAAAGACAAACTGAATTACACTAAACAAATGTTTTATTCTGAAAACAGACAGATGTCGTCAGATGACTGCAGAGCTAAACCTAAAATTGATAACTACATTGTAGACAAAATTCAACAGATTAAATATGAAATTGAAACAGGGACCTTTTCCAAAGCTAGTACAAACCCTTGTGAAATCAGACTACCCTCTCTTCCTTCAATCTTCTTACCATCCAGGTGTCAGGAAGCAGAGCTGGCGACACTGCTTACTGCTTAGTATAACTCGAGCATGGGTAAGCAGAAGTCCAAACATACTTGCTCTAAGTTCCTTTCAGCAAATGAAAGGCTAGGAGTCATCAAGGAGTGCTGTCTTAACTGAGGTTGCACACCGGCAGAGAATATGCTGCATGATATCATGCTCATAATGAATTACAATTCACACCAGGCCATGAAATGTTGCATGTACTGGAGAGTTAGCAGCCATCTTGGATTTAAAGCTATAATTTCCCTCATGTTTCACAGCATCTTTGCTAGGCAATTTTGATGTGATGGTACTGCAGCCAGGATCTCACTACATGGATCTAGGATTTTACTTGCTAAGACCTGTTGCTACTAAGAATTTGTATTAATGGCCAGTTCAGTTACCTACCTGCCAAGGGCCCTGAATAATTCTGGCTCTCAGCGACTGTGGTGCTTCTGGATGCTTCATGGACATAAAGTTTCGTCAACAGCAAAACCTTGCAAAACAACCAAAGGAGACTCCTGATGATATTGTGAGAAGCGAAAGAAAACCTTTGCTATTGAGTCAAGTGTGTTTGGAGATGCCTTTGTTAGGTTTAGCTCTGACCAATGGAAATTTTCAATCTATTAAGTTTGATCTTTTTGAGGCCCCTATATTTACCTTTGTCTTGGGAGCTCCATAGCTTCGGAAAAGCAGTCCTTCGATAGACTGGGATAAACAGACCCTCATGTGTTCAACTCAGACCTGCACCCTGAACTGTTTCTTTAGGGAGGGGTTGGGCGAGACTCTTCCTTTAATTTGCTGTTTCATTCATTCAGAAGAAGGCTATTATTACATTGCATATGGCTTATAATGAAATCCAAGATGTGCTTAACAAGAAAGGAGCAGATCAGTTGCCACCCCATCATTCCTGTGATGGTCCAATTGATTTGGTTTCCAGAGCAAAAATCCCTCATTAAAGATACAAGAGGATATGGTACTTCATGAATACTTAAAGAACAAATCTACAGAAGGGCTTTATACATAATTGCACCTCTCTTGCAGGAGCATCCAGTTTCTTCTTACCAAAACCGGCAGAAGAATTTTGACCCTGCATAGATTATAGGGAACTTATTGTTGTCACAATCGGGAATACAAAGCCACTGACATTATTTCTGTATGACTGGACCTGCTAAAATCAACAAAAATCATTTCTAAACTGGATTTCGAGGGACCGATAATCTTGTATACATTTGATGGTGTGAAAAGCAGTTTTCAACAATAGACATGGTAATTTCAAATATTTTGTAACGACCTTGGAATTGTGTATTGCCTTAGCAGCTTTTCAACACTTTTTAAATTACATATTCCAAGATAGACTAGATATTTATTTTATTAGCTTTTGCAATGGAATGTTGGTGTTATGATAAAATCTTAAATAATATCGTACACATGTCAAAGAAATCCTTAGAAGGCCGAGAGAGCACTCAATTTCCATCAAGTTAGAAAACTGCTTTTTGGAAGCCTTAGAAGTAGAACTTTTGAGCTTTCAGGTCTCTAACAAAGGAATACGCAAGGATCAAGAGAAAGTGGAAGCAGTAAGAAATTGATATCTGCCCCAAACGTGAAAGAGATTCAATTGTTTCTGTAGTTCTTAAATTTGTATAGATATAGCAAATAAGACTTTGCTAAAATTGTGCAACTCTTTTCTAGACTGACACAGAAAGAGATACCCTTCTGTTGGGAAATGGAATCAGACACCATCTTTCAGCCATTAAAAGATGTATTCACAACATCTGCTATTTTCAGAAATCTGGAGTGTTTCTTTTATTTGCTTTCTGCATTCTCAATAGGGCAATTCTGTATCAGAAACATGCTGACAGTATCTCTGCATTGGATTACTTAGTCTTCAAAAACTCTAAATTCAGTAGATGCTAGTTATGCTGTCTATGTTAGAAAGGTATTTGCCACAAAAGAAGCCTTTGCACATTGGAGCCTTTATTTAGAGGGGGTGCAACACTGTATAACTATCGAGTCAGACTATAAGGAATTAGAGTTTCTCAAGCTAATAAAATGCGTGATTCTCAGTCAAACGTGTTTTTGACCTGCAAAGAGAAATTGGAAGAGAAATGCATTATACTTACAAGGGAAAGTGGTGCAATTAGTTAGTAGTCTTCTATTTCAGCACTGTCAAAAGAATCACTAGAGTCTTATAAAAGATTTTTCAGACCCTCCTTAAGATTTATCAAGAAGCTCGGGTTATGAAATATTCCCAAAGTAGGTAAGACAGTCTAGAACTATTATGGCATGATTGCAAATTATTAATTCCTGGAAAGGATTGCAGACAACAGATTCTGAAATGGGAACATGATTTCCTGTAGCAGGGCATCCAGGAATGAAAAATATGAGCGATTGTATAGCACATCAATTTTGTGGCTTCAGAGGAGGAGAGGAATTGAGCAGTATGTACAAAGTGTGCAGTATGTGCCCAAGTTAAAGATCCCAAAAAGAAAACTCAAGGACTACTACAACCGTTACCCATGCCTCACCAACCTTGGTCTCAAATTTTGATGGACTTTATCACTGGCTCACCTTCCTCAGAAGACAAAGCAGTAGTTAAGGCTGTCATTAATTACCTTACAAAGATTGCCTACTTCATTTGCCTTTCAAAAATGGCCACTGCTAATTCTCTGGTGATCACATTCTTAAAAGAGGTTACACAGGTTATCATCAATCATCATAACAGATGGAGGGTCCCACTTTCTTGCCAAATTTTCTTTGTCAGCGGTTGGGGGTCATGCACTATATCTCCACCAGTTATTATCCATAAACTGACGGTCAAACTGAGAGACTATGGGGGTTATTCCAACTTTGGAGGAAGTGGTAATCCGTCCCAAAAGTGACGGTAAAGTGACGGATATACCACCAGCCGTATTACGAGTCCATTATATCCTATGGAACTTGTAATACGGCTGGTGGTAAATCCGTCACATTTGGGACGGATTACCACCTCCTCCAAAGTTAGAATAACCCCCTATGTCAGACTTTTAAATAGTACATGAGATGCTTTCTAATGAATTATTCATGTCCAGTCAGTGAATACAAAGAATACCTAATGAGCACAATAGATACCTAGAGCATAATTCTCATACCATACCATCCATATTTCTTTAGGTTATTTCCCTTTTGTCTAATTTTCTGGGTTCCAACACCTCATTAGTCCACCCGTATTTTCACCATCTACAGTCCCCCAGTTCAGACCCTCTTGCAAGGTATACAAAAGATCCAAAGGTTACCACGAAATAATTTTAGACTTCCAAAAGCAAGATTTAAGTCTTTCACTGACAGACACCACATTCTTGGTCCAATTTTCAATGCAGGGAAAGAATGTGGTTGGCTACCGACTATCTTATCCTTCCTGGTAACATCTGAATTTTGCTCCCAAGCAAGCAAGTACATTTTCCATTTTTTTAAATCATTTGCCATTGTTCTGTCCCTATTTAATTCTGTCATTATCCTTATGTTTCCTCATTTCTGGTTTACCTTTTACCTGCATTTCACTACAGCGTGTCAGTTACTTTCCCTTCATCAGGCTCTTTCCCTTTTCCAGGATCTTTGCTTCCCCGTGCTGCAGTGGCATTCCATCCATGTTTGGCTCCTGACTAGAACTCCTGGTAAACCCCATTGTCTGGTTGCAGCTTATCTACTACTTGCACCGGGTAAATCTTAGGGTATATTATGTTTTACCACTTGGCCCTTTCACTAATGTGTGTCCTTTCACGTAAAGGTGGAGGCTCTGTCTGCTCAGGCTTGTTTTCCGAGGCCCTGTGCTGTAGAATTTGTGAATGCTGCAATAAAGTAATTTTTTAAAAATAATTATTTTATTGAAAAGGAGGTCCGTTTGAGGTCCCCCTACAGGAGTAGGTTCATGCATACCCTTAAGGCTATTGTCTGTGTTCAGTGCGCCTATCGCAATAGGAATGTTTCTGTGATGGTTAGCCAGTACCCAATTCTCTGGGGGGTTATTGGATTGCCATATCTTGTGGTACTGGCCAGCCAGTTGTGGCATATATATTCACAAATCCACAGATTTGTGAATCTGCAGCTGAATTCATTAATCCGCAATGCATGTTGGGAGAAAACGCTCCCTAGTCAAATGCTGCACCTTTAAGTTTTTTTAAATTGGATTATCAAATATTTCATGGATTTGTGAATCTGCAGAAAATCCACAAATTAATGGTACAGATAGCTCTAAATCTTAACCACTACATGCCCAGATTGGAACACTTTTTAAATGGTTATTTCCAAACATCTCGAGTAGGTCATTATCAGAGCTTAATTTGTAAAACGAAGAGTGCTAGTTCCTAAAGCTCTGCTAAGAAGATTAAACACCGGGGTGCTGAAAAGCAAGACTGAAAGTCTTTGATTTAATGCTAGGCATCCCCTGTCCCTTGTTGTCTCTCTTGCAGGTTCTTTCTTTCATGTGTTGTGGTGGTTTTACCGTCTTTCTCTTGCTTCATCCTCCAGATCAGTGGGGTTTTCCCCCTCTAGCACTCAGTAAATATCTGATGCCGAAAAGTAAACCCCATTCCCCAAAAATGAGTGCAGGTGCCCCCCACTGGCAACCAAAGGCTCAAATTAAGCACTGGTCATAATCCCGTCCTCTCATCAGCAATTGTAATAAACAGCTTTTTATACTCTCTGAGTCTGCATATATAGTTTATTCATTAGCATTTGTATTGTGTATTTGCTTTAACAAAAGGTATTCAAACAGAAACATGCTGCAAGGCAATGGGCTGAGTTTCTGCAAGAAGGTAAAACCACATTGAAGATGCCTTGTGACTGCAAAAAGAGGTGTTTCCATTTGTAAAGTAACTGCAACGTGCTGTAAACAATGCTATTCTCTTGTCAGTTTCTTGCTGCTGTGCTAATAAACTGGAATTTAATATTTGTACTGGTGTAATAATTGTAGGAGTGTGTTGTTTTTAATACATTATATGTATGTATTTTATACAGTGGCAGTCACCACTGTATCCTTATAGTTAGGCCAGAGTTTATATAGGAAAGTGCCTTTTGTTTCACCAATAACTTCGGTGCTGTTTGACGAATCTTCACAAAATGTTTCTAAAAAAAGTTAATCTACCTCAACTCGTTTCTGTAAAGTTTGTTTAATAGATCTATCACGCAGGGTCCATGAAAAGGATGTCCGAAAATGATAATATTCTATGTTAATTGCTAATTGGAAAGGTTTAAAGTAGTTACTGAAAAGTAACTGAACATAATTACCACAAATTTGACAAAAGTTTAGAACTTAACTGAGAAAGCACTCTTTTTGCTATTTGGTGTAAATCCATTCAGACATTTTTGGGAAATTTGAATTTGAAGAGGAGCTTAAAGTGGTCTTCCAGGTTTTTAAAAGTTAGGTTTATCTAGACCATTAGTCTAGCAGGAGTTCAGTGGAACCATCATTTTAAAAAATTGATTTTTCTGATTGGCCAGGGAGCCTTTACTCACTTGAGCCTTTTTGGTCCTGCGGGACCGGGCCCAGTCTTGCAGTACCAAGTAATTTGATTGGCTTCACACAATGCTATAGCAGCCATTACAGGACTCAGGAACTCAGTAGTGGCAGCACAACGGACCAGGAAGGAAAGTGGTATGGGCACACACATAGAGAACGGGGGCAGAGGAAGCAGCGGAGGAATGTGGCAGTACTAGACCAGTGCATGCAAACAAACCAGGGAGGGAGGGGTAGAGGCACTTACACGGAGAACGAAAGGGGAGGGGACAGCATCAGAGGGCAGTGGCACGACAAGGGCAATGGTAGCACAACGGACAGAGAAGTGAGGGGGTAGGGCATGCAGAATGAGAAAACAGAGGGCAGGCAGCAAAGGAGGGCAGTGGCAGCCCAAGAGTAGTGGGAGCACAATAGACCAGGGAGAAATGGGGCAGGCCATGCACACAAAGATCAAGGGGTGGAAGGGAAAACAAGAGTGCAGTGGCAGCACAGTTGTAGTGGCAGCACAACAGAACAGGGAGGGAGATGGAAGGTGCATGCACAAGGAGAACTGGTGCGGGCATGCAGGAGGGGGCAGGGCAGACACAGAGAACAATGGCAGCACGGGGGAATAGCAACACAACAGACCAGGGAGTGAGGGGACAGCAACACACACAATGGGAATGGGGCAGGGTCAGCAGGAAAGGGCTGTGGCAGCACAGTGGTAGTGGCAGCACATCCAAGAAGGGAGAGAGGAGGCACACACATGGCGAACAGGTGGAGGGAATCGGGGTAACAATAGGACAATAAAAGGGAGGAAGGGGCATGGTCACATGCAGGGAGAACTGGGGGCAGGGCGGAGGGGGGGTGACAGAGGAAGGCAGTGACAGCAAAGTGGCAGCACAATGGAATGGTGCAGGGAGTGAGAGGTAGAGGCACACACATGGAGAAAGAGTGAAGAGGGGGCAGGGGCAGCGATGGAGAGCAGTGACACCAGAAGGGCCAGTGGCAGCACAATTGCCTGAAGAGGGAGGAGACAGGGGCACACACACACAGAATAAATAGGAGCAGGGATGGTGCAGGGACAGGGGGCAGGAATGGAGAGCAATGGCAGTGTGGGGAAAATGGCAGCACAACAGACTAGGGAGGGGCTTGTGCACAGTGAGGCAGGGTGAGGGTTAGTGACAGCAATGGACAGTAGTGGCAGCACAACAGACCAGGGAGGGAACAGGGATATGCACATGGAGGACAGTGGGTGGTGGCAGTGGCAGCAGTGAAGGGCAGGTGGAGGGGCTGTGGCAGCACAACAGACCGGGGGAAGGGCAGGGGCATACACAGGGAGAATGGAGGTCAGTGGACCTGTGGCCGGGGCAATGGTTGAAAGCTGATCAAAGAAGGTAGGCAGGAGGTGCAATGGTAGCATAATCGACCACAAAAGGCAGGTTGGATGGGGCTGAGGCATGTAGATGGAGACAGGAGCACAGGGAGCAGGGCAGGAGAAGCAAACTGACCATGGAGGGCAGGCTGGCATGATGAGCAATCTGACCATGGAGTGCAGGAGGGAGGGGACATGGGTACGCAGAGGAATAACAGAAGGCATGCAGCATGGGGGCATGGGCAGTGAGGGTGTTGGCTGAATATGATACAAAGTACAGGAATTCACTGAAAACAGACATTTTAGGTAGATATGGTGATATGATCTTCCTGTATCTTACAAAAGAAACAAATTCCCTGAAATAAGGTTAGAGTAATGCTATATTTAGTTGTTGAAATGAGTAAAAAACTAACCTTTAAAAAACCCCAAAATCTGAAATTTGTCAGTTATAGTTCACTGAGGTAACCGTACCTTGTTAAATGACATAATTGATTACATCACTGATGACATCTCAAATAACATCATTGATAACAGCACTGATGTCATTATCCTAAAAGGCCCACAAACATATACAATAGAGATTGGCTGTATGTACATGTGTGCATATTTGAAATAGAAATAAAAATAGTATAGTCGTGGTGACAAGTCTGATTCACTGTGGTTAACATTAAACGGTGCACAGTTTAACTACCAGTAAAGTTTTAAGTGCAAGCAGTACTTAATTTGACTAAGGTAGAGACTGAGCACAACTAGTGTCACTAACAGAGATATGTTACAAATAGTTGTGACTTAAATCAAAGACTGGTTGCCAAAATATGTGAGAAAAACTAAAACCTTTACTTTCAATACATTATTCAGTTGTGGATTTCTGTGCACAGGCTGACATGAAAGAGTTCTCATGTATTGCTATCAACAATTTCTCCATAAACTGGAGATTAATAAGGTGCAGATATTTACTTCCAGAAGTTCACTGAAAGTTTTTAGACATTATACATTGTTGAAGGATATATATTATATGGATGACTCATTTAGGAACAGGTCAAGTATGATTGTAAGGGAATGTTGGTGTAAGCCATTTTGCTAATTTCAGGAATATGTATAAATACTTTTTACTAACTACCGAGGGTTGTGAATAGGGCCTGGTTGGGCATTCCTTATCAGCAGCTAATGTATAGATGTGAAGTTGAGGACTTGGGACCTGATTTAGAGTTTGGCGGAGGGGGTGACTCCGTCACAAATGTGACAGACATCCAGTACGCTGTATCACAATTCCATTATTGCCCATGGCACTTTTAATACGGGGACAGGATATCCGCCATGTTTGTGACAGAGTAATCCCTTCATCAAACTCTAAATCAGGCCCTTAATCTTTTATTTCAGGAGTGGTATTTAACAGGTACATCGTTTTTAGGTAAATAATAGCTAAGCATTCTTTTGAATGGTATTCAAGGTTCAATAATTTGCTGGTCGCATTAATGTCAACAGAAAAATTAAATTTCTTATGCAACTGAATGGTAGTAAAAAATAGCATATTATTTACTAAATGTGAGATATATATCTCAACACACACATATATATATATCTATTTGTATATTCACTAAAAAAAGCAAGGTTAAAGTGATGCTATAGTCAGTTACAACATATCATTTTGTGCAAAAAAAGCCACTTAAATTTACCACTTATAGTTAATTGAAGTAACTATAATTCATCCCTTGAAGTATCTATTACTTGCACCCTTCCCATGCTCAATGTTGTCATAAATTATGTCATTTTAGATGTCATCAGTGATTTTGTCAATGCTGCCACTGAATATGTCATGAGTGATGTAATATGTGAGGATATAAGCAGCGCATGGCAAGAGCCCTGCACCCAACCCCCCCTCAGTGGCCAACTCCAGGCATGCCTTTAGGCCAGCATGGGGTTTGGTTCAGGGCCTGGCTTGTGCCCAGAGCCTGCACCCAACCCTGCCCCCTGTGCCTGGCCAAACCTGCGCAACATGCACGGTGTGGGATAGGAGTTTAAAGTCCACTTGTTCTGATGTATGTTTACTGTTCAGGAATTATGAGTTTCGCATCACAGTACAGAAATATATCTCAGTTTGGTGTGATAGTTAAGCACAAAATATTTAACAACAAGTTACTTAAGATATCTCTGTGTCTTGTAGATATGCTGGCACCATTGACCAATAGAAGTTATGAGTCAGAGTGGTGGAGTCTTTTGTCTTCTCTCTTTTCCTGTTCCTCTTCTTTGGTCTTCTACCACTGGGAATCATGTTCATATTCATAAGTACTTGTGGTCAGTGGGGGGATGGTGGCAAATGGAAAAGATCATCACTCCCATTGGATTCCCAGCACAAGGGTAGTGTATCATGACTTTGTCACCCAACTTCATCGATGGATTTGGACATTACGCTGTCTTAGATCTGGGAAGTCATACCTAAATTACAATAGGAAATAGGTTTAAGTAAAGCAGAGAATAAAATGCTCCACTCAGAGTTAACCATAATGAAAGAAGCCAGAGACAATTTGCAAAGATCAGATAAGAAAGATGTTACTTAAGTACTTTTGCCATCAGATTTCAAGAGCTCATAATCATAGGCATAGCCATCTCCCTTGAAAGATACACGTTTTTGCCTCCTTTAAGAAATATTGAGTTCTGCCGTAACTCCAATAATACCCTTAGCCCCGCCCAAAAGATTTTCTCAAGATCCAAAAAACTTGAATTCTTTCTTAATCAGTGACAGTTGTATTTGCTGTGCATATCTGCAGTCTTTCCAGATGATTGGGCTGAAGTGGCCTTTGTTCTATCATATCTGAGAGGGAATGCAGACAATTGGAGAATTCAGGTGGTAGACAGAAATTATCCTTTGCAGTATTATTTTTCTGCTTTTTTGTGATCAGATACAGAAATGACTTCATATAACGTCACTTGCCCACATAGGTGAAGTGGGTATCCTTATTCTCTCAACTCTGCAAGTGTGTTGAGAACAAAATATAAATATCTTGGAATGTGGTTTGAAGCAGGAGGAGGCCATTGACAACAGTCAAACTTATTAAAGCCAAAAGTAGCATCAATAAGCTTTGCCTCAGTTCCCTATTAAAAATTACAAATCCCCTCTCTACTTCCCGCACTTAGAGGTATAAAAGCCATATTAACATAAGCACTAATGTACGGCTTCAAAACATTTCCAGGAAAGCTCTACAAAGCCTGCAATATCATGAAATGTAATACTTACTGCACCTTTTGAAACTCCTCAAATATAGCTCTCATGCACAAATTTTAGTGTAATTTGGCCTAACAGACCAGCAGTTGACCATGAATGTGAGCTTCCTCAAGTACTATCTCAAATTAAATAGAGAGGAAATATCTTGGGGAATGACTGAGCGGTTTCTCAAAGACTCTGCTTGTGTAATGCCTTGATCACAGAGTTGAAATAAAGTCACCACAGATTTTGGTGTGAGTGGCCTTCTCAGTTATTATCTGATCCCACGTTTTTGAGATGGTACATTCCCTTCTTATTATTGCCAAATGAGTGCTTGCGTCTCTGATATGGCTATCCCTTGCTCAAAAGAGCAGTGATGCCTCATTGCCCTTAGCCACTTAAGAGACACTGATATTAGGGTCTGAATGTTTTCTCACAGCTTGCTGCTACCACCTATAGCTACGTAGGGACACTCAGCGTTCTGTTCTTTAGCTTATCACCTTTAGACATGTATCACTGGAGCATCATTTGGAAGCTTTGCTGTTTGAATTTCCTAATGTAAAAGCAAATGAGTTTGATCTGGTTAAACATCTTTATATTGAGTTATGCCTATAGATGGGTGTGCCAAAGGACTTCGCAGTTCTTCATTGAACTGCATGGTTGGTGTTCCTTTGCCTGTTTTCCAGACAGAATATTTTGACATGTAAACAGCTGTGGCGCTCTGTTGAGCAGATATGGGCACACAGCATCTTTAAACTAGCTTTGTCTCAATTATGTGAAATTATGCTACTACAAGTTTCAGAGCACACTTTTACCATTTATATTAAGTTAACAGTGCTGTAGCATTTTGTCTGTTGTTCTACATTTAAAATAATTATATACAATTCATTTACAGTATTTGTAAACATAAAACCATATTTACAAACTTTATCTAAGTTTAATAAACTTGTTAAATTTTCACTATACTGGAGATCTCCCTAAGGCAGGGGTCTTCAAACTTGGTGGCGGGCCCCCCTAGTGAGGCCTCAAGTGATCCCCGGGGTGGTGCCAGGCTCTGGCTAAAAGAAGCATTTATGCTACAACCAGGGCTTTGTTTTAAGCTGAATAAAATGACCAGCAGTAAATAGCTCTGTAATGGGCCATCACTAATATGTTTTGTCATTTATATCCAAACTGGGAGTATGTGTCAAAGGGAAGGGACTCCAAATACACTTCAAAACCCCCACCTCCACTTCAAATAATCACACTGTGGATTATTTCACTTATTGCACAGACATGGCACTGAAGCAGACCTTAACATGGTCTGGGACTATAAGTGGATCAAGGCAAACTCCAATAATATAGCTACACCCATCCTGCTGGATCTGTCTTCTGCCTTTGACACAGTTCATCATAATTCATATTTACCAAGTGCAACAGTTGATGGTCCACAGCCTTTAATTATTTAGATCTTTTTGCAGAAACCAAGAGCAAAAAAGTATACCATGACCTTTTCTCTCATACTTGCCTTGTCCCAAAAAAACAACGCTCACCCTGGTATCATCTTCAAAATGTATGTTCTACTGCCTGCATTTGTAATAGAACTTGTCCCCACATTCCCAACCAGCTTCTCTGATATGTTATTACCAGCCCTGCCACAGAATCTTAATCATATTGTGAACTTGGGGCTGGGCTTTTTCAACCCACAGCGTCTCTACAGGGGGATCTTGGAGTGCATGTCTGGAATCCTCCACTCAACATCAGCATAACACACGAACCAATTACGGCATTACTGGCCACTTAAATAAACTCTTCTCAACCTTGTCTATTACAAGCGCTACATCTGGATGATGACAATAGTCACAAGCTACTGATGACTGAGACAACTGTTGCAGGAGAAAGCACATCAGAGACAATTACATTAGTGGGCACACCTTGCAGGATTACTAGTAGAGGCCACTCGGATGTATGTGCCAATGTTGGATATAAATATCTTCAAGAAAAATAGATGTGGAGTTAAGAATGTAAATAAAAGTATACTTGCTTCTGTATGCTTACCTTCATGATATTGTGGTTGGCTATATTGTGGATACAATATTTTGTCTAAGCTAATTTAATATTGTGGTAGAACACAGCCACCCCAATGCATAAGATGGGGTTACTAACAGCAGGGTCAGAAAAAGCTTTATCACATTAAAGTGCCTCCATATGACTAATGACCTATCATTACAACAGGAAGTGCCCACTGGCGCAAGGTAAATACTACAAGCTATAAATCTCCGCAACTTGGTATGAACATTCATTCAAAAGGCAGTTTATCTCCCCTAAACATGCATCACTAGGGCATCCTTTTCAATTTTTTGTTTTCAAACATCAGCTTCTTAAAATATATGATTTTATATCAGATATGTAGATTCTATTTGGGGTTAACAAACTCAAAGAAAATCTTGTCTTTTCTTGCAAGGTGACCTTCTTGAATATGTCTACAGTAGACCCACTGAAACGAATACTGTGATGTGCTGCAATTCAGGGAGCTTCTTTTTAACGTACTGACACACTACCTGTAGCTGTGAGCTAAGTTTGGGACCCCTATTCTGAATCCTCTAGCTGAGGGCATTACCTGTGCTTTAGGAGCCTTTTCAGAAGTGAACTTTTTAGGTGTTCACTCGACTGATATTATATCCTAGGGGGAGGTGCATAGGGATTTTGGATTAAAGATCCTTCTGACATCTGATTGTATTCTAATCTTGGTCTCTGGTTGACCCATGTTTACTGTATGTAATTGCACAATGATGTATCTGAAGCCATAGTACATGGACTTTAGAAGACGTCTTGGAACGTGTTATTAAATGCGGACAGATTATTTCTTTACATTACATGGCATGGCGTCATTTGCCATTTTATTCTTACATGCTGGAAATTTTTGTAAGCTGGTCTGACTGATGATATTTCGTGAGTTTCCAAAGCAGTGTGGTTTGGGTGAAAACACATTTCCCTTTCAGAATATGATACCTTCCTTTCAGAACCGCACCATTAAAATAGACATACATTTCCTCTTCGAAGCCCACATAAACACAAACAATGGAGCACAGTAAGGATTGCCTTTGTAGTACAACATGTGAATGCTGTGGTGTATTTCAAAATTACAGAGTCGAATCCAAGCTGCTACATATCCAATTCCAAATTATTGCCAGGAGTAATGTATTGTAACAGTTTCTGTAATTCATCAGAATGTTTGGTTTATTTTTTTTATATAGGACTGTGGTTTGGAGCAAATCTATTTCCCATTTTAAGATGGAGGCTTGGTTCAGCGTTGCAGGTCGCTTCATTGCTTTAATATTTATATTGTGAATTATATTGAAAGATTCTGCATCACCCTGTCTTCGATTTCCAACTTTTTAAAATTCAAAGCTATTTCTTCTATGTTTATGTTGTGGAAATGTACATTGCAAATAGATTTGCAGGCATATGCTAGGATATCATAACCATGCACCGGGCAGATTTTCTGCCCTGGAAAATCCACCTGTATAATGTCAATGTAAAAGTGTGATTTGCACTTTATTTTAGCACGTCTTTTTGTCCACGTGGACATCATATTCCACGGTAGGGAAATTACTTCCCTTACGTCATATGGCGATAATTGGTGCTTTTTCTCATACCAAGTACACACTTGTTCACTTGTTTGCATAGCTGGAGCAGGTAGAACCTAATGTGGCTTCTGTCCTAGTGTCCACTTACCCTGTCCACGAGCCCTGTCCAGCTTGTCAAGCCTCGTCTCAGATAGTCGAATTTGACATATGTGGTCACAGAATTCCTGACAATCTTGTGTTGCACTCAACAAAAAACTAATGAAGAAATGGTTGGAAGGTAGATGGCACAGAAAAGGGTACTGGGAGTTTGTGGAGGATGGGGTACCAGTTGAAGGAAGACAATACTCTGCAAGTGTTCTTGAAGCCCTTCAAACTCACCCAAACATTAGGTTTTTGAGCTTCAGAAACGTTGATGGATTGATCAGTTGAGCACTTCATGGTATGAACGAATAAGGTGGCACGTAACATCTGAAGACTAGAGGCTGTATTACCAGTGAGGTTGCTAAGGAGGGTGAGAATCAACTGCAGTGATCTACATCTATGTTTTATGCCAGTAAGACAGTTTTTTAAATTAGCTGCACTTGCCAAGGAAACTGTCACACCAGCAGGAGAATATGGTAAAAAAAGTTATGTTTCGATGAAGTGTGAGATAGAGACACAAAGGCCATTAGGGAATGACCTTTTGAGACCGATCAACCAGGTAAGTCCAACAATGGTCGACTGCATTCCATTGTTTTGTCATAAATTATCTCTGTTACTTGCTATATGCCTTAAAGAAGTTGGAACTTTTCAAAGGGTTTGAGAGTTGGTTTCCATGTTGGAGAAAAACTGGCCTTATATGTTGTGGTGATTCAGCTTGGCCACAAGGCATACAAGCCAAAGGCTGCCATCGTTGTTTGAAAGCTCGCTACTCGCAGAGAAAGGGCAGGTTTGGTCTATGAAGGTGTTGAGGCTCCCACGGGAAGACCAAAAAAAAGGAGCAAAGGCAAGGAGTGAAATGTTTCCCTTATCCCTCTGATAGGGAAAAATCGGTGGAATCATTTGAAACAGGCATATAAAGAATAAAGCTATGTCAGTCTGCAAGGTGATGCCGAACTGACCGGAGGTGTCCTGACAATATCCCTTTCTCTCTCTTACAGAGATAAGAGGACCCCGAGATTAGGAAACTTGGAGTAGAATTAAACATAATTCAGTTGTAATGTACAATTTTACTGATGTTGACATAATAAGGAACAAAGACTGGGTTTTTGTCCTTACCAGTGGAAAGAGATTGTAATACATTCCTGTCTGAGACGAGTCATTCCCAACAAGGAACGAAGAACTATTAGAGATTTCTGACTGACTGATGTGGTTTTAAATAAAGTCCGTTCTAGCATACAAAGTCACATTATTAGTCAATAAATCAAAAATAATAAAAAATTATCAGAAACAGCCAAGAGCTTTAATCAGTCGTTTAAGACAAAAATGAAGTATTTATTCTATGTACACATGGACATACTCATAAATTGTTTATGTTTCCGTTACTTACCGGTAATATTCGTTATCATGATTAGGGGTCCTCCTCGCCCCAGTCCTAACGCATGAGGTGACCCTCCCTGTGACAGGAGTAGCACTGAAGTCCTTCTTCTATTTTATCTACATTTTTTGCCATCAAGATCCTCACAAACAGAGGGACAATAGCGGGTAAGGAACGTATGCAGGGGCAACCAGGAGGCCACCTGGCAAACATCCAGGAGGGAACCCCTTCACCCTCTGCCCAGAAAGTGGACACTACCCTGGACATCCTCAGGGAGAGACTCCCCAACAGCAGTACAAGCCTGGGCAAAAGCCTAACCAAATAACTAAGAGTCTTGGTGGAAATCTTTTGACCATTAGAAACAGAACCATAAGTCACAAACAAAGACAGAGACAGCCTGAACGGTTTCGTACATTTCAAATATATCAAAAGAGTTCTCCTAACATCAAAGGCAAAAGGAAGGAAAGAGGATGAATCAGAAAAAAACAGGCAGAACAACCACCTCAGCAAAATGAAAAGAGGAAGGACCCTCAGGGACAAACTTAGGGTCCAACCTGAGAACCACCCAATCTGAGAAAAACTTAAATTAAGGAAAAACAGACAGAAGTGCCCCTCATTCACCCAAGCATCTGGACGAAGTAATGGCAACCAGGAAAACCACAGTAGCAGACAACCAGACCAACTCTGCATCTTCCAAAGGCTCAAACGGGGCACCCTGCAAACCCCCAAAAACAATGGACAAGTCCCAAGAAGGAACCATCTTGTGGGTATGGGGTCTCTGCAACTTGAAACTCTGAAGTAACCTCAACACCAGGGGAGGCAAGGTAGAGAAGTCGTCAGAAAAAGAGCAACAAGTCTGAATAGCAGCCAACTGAGCAGCAAGTGTGGTAAGGGTTAAGCCTTTCAGAAGTCCATTTTGCAAAAAATCCATGATCTTAGAGGGATCAATACGAGAAGGATCCTTAGAGAAAGACCCCAATGCCTGAATCTTCAAAGTAACTTGGGACATACATCCCTACTGAACCAAACCTAATAGTTCAGTACCAAGCCGTCAGACACAACCGAGAGGACATCTGGTGTGACAGTAGTGGAAACTGAAGAGGAGATTTGCTGTGAGGAAGAACAAAAACCCAGCCCCTGGCCAGTGACAGAAGGAAGGGAAACCAGTGACAGTGGGGCCAATAACGTGAAATGAGGACCACGTGAGCCTGTTCCACCTGAACTTTCTGAAGCACCCTGGGCAGGAGTGGAATTGGAGGAAAGGCATACAGCAACTGTTGTGACCATGGGATTGACAGAGCATCCTCCGCCCAGACTAGGGGAAATGGAAGTTCTGTGCAAAAGTGATGACACTGAGCATTGCCTGGAGAGGCAAACAGACCCAGCCAAGGAACCCCGAACTTCTGACACACCTGGAGGAATGGCAACCGAGTCAAGTGGTACATCACTGAGGATGTTAAGTTTCTACTGAGACTGTCTACCCCGACATTCTTCTCCTCCCGGATGTACGCTACTCTCAGATCCAGTCTGAGTCTCAGACAGTCCCAGACCAACCACCAGGACAGATCTCGAAAGCCCTAATCTGAGAGAGGGATCATGATCCCGCAGTCTCTGGATCTGGGATCCCAGTGACTGAGGATGTGATTTACAATGGGCTTTAAATGAAACCTCGCCCAGGGGACCACAGCAGTGGAAGCGGCCAACAGTCCTTGCTCTCTCAACTAGCACCTTGCAGAACTGTGTGAACAAGTCAACAAGTCCTTCACCGCCATCTGGAGAAAAAAGGACCTTGTTGTCGGGAAAAAATGCAGCACCCAGCTCAGTATCCAGGTGAGCTTGGATAAACGTCTTCATCTGGGAAGGAGTAAGGTGAGATTTCAGAAGATTCACCAGAAGACCTAAGTCACTAAAGGCTCTGAGCACCAACTCCACATCTTGTTGTGCCTTTACGAAAGATGGAGAAGTCAATAACTAAACATCCAGATAAGAATAAAGAACATCTTTCAATTGCAAGAAAGCAACAAATCGAGCCAATAGCTTCATGAAGACCCGGTGAGAGATAGCCAGGCTGAACAGGAGGATTCACAACTGGAACTGTTGGCCTAAGACTGTGAACCTCAGGAACAACTGACTCCCACATGCACCAGCATGTGATAGTAGGCGTCTTGGAGATCCAATGTGCCCTGAAAGTCTCCCTTCATTAGGAGAGGAATGATTAATTTAAGAGACACTGTCCAAAACTGCTCCACCATCAGATAATTGTTCAAGGACCAGAGAATGATGATTGCCCATAACAAACTCTCTGGTTTTGGAACTAAAAACAGGGTTGAGCAGAAACCCATACCATGCTCACTCACCGGCACAAGGACTGTTGCATGTTTCTTCAAGAGCAGATTGATGCCCACCATGAGACTTTGTAACTGCACAGGATCCTTTGGAGAATGAATGGCTCTGAAGTGAGGAGGTGGACCGTGGTTTAAGAATCAAATCTGATATCCATGTTCCACTACTGAAAGGACCCAGGCGTCTGTCACTTCTCACTTCCATTGTGGAAGGAAATCCCTTAGCCAACCTCCCACTGCCATATAGACATTTCTGTTGCCGGATATCAGGGGCACGGGATGAAGAGGGTTGGGCTTTAGCATGGAAGGTGGGTGCGCCCTCAAAATGGGCGGCAATCAGTAGACTGAAAAACTCCTCTTCAGAAACCCAACTATTTCTTATCCACCCCTTGTTTAATAGAGTTTAGGATCTTCTTCTCCTCTTCAACCAAAAGGACGGTCTGCCAGAAATGGAAGCAACAGCTGCAGAAGTTGAGGCCCAGAGACAGTCAAAAACAGCATCTGACAAAAACTGAGATAACAGTTCCATGTTGGCCAATAGGTCTGTAGGATCCTCCTGGGCCTGGAGGCACTCAAACAAGGCATAAAACTACTTCAAGAGAGCCTATGTGGCAAATGCTGCATAAGTACTTGTCCGGATCCCATAGTTAGAGGCAGCATAAGCACGCTTCAAAGCAGATTCCACCTTCTTATCTGCCGGGTCAGAGAGGACTGCATCCTCAGAGGCCAAAGAGGAAGAGGAGGGCATGCACACCAGAGTGGTGTTAACCTTTGGGGTCTGAGGGAACTGCTTTTCATAACTCTCCTACAACTACCTCTTGTGGAGAAAGCGCAAAATCAATATCAATATCTCTCCACTCTTAATGCAGCATATTCTGAATGATGTCACGGAAGGGAAAGCAGTTAGACGTAGAAGTAATATACTGTGCGAAAACGTCATCTTCAGCCAAAACTGGGTCGGCAAACCCCAACTGGTCTCTGATATGTGACAAGACCTCTTTAAATTGCTCAGACTGACTATATCTGCCCTTACAGTCTTCTTGATCCTCTGCCTCGTCATCAAAATGCTGATAATTGGAAGGTAATTCCTTGGCCTTTAAAGCAGTATCTACAACCTCTTTAATTAGGGGCTGCAAATCTCCCCTTGAAAAGTGCAATAGTTTCTCAGACTGGTCCTGCTCAGGAGGCTTGGAATGCTTCCACTTCTCCATTTATTTAGCCGTACCAACAGAATCACCACAAGGATTATGAGGAAGCACCAGGACGTGCTACTGCAGCGCCTGTGCTTCCTATTTATGTAGGCCTCACTAGGCAACAGGATCTCTTCTTGCAGTACCCTATTGCCCAATAACTGAACATCTCTCCCTTGCACTGAATGTCTATAGAGACATGCGCAAGGGCCCGGGAAGCTGTCATGCTGGCCCCCACTCCTTCACCACCCCAGACACGACTGTATCTCCCTGTCCCACCTCAGCACATGAGCAGGGAGCACGTCAGAAGCCAGGCCCAAAGCACCGCCGCATACTCAAGCCGTAATAATGCTACCCAAAAGCACACTTAATGAAAAGAAAATGTTTGAACATAAACAAATTGCAGCCAAAACAAAAACTACATGTGAAGGATAACAAGTGTTTTCACCCGCACGGACAGGACACAAAACAGAAGGAGGTGGATGGGTTCAGTATATATAAAAAAATATATATAAAATAGAAGAAGGACTTCAGTGCCACTCCTGTGACAAGGAGGGTCAAACCTCATTGGTTAGGACTGGGACGAAAAGGACCCCATGAAGGGGTAGCGAATGTTAATCAGAACTAAGACAAATGCATTTAAAAGATACATATCAGGTAGGTGATAGCTGTCTTGCGAGTTGGAGGGAGGTCATTAAGTGTTTTTGTAATCACTTATGTCTTGTCACATTTCAGTTTCAGGAAGTCAACTTCATATCAAGAACAGAAAGAGTTTATTATACAGAGATAGCGTCCAGGTGAATCACTTTGAGACTGTTATATGCTAAACATTCATGGTAGATTACTAAAGATCACTTTTTTACTTTTGGATATCCTTTCTCACCTGCAGATGTCAGGAATCAGCAGAGTGATGAGGCAGAGAAGTGATATCCAATGTCTCAATTTCATCTCTTCTCCTGTTCCTCTTTCTCTACTTCTACTATGTCTTCCATATTATGCTGTGTGTGGTCAGTACTGGCTGTGGTTATGGGTGGAAGAGTACATTGCTCCCACAGGATTTGAACTTTAAGGTTAGTGCTTTTTGACACAAACAATTTGTCAATACATAACAAAAACTAAACTACACAAACTAAGAGCACATTTTCAAGAATATCACATGAATGTATCTAATAGTATATGTGTACACATGTACTCTGTTCAGCATCACAAATATTCAAACAAAACATATTCAGTTTTGTTCTTTGTTTAGACTCAATGGTTACATAGGGTAAATGTTTCAACACAGTGACATTTTCATTGCAAAATCATGTTTCTGTAGTTTCCCTCTTTTTGGAGGATGTATAATAAAGCTACAAACCGTAACTGATGAATGGTATGCCCTTCAATTAAAAATGTCTTGACAATTTAGGCAAATGTTATATCTGTGTTCAATACTTTTTTGTCTAACTAGGCATCTAGTCATCCCCACATAATACTTTCTGCAGTGGCATGTGTCACATGGCATGTATCACGTTTGATATACTCTTTAAGAAAGATGTTCTCACTCATACATGGATGTAGAATGTAAACACCATTTAACACATAGGGCCTGATTACAGCCCTGGTGGTCTTCAGACTGCCAGAGTCACGGTGGCGGTCTGACCACCAGCAAAGCGGTGGTCTGACCATGGTCAGACCGCCAGCACCACCGGTTCTCCTTCACAGGAGGGACTAATCTGCCAGGGCAGCGTTGCAAGCGGCACCGCCCTGGGGAATACAACCCCCCTCTCTTCCAGCTTTTACATGGAAGTAACCCTGCCATGTAAATGCTGGCGGAGATGGGGAGAGTGGAACCCTTAATGGGGCCCATGGGAAGGCGGCCGCACTGGCAGCAACCTGACCGTCGGGACTTAGCGGACGGTGTCATAATGACCGCCATTGTGTCAGCTAACACAATGTACACATGTATAGGTACCATTCTTGGAAGTCTTTATAAAGCTTTATCTATGTGATTCCCTTGATTGCCAGACCACTATAATGAAACTTGTTCTTCAAAGCATGAATAGTTACAAGTGCAGTAATTGGTGGTCAACCTATTCACTGATATATAGGGGAAGGTGGGAAAGTAAGTCTATCAAACTCGGGCAAAGTGAAAACGGGTATTGTCTCAGACCATAAACACCACAAGCCCCTAATGATAGTCTCAAAAAAGAGCATGTACCTCCAAGACCACTGGAAGTGAGCAACAAGTTGTGGGTAGTTCCCAACCAGCAACAACTACCGCTAGAAAGTGAAAAATATTATTGCACTAAGACAGCATTTTACCCTGAATTTGACTCTAGGAGGCAAAGAAATATATTAAATAGGGGAAATATTTTAAAACTATTGGCGGCTGACAGCAAATATAGGCATCTAACTTTTCAGACCCTGTAGTAGTCAGATTTGCACCCTTACTTGAAAGGAAAGGGAACAGAACAAAACAACAGTTGTTACATGGGGATCATCATAGACAGCTCAGTTGATTTGATATAAATGGGATATCTTTGCGGAATAGGGCATCAATGTTACTTCCCCTGGTAGAGGGAGATATCCAAGAGTACTACAGGAAGAGCATGGGAAAACTACAGCAGGAAAGCCTGAGAAAATATGAACTCTACCCTAACGAATAGGTTGGCATGCATTCTTTGCGATGGGCTCAGTGTTAAAGGAGGCACTGGGGCCCAGTAACAGCTCAAATCTAGATGAATCGAAAAACATCGTAATTGTATAATAATGCTTTTTGAGTCATCGGTGCAAATTTGACATTTTTTCAGTTTGTAAGGCTGAGGATTGGGGATGGTTATCGCAGGCGCTATGCAGTAATACAACTGCATGACCCCTAGTGCAAAGAGGCTCATGTGGCATAAATGATTCAGTCTCAGTCCTGTGATGGAACATAGCAGGATAAAAAAAAAAACTCCAGGTAGATGCATCAAAGGTTACTTACGTGACATAACATGCTCTCATGTGCTTGCAGGAAAAATGGAAAGAAGAGGTGCTCCAGATACATGGTTTAATCTAGTATTACTTACCGGCTGATCAAGCAAAAAAGAAAGGCCATATGAAGGGAGGCTTCTCGATAGATGTTTCAATAAAGCATGTGTTGTAGTTATCAAATTAGAAATTGACTCCACACATATGTTGGCCATCCAAATTGAAAACTGGGTGCATGGGCCAGGCCGCGGTCCGCTGATGGTGATTAATATATGCATATGTACCACTAAGACCTCATCAGAAGAATAACATTATTGACTCAGTTAAACAAAAGCTAATAGAATTATCTGTTTCGCATTGCAACATACCATGGCTTCTGAGAGGAGATTTTAATATGAATCTAGCCAATCACAGCCCGAGGAAGGGAGCTTTTAATAGAATTGATGCTACTAAAGTAATTCCAATGCAGATGCCAGGATACAGCAAGCTGGAGAAACGTGATCATCCGTTATTGGCAACCCTGGAAGCCCTTGGATTATGAGTCATAAACGGCTGCATTTCCTCTGATACACCCACTGCTTTTACACACGGAACAAGTAAGAGCAATTCAGTGTTGAACTTTATGTATGTTTCTATGGGGCTTTTTAAAGTTGTACAAAAGTTTACAACCACGCCGTGATGCGAAAGTGACCACTAGTCTCAGTTTATAATTATAAGCAACGCTAATAAGATTGCTGAGTCTACAGGGATGGTGGGTTTGGCTTCAAGTTTGATATATCGGCACAGGGTTTAATGGAATAGTCGCTCACTGGTAAAGTACTCCGATTGGAAGCAGGCAGGGGGTATACCATTGGTATACCATTAGGGAAACCAAGGCTCTGACTAAGGTTGGAAATCAGCACTAAACAAGTTAAGAACTGAGCTTGGGGGTGATCAACACAAGGAGACCTAAATACAAAAAATGGTACCTAAAGAAGATAAGGGTACAAAGGAAATCCCTGGATCAGGAAGTCAAAAGGCTGAAAAAAAGACGGTAGCAGAACATGCATAGAAGTTGAAGGAACTGAGAAAAGCATGTAAAAATTCTTTATGGGAAGAAAGGAGAGGCACAGAAGACTTTGACTCTCTAGTCTGCAAAATTAAAAATCAGCAAACTTTTTGGCATTGTATTAATAATCTGGAAAAAAATCACATTTCTTTATACACAGCTCAAACACGGCTGATTTAACATCCCGGGTAAATTTTTTTAATGATATTTAGTGTCAAGCAGGTGTACAATCCAACTGGCTAAATGCGAATAAAAAAATAATCCTGCAGACATACTCTCAGCAAGAAATTCTTGAATGAATTATAAAATGCGGAGGGAGAGGTGCTTCAGTGATTTATAAACAAGGCCCAGATTATTTGGCAGCTGCTTTCCAGAATCTCTTTTACTACTGTTTGGAGGTTGATGCCACATCTGAATCATTGAAAGGGGCAATTTTTCACCATATATATAAAAAAAGTATTTACACAAACCGCACAGCTGCTGATTAATCACAAGGATTAATCAATCTAATAGACACTGAGGCGAAATACTTTGCTAGTTTAATCTTGAGGGATTTGGAAGCCTTGGCAAATGGAAAAGAAGTAATCCACTGTAATCAAACAGGCTTCTGGGCACAATATAATACGTTAGACAACTTGATTTGCCTGACTTTGCTAAGGAACATGTAAATTCAAAAGAAACAGCTGCTATACACTGGCGTCATCACATTTTCCAAAGTATTCGACCATGTGGAACAAGAACCAATTATGGAAAAAAATTGGTCAACTGGAACATCCAAGGCAATTTGCTATGTGCAATTCGATTACTCTAGTCGAACAGTTGGGTGCAAATAAAGCTGGGTGACTACACCACACTTTCAGGAAAGATACAAATAAATCGGGGGTTAAAGCAAGGGTGTGTGCTGGTGCCACTCTTTTCAATTTGCTCATCTCTGACTTGAGCCCACCAGGGTCAGATGTTAAACTCTTTACAATATGCTGACGATGTTATGCTTTTAAATCAAACAAGTGTAGGTTTACAGGGGCTTTTAAATGTGTTGAATAATTAGTGTAAGGATAATTTTATGGCAATTATCTTTGATAAAACAAACCTGGTAATTTTGGGGAAAAAGGTGATTAAGAAAGGTATCTGATATTTAGGCGATATTAAGATAAAAAGACGTCAGAGATATAAATATGTGGGTAGGTAGCTACAAGAGCGCGGATCACATCTGCTGGAGAAGAAGGCTCTGAAACCTAAGCTGGCAGCACTAAACTATTAATTTATGATGCTTCTTGGCACACTACCAAACCCCTCCTTAGCCCCTTGCTACAAGGAATTATGTTAAAATTAATACTAGCCCTGTCTTATGGTTTGTTAGCATTACCGGGAAAAATTAGGCATTTTTAAATATCTCCCAAAGTAAGGTGTACAGACTGCTTTTTCACCTCCCTAATAATGCATCTCAAGCTCAGGTGAAGCTTGAGTTTTGGGCCATTGATCAGCGGGTAGCACAGAGAACGCCACTGATCAAGTATGCTTTCTGTTTGGTCAATGCTGAGGATGGAACTCTTAAAGCATACATATGGACAGAGATGTAGATTGGGCCCTCCTGAAACCCCTGGAAGACAGAAATGTCTTCTGCTTTGAAAGATGTCAAAGTCAATAGCAAGTAGCACCAGAATCAACGACATAACACTTTTAAATTGATGGAAAATAAGCAATCAAAAGTGCACTCATTCCTAAGAGATAAAGGAAACTTCAGGAGAGAAGCCATAGTTAGGTGTTCATTAATTCATACAAGCATCTTCAGCAACAGAAATATCTAACAGAAAGTTATAGTCGATAAGGCTGACGCAACTATGGTTCGGGATTGTTACCTCCCTACACCTGTTACTAAAATGGGTGCATGCACCACCAGTGAACAGTTGCAGACTATGGCCCTCATTACAACCGTGGCGGTCGGTGTTAAAGCGGCGGTAATACCGCCAACAGGCCTGCAGTAAAAAAAAATGGGATGACGACAACGGCGGAAACCGCCAACACAAACAGCCACTTTAACACTCCGACCGCCACAGAGGTAGCAACAAACACCGCGGCGGTCACTGCCAACAGACAGGCGGAGAACAATGTACCGCCCATCACATCACAACCCGCCAATCCGACAGCTTTTCCGGGGCGGTACCAACGCCACCAAAAGCACAGCGGAAACAGTCTATGAAAGGGAAACCACTCACCGCTCGACACTCAACGAAGAACCAGGACGCCATGGGGCCAGAGCTGCAGGTCCTGTCGATGCTGGTCTACCTCCTCATGCACGAGGAATATCAAAGGCGGCGGCGACGACCACGGTGAGTATTGCACCTAGCACACAGGGGATGGGGGGAGGAAAAAGAGAGTGACACACACATGCAACACCCCCACCCTCACCCTCACCCACAACACCATACACACAAACACATGCAACAACAGTACATTTACACACTGTCAGCCCCTGGAAGAACGCAAGGACAAAAGGAATTGAGTGAAATAAGTGATATGTTTGAAATATGCAGATATACATAACGAATAGAAAAACACTATGTACAAATATTTACAATATGTACAGAAGGCTGTACACTGTCCTTTGCAAATGTTCGTGGCCCACTGGGTCAAAAATCATGGGCCAAGCCCACACTTGACTCTTACCTCAATACAGAGAGAACACTGCAGGGACATCAGGTCGAAAACACACAGGCACCTCAGGGGGACGGGGAAGGGTGGGGCACCTCAGCCGGAAGATGGTACTACACCACTGCTCCTCAAGGGGGCTCCTTGCCCACAGCGATGTCCTGGGGAGTGCAAAGCCACAGTCTCTCTAGTGGGTGGTTTGCCCACTGCTTGGTCCTGGGGAGTGCAAGGCCACAGTCTCTCAAGTGGGTGGTTGGCCCACTGCTTGGTCCTGGGGAGTGAAGGCCACAGTCTCTCAAGTGGGTGGTTTGCCCACTGCTTGGTCCTGGGGAGTGCAAGGCCACAATCGGTCTAGTGGTTCGTTTCCCCACTGCTTGGTCCTGGGGAGTGCTAAGCCACAGTCTCTCTAGTGGGTGGTTTGCCCACTGCTTGGTCCTGGGGAGTGCAAAGCCACAGTCTCTCAAGTCTCTCAAGTGGATGCCTTCTTCCACTGGTTCTGGAGGGGGCCTTGTGCACAGTGTGCTTCATCCTGCCAAGGATAGGGAGAGTGGATGCATTTCTCCACTGGTTCTGGAGGGGGACTTGTGCCCAGTGTGCTTCATCCTGCCAGGGATAGGGAGAGGGGATGCATTTCTCCACTGTTTCGGGACGGGGCCTTGTGCTCAGTGATGCAGCACTTGGGGTGTGGCAGTTCACATTCCCTCACCTGGGTGTCTGAGGCACGAGATTTGCATGGACGAGGTAGCATGATACTCCATGGAGGCAGGGCCAGACTCCATCCTGCGGCGACTAAGGCTGCAAACTGTTGGTAGTGCCGGTGCTGGTGGGCGTGCTTCCAGTGGTGGTGGAAGGCTCCAGGCGGTCTCCTGCAGCCTCGGACGGGTGCACACTGGGGCTGCTGCTGCTGGTAGTGGTCCTACTGTCAGCGGTGCAGGTGGCGGTGCTTGCGGTGGGGATGCTGGCGGTCCTGTCCGTGGTGCAGGTGCAGGTGCTTCCAGTGGTGGAGTGAGGCACCAGCCCGTCTCCTGCAGCCTCGGACGGCTGCCCACTGGGGATGCAGCTGCTGACTGTAGTGGTGGCAGCGGTGGGGCACGTGGCAGTGCAGGTGGTGGAGCTTGCAGCGGTGCTTGTGGCGGTGCTGGCCATGGTACAGGTGGCGGGGCTGTCGGTTCTAATGGTGGGCACCAGGCCCTTACCTGGAGCCTCTGAGGCCGGAAGTGCCTTGCCTTGGCTTTTCTGATCCTTCCTCACCTTGGCAGATGCTGCTGGGACCTTGGCTCTGGCAGCTGGAGTTTTGGAGGAGGCTTTGCTGGGTGGGTCTTGCTCTTTGGCCTTGCTGCATGCTGGCCCCTTCTTCACCTTGGCAGGTGGCGGAATGGTTTGGTCTTTTGCAGGGGTCGGTGGCACACCGCCTGGCCTGACGGGTGCCCCCTTTGATCCTCTGGGAGTTGCAGGTACCACTGTGGATGCCAACTTGGTGGCTGAGGTGCTGGCCAGGGATCTGGACACCCTGGCCCGAGGGGAAGGATGGGAGGAGGGGTAGGGAACAGGTCAATGTTTGCCAGGAAAAGTTTTTTAGACACACTGGAATGGGAAGATGGAGAGGGTTTGGGAGTGGAGGAAGAGGGAGTGGTTGTAGGAGGTGTCTGTCTGTTGAGTTTGGGTGAAGGTGCATGGGCTGGATGCTGTTGTGAGGTGGATGGCTGTTGGGTGGCTGGGT
Organism: Pleurodeles waltl; assembly: GCF_031143425.1. Taxonomy (NCBI): domain Eukaryota; kingdom Metazoa; phylum Chordata; class Amphibia; order Caudata; family Salamandridae; genus Pleurodeles; species Pleurodeles waltl. The sequence continues at coordinate 972,609,135 of NC_090437.1, forward strand.
GCTTGCATTTGTGTACTTTGGGAAGAGGGGTCACAGACACACTGGGAGAGGACACAGGGGACTTTTGCATGGTTGTGAGGGTGGTGACTGCTCGTGAGGGGTGTGTTGTGATGGGCGTGCTGGTGATGGAGGTAGTGGATGAAGATGTAGTGCATGCAGGTGTGAGTGTAGATGCTACTTGGAGGGAGGTGGACGAGGAGGAGGAGGGGGACACAGTGGAGGCAGTGGATGTTGGTGTGTTTGCATGGGTATGGTGCTTGTGTGAGTGCCTGTGAGATGAATTGTGGTGCTTATGTTTGCCTGAGCCACTTTTGTGTGGTGATTTGGGTGAATGCTGTCCTGAAGGTGTGCTTGGGATAGGCTGGGGTTGAGGGGATTGGGTCTGGGTAGAGGAAGTCGGAGGTTGGAGGCTAGACACAGGGACAAGGGCTGCCATCAGTGCCGAGGCCAGAGCCTGAAATGCTCTCTGTTGGGCCGCCACGCCAGAGTGAATGCCCTCCCGGTATGCATTTGTTTGTTGCAAATGCCTCTCAACACCCTGGATGGCATTCAGTATGGTTGACTGCCCAACAGAGAGGGATGTCAGGAGGTCAATAGCCTCCTCACTGAGGGCAGCAGGGCCTGAGGTGCCTGGGGCAAAGGAGATGCCCACCCTCCTGTGTGAGCGAGCAGGGGAAACACGCTGAGGGGCTGGTGGTAGGGCGGTGCTTGATGGGGTGGCGGCTGTACCTGTTGATGGGGTGGGCACAGAGGTGTCCGCCACTGCCAGGGAGCTTCCATGGGAGGAGGATTCGCTGTCTGTGGTCTCCCCTCCTGCCCCGGTCGTGGTGCTCCCCTCGCCCTCCGTTCCACTGGTGCCCTCACCCTCGGTGGATTCGGCCTCCAGGCCCATGTGGGATGCAGCTCCCTCCGTCGCCGGTGCCTCTGCTCCTCAGCCAGATGATGCTAATGCACACAAGGAGAGGGTGACAAAACAAAGAGGGGGGAAGAGACAGAGGATAAACTGGGTCAATGCCAGCAACACCACTACCATTGGCGTACACAACACACAGGGAGCAGCCCTATGCACTTGGCCATGCCCACCCATTTCCTCCGACAGTCACCAGCCCAAGGTGTACAATGCCTAACGCCAGCATCTGCACACAAGAAACCCACAGGACCCTGCCCAGTAGTAGATGGCCACTTACACTATTGGGGTGGGAGTGTGCCAGAGCCTGCCCAACAAGGGACCTACCCTGCCATGATAGCCCTGGCCTAGCGGCACCCACAGCCCACATCCCCCACCCAGGTACCGCCTAACGCATGCAAAGTCAGCTTTCAGAATCTGTATTCACCCCCTTGTGTCTGCAGTGATGCCCTCAAGCACCCATCCAACTCTGGATAGGCCACCACCAGGATGCAGAACATCAGGGGGGTGATGGTGCGACGGGCACCCCTTCCTCGTTGGGAGGCCAGTCCCAGCTGGGCCTCCGCCGTCTTCTTTGACCAGCGGCACAGGTCCTCCCATCTCTTATGGCAGTGGGTGCTCTGCCTGTGAAAGACCCCCAGGGTACACACCTCCTTGGCGATGGCACGCCAAATACCCTTTTTCTGGTAGGCACTGACCTGGATGGAAAAGACAGCAGAAAAGGGAATTAATCACCTGTCCGGACCGTCAGACTCATTGGCCACCAGTTCCCACCCATCCCCTGACGCACATACAATGACCACCTTACATGCTGCGCTCTGGCCAGGACGCCTCAGTACCCCCCAACATGTGGCTTGCATCCACAGCACTCCATACATTCATGGCCCACGCATCATGCTCACAGTGTACTCACCTGTTTGTCTGGAGGACCATGGAGTAACGTGTACTGGGGTAGGACCTCATCCACCAGTTTCTCCAACTCCTCCGCAGTGAAGGCAGTGGCCTTTCCCCAGACACATGAGCCATTGTCGCTTCCAGACGCATGTCACAGCAGCATTTGCAGTGTAGGTCCTCTCCTGTTGAAGGTCAGGTAGCAAGTGAGGGATGAGATAGAAAATGGCGGTCATGTCCGCGGCGGTGCTTACCGTCACCACCGGCGTACATCGCCATTGGCTTCTGGAGCCCATAGGGCACAATGATAACCAATGCGCAGTTGCGCGGCTGTCGTCAACCGCCTACCACGACGGCGCACAACGCCAGTGCAATTACCTCATTTCCACTTGTCCCTCCTCACAGGTCAGGCATCTGCCATTTCAGGGGGCTACAGGGCATGGCACCTAAGTGCGTCACAGCAGATATTGGAACTGCAACTGATTCTAGTATTCACATTTTGTTTCTGTAAAGTAAAAAAAACAGCATTAGTGTAATAGATGTGGGAATGTGACCCTCTGCTCACCGTTCTCTTCCATAGGCTCCAACCGCTGAGGCTGCATATGAGATGGCGGCATCCTCCGGTGTACAGACCCCTGGTGGACCTTGCAACAATGGAGGACAGACACATTATCATTACCTACAGACTTGATCGTGCCACAATCCAGGAACTGTGTGCTCAATTGGAGCCAGACCTGATGTCAGCTATCCGTCAGCCCACTGGTATCCCCCCTCCAGTTCAAGTCCTGTCAGTGCTCCATTTCCTGGCAAGTGGTTCCTTCCAAACAACAGTGGCCATGGCATCAGGGATGTCTCAGCCAATGTTCTCTAACGAGTTGACCAGAGTGTTGTCAGCCCTGCTGAAACACATGTGCAACTACATCGTGTTCCCCCAGGTGGAGGATTTGGCCACAGTGAAAGCTGACTTTTATGCCCTGGGGCATATCCCCAACATCATAGGTGCCATTGATGGTACACATGTGGCATTTGTCGTCCCCCCGGAGAAATGAGCAAGGTTTCAGGAACAGAAAAAGCTATCACTCGATGAATGTGCAGATGGTGTGTTTGGCTGACCAGTACATCTCCCATGTGAATGCCAAGTATCCTGGTTCTGTGCATGACGCCTTTATCTTGAGGAATAGCAGCATCCCATATGTGATGGACCAACTCCAGAGGCACTGGGTGTGGTTAATAGGTGAGCCCAAGGTCCCCACACAGTATAAGTAGGTGTCTGGGTATGGGGTTGTCCCTAAGGATTAGTGTGTGTCAAACAGGTATCCCTCGATATTTGCAGGTGACTCTGGTTACCCCAACCTCTCATGGCTACTGACCCCAGTGAGGAATGCCAGGACAAGGGCAGATGAACGCTACAATGAGGCACATAGGCGTACAAGGAGGATTATCGAACAGACCTTTAGCCTCCTGAAGGCCACATTCCAGTGCCTCCATGACTGGTGGCTCCCTGTACTACTCACCCAAGAAGGTATGCCAGATCATCGTTGCCTGTTGCATGTTGCAGAACCTGGCTTTGAGACGCCAGGTGCCTTTTCTGCAGGAGAATGAGCCTGGAGATGGTCTTGTGGCAGCTGTGGAGCCGGTGCACAGTGAGGAAGAGGAGGCAGAGGAAGAAGATGTTGACAACAGGAGCAGCATTATTCTGCAATACTTCCAGTGATACACAGGTAAGACATTGTACGTTCATATCACATTTCAGTTAGCTGTTGGACATTGTACAAGACAGCCTCTTACCCTATGTTTCTGGCCACTGACTTTACCCTTTGCCATGTCTATTTTCAGATCCCTGTGCCCCACTCTGGTTCCTGCTATGTGTACTGCTGCCCACTACAGGTCATACCAATGTATATATAATTGTACACATGGATTGAAATGTTTACAGCTTATTAACCTAATACATATTGCAATCAATTGACAGACTCCGTACTTTTATTTGATCCAACGGTGTTTATTTCAGTGCTCATAAGTAGAGGGGGATGTGCAATGGGAAGGGGTGATGGTGGAGAACGGTCAAGTTAGAGTCCAGTCTTTTGGTATCACAGGTGCATTGTCCAAGGGGGCATAGGAAGGGGCGTAATGGCAGTTCAAGGTGGACAGGGTGACATAGTGGGACAGAAGGGTGACAACCAAGAGAGTCTTATTTCCTGGTGGGGGTCTTGGCAATGTTCTCTGTCTTCTGCCTGGATCGCAGGGACCGTTTGCGGGGTGGTTCTCCTTCTGCAGGGGTTGGGGTGCTGGTGGCCTGTTGTTCCTGTGGCGGGGCCTCCTGTCCACTTGCGGCGGTGGAGGGCTGTTCATCTATGTGGCTAGTGTCAGGGCCCCGTTGTCATGGTCTTGGCCATGTCACCCAGCACCCCTGCAATGGTGACCAGGATGGTGTAGATGTTCGTTAGGTCATCCCTGTTCCCTAGGTACTGTCTCTCCTGCAGCCCCTGGGTCTCCTGCACATTGGCCAGTATCTGGCCCATGGTCTCCTGGGAATGGTGGTATGCTCCCAGGATGTTGGAGAGAGCCTCGTGGAGAGTGGGTTCCCTGGGCCTGTAGCAGTCCTCCCAGCTTCCCTGTTGTCCTGTGCCTCTGTCCCCTGAACCGTGTGCCCACTGCCACTGACCCCAGGTCCCTGATCATCCTGTGTTTGTGGGGTTGCTTGGGGTCCCTGTAGTGGTGGACACACTGCTGATTGATGTGTCCTGGGGACAGAGGGATGGGCCCGCTGGGTGGGTGCTGTGGTGGTGTTTCCTGAGGGGGAGGCTCTGTGGTGGGTTGGGACTGTGGCAGGGGAGCCAACTGTCCAGAGGTCCCTGATGGGCCAGGTTGGTCATCCTGATCCAGGCGTGCAGAGTTGCTGTCATCACTGTGGGCCTCTTCAGGGGGTGGACTGGCCCAGGGACCTCCTCCCGGTGATGTTGAGTAGGAGTCCTGTGGGGATGCAAATGCAATGTTAATGTATCTGCATGTGCCATCTTGTGCATGGGTGTGTTTCCCTGTATGATTGTGATTTCCCTGTCAGCTTGGCCTTGTGTTCGTGGTGGCTTTGTGGGCTGGGTGAATCTCTCTAATGGGCATGCTGTGGTGATGGGTGTCCATGCAGGTCTGTGATGGGGGTCCATGCATAGGTGTTGCATGCAGGGCTTGGTATTGGGATGGGTGGGTTGTGATGGTGGGGTATATGTGAGGTGGTGGAGTGATGGGGGTGAGGGTAGGGGTAGGAGTTTGTGATGGCATGCAGGTAGGGTGGGGGATGAAGTAGTAAAGATTTGGCTTACCAGAGTCCAGTCCTCCTGGTACTCCTGTGAGGCCCTCAGGATGCATGATTGCCAAGTCTTGCTCCTCACATGTTGTTAGTTGTGGGGGATGAGGTGGGGTCCACCGCCAGTCCTCTGTACTGCTACCTGGTGTCTTGCAACCCCCGTAGGTCGTTTCACCTCTTCCTGATGTCATCCCTTGTTCTTGGGTGCTGTCCCTCGACGTTGACCCTGTCCACGATTCTCCGCCATAGCTCCATCTTCCTTGCAATGGACGTATGCTGCACCTGTGATCCGAATAGCTGTGGCTCTACCCGGATGATTTCCTCCACCATGACCCTTAGCCCCTCCTCAGAAAACCTGGGGTGTCTTTGGGGTGCCATGGATGTGGTGTGAGTGGTAGGTGTGAGGATGGGTGGTGATGTGTGGGGTGATGTGTTGTGGTGTGTGGTGTGAGGTGCGTGGATGGTGTATGGGTGATGGTGTTCTGTGCCTCTGATTGAGTGGGTGCTTCTGCCTTGTCTCTCTCTCTCAGTTGTCAAATCCTTGCGGTCATAAAGGGTTGTGGGTAATATGGGTGTGTGTTTTATAGTGGTGTGAGTGTGTGGGTGTGGTGTGTGTATATGTGTCAGGTGTGTGTATTTTGAATTGTCCAATGTGGTGTAGTTTTGTAAGTGTGTGTGTATTTTGAGCGCAGCGGTGTGTACCGCCAATGGTTTACCGCAGTTGAAAGACCGCCGAAGTGATTCGTGGGTCGTGATACTGTGGGCATGTTCCTGTTGGCGTAACGGTGTGGGTTTTGGTACCACCAGTTTATCAGTGACCTTTCGTGTGGCGGACTTGTGTGGGTGTCTGTATAGTGGCAGATTTTTCTGTGTGGGTCATAATACACGTAGCGGATTTCTGCCTCGGTCACGGTATGTTGGCACCCGTCAGCACGACGATAGGCAGCATTTACCGCCACGGTTGTAATGATGGCCTATGTCTGCTTTACAGAGAAACTACACATGTTGCACTATACTAGGGACTTACTGGTAAAATAAATATGCCAATCATGGATGAACCAATCATCAGATCAATTTAGACTGAGAGCACTTGCATTTTAGCACTGGTCAGCAGTGGTAAAGTATGGGAAGCCGTTCATGTCAAAATTACAGCTCCCCATATTGCACACCTCCTGAAATGCATAGTGTGCTGCAAAATGAATATGACACACACCAGAATGAATGTACTATGTGTCAAAATAATTATGATACCTGGCAGAGTGAATCTGAATTAGACCAAAACAAACATGAAACGTGGCAGAATTAATATGCTACTAAGTGATTAATATGAATAACACACACACCAAATTGAATAAGAAATATACTGAAATATATATAAATCATACTGAAATTAATATGGCCCTCACTGCAAACAATAAAGCAATCACTGAAACAAATACAATATTCTCTCAAAAGAATAGGGCATTTCTTGAAATGATTGATTTATGCCAAGAGAAATATGACATACATTGAAATTAATATGACAGATTGAAAATAATATAAAGTATTGAAATGAATATATTATATTCTGAAAAGAAAACAATGCACATTGAAACTAATACAATATGCATTGAAATGAACATTAAACATGTTGCAATGAATTTGAATTGTGTTGAAATGAATATTACCGAGATGGCAATGAATATGAGACACACAGAAATGAATAGGAGATGATTGAAAATGAATATGGCTTGTGTTGAAATTAGTGCAATCCCATTGAACTAAAGTTGACATGCCTTCAAATGAGTACGACCACATCAGGAGCATTCATGGGTACATTTCACTTTGCACATGCCCCTAAAACAGCATTTGCATAGGAACTGACCCTTCATGTATCTCAGGGACAAACAATATTTGAGCCAAGTGATATGCCTAGCTGCCAAATGTGTAAGCGCAAGTCAAGAAAGCACATACAATTGCAACAGCATGGTCCAGACATTTAGATGATGTAGCTGTAAGGTACACAGATCAAAGTGGACACATGGTCAGTCAAATCCAAAGGAAACTACCACAATTTAACACCCTCCATGTGTGGACAAACAAAACTCTATCTCCCGCACATGAGACGAAAGTACAAACTATATCAGGGGACAAATCTACACCATACATGCTGACATTGGCCAACACAAGATGAAATACTTACCCTAGCAAACATAACACAAACACAATACAGTGAACATCTACCCTTGTCTTGGGTGACCAACACTTCCCACAAAGTCAGATATTGAAAAACAACAGCAAATGTGGTGGATGTGTCTGTGGGCGTTGTGGTGGTGTCTGGGGGTATGGTCACTGAGGTGTGTGGGGCTGTGGGTTGTGAGCTGTTGTAGGAGGCTGGTCTGGCTTGTAGTGGGTACCTTAGGTACTTACACCTTATACCAGGTCCAGTTATCCCTTATTAGTGAAATGTAGTAGTGTTCTAGCAGCTTAGGCTGATAGAGGTAGCTGTAGCAGAGAAGCTTAGGCTGAACTAGGACTATACTAGGACTAGGACTACACTAGGACTAGGACTATAGAACTATAGTTACACAGTACTTATACACAATAAAAGACAATACTCAGTGTTACCAAAAATCCAGGTACTTTATTTTAGTGACACAAGGCCAAAATTATCTTAGAGGTAATACTCCTTTTGGAGGTAAGTATTATACACAATTTATACACTAGACACCAAAATCAGGTAAGTAAATAGTCATAGGATAGTGCAAACAATAGAAAATACTGTAGAATGCAATAGGAAGAAATAGGTCTTGGGGCAACACAAACCATATACTAAGAAAGTGGAATGTGAATCCTGAATTCCCCCCTAAGCAAGTGTAGTGTGTATAGGGGCACTGGGAGTGTAAGAAAACCACAAAGGTTAGTAAAATACCCCACCCCAGAGCCCAGGAAAGTAGGAGTAAAGTTCTGCAAGTTTCCTCGGGACACACTAAAAGTCGTGAATAGAGTTATTGCAAGAACCAAGCAAGAATACAAGCAACAAATGGTTTATTCCTGGACCTGAAGACCTGTAAAGAGAGGAGACCAGGTTCAGAAGTCGCAGAAGATTCCAGGAAGGACAGGAGCCCCTGCCAACCTAGAAGATGGTGCAAAAGACGATTCTCCGGTTAGGAGAAGTCTGCAGAAGAGCACCAAAGAAGATGGCTGTGGGTTCCTGCGTGATGCAAAGGATGTCCCACATGAAGATGTTGGATGCAGGCGAGTTGAAGAGTTGGATTAGTCCAACAAGCCTTGGTTCAAGCAATGTCACGGATTGTGTCAAAATGGCGCTGCCTGGACCCAGGAGGGACCTGGGGGCCTTAACTCGGACTGAGAAGGCAGAGGAGGCTCCCAACCCTGGAGGGAACCCACGGATGACCAGGCAGCACCCACAGAGGTCCCAGGGCACAGGGACAGAAAAGGTGCAAATTCTGGTTGCTGCAGTGCTACAAAAGAAGGTCCCACGCCGCCGGAGAACAACTCAGAGAGTTGAGGGTCGCAGGATAGAGTGCTGGGGACCTGGGCCAGGCTGTGCATCAAGGAGTTTTGCAAATAGTGCACAGAGGCCTCAGGAGGTGAAGATGACGTGATGCAGAGGGGTCCTGTCACAGACGGGGAAGGCAAGCTCTTACCTCCTCCAAATTTGGACAGCTGGACCTTAGGACAGTCTGTGTCAATGGGGTCCACCACCTGTGTTCTAAGCGAAGCTCGTCATCAGGAGAGGAATCCCAGAGAACCAGTTGTCGTCTTGGAAGGTGTCTGCGTGAGCAGGGAAGTGACTCTGTCACACCACAGGAGATTTCTTTGGTCCTTCTGGTGTAGGGTGAAGACAGGAAGTCCCAAGAGTGTGCACACCATGGAAACTGTTGCAGTTGCTGGCTGGAGCTGAAGTTGCAGAAGAAAAGTATCCCTTGTGGATACTTTGTTCCTGTTACAGCGGTTCCTGGAGCAGGCTGCAGTTGATCCAAAGTCAGAGGATGAAGTAATAGTTGCAGAGGATTCCTGAAGAAAACTTGCAAGCAGAATCTGAAGAGAACCTGCAGGAGAGGCACTAAATAGCCCTGAGAGGGGGATTGGCTACCTTATCAGGTAAGGACCTCTCAGGAGGGGTCTCTGACGTCACCTGCTGGCACTGGCTACTCAGAGCCCTCCAGAGTGCCCCCACACCTTGCCAGGCATGTGGCTGAAGTCTGGGACACACTGGAGGAGCTCTGGGCACCACCTCTGGGGTGGTGAAGGACAGGGGAGTGGTCACCCCCCTTTCCTTTGTCCAGTTTCGCGCCAGAGCAGGGGACAAGGGGTCCCTGAACCGGTGTAGACTGGTTTATGCAAGAAGGACACCATCTGTGCCCTTCAAAGCATTTCCAGAGGCTCTGGGAGGCTACCATATTTGGAATGGAGGGACAATTCCATGATCTTAGACATGTTACATGGCCTTATTCGGAGTTACAGTTGTGAAGCTACATATAGGTATTGACCTATATGTAATGCACGCGTGAAATGGGGTCCCCGCACTCACAAAGTCCCGCGAAATGGCCCTGAACTATGTGGGGGCAGCTTTGCTAGTGCAAGGGTGCCCTCACACTTAGTAACTTTGCACCTAACCTTCAGCAAGTGAAGTTTAGACATATAGGTGACTTATAAGTTACTTAAGTGCAGTGAAAATGGCTGTGAAATAGTGTGTGCACTATTTCACTCAGGCTGCAATGGCAGGCCTGTGCAAGGGTTTGTCTGAGCTCCCTATGAGTGGCAAAAGAAATGCTTCAGCCCATATGGATCTCCTGGAACCCCAATGCCCTGGGTACCTAGGTACCATATACTTGGGACTTATAAGGGGGGTCCAGTGTGCCAATTGAAATTGGTAAATGAAGTCACTAGCCTACAGTGACAAATTGACAAATTTAAAAGCAGAGAGAGCATAAGCACTGAGGTTCTGATTAGCAGAGCCTCAGTGACACAATCAAGCACTATACAGACACACACATTAGGCCATAAACTATGAGCACTAGGGTCCTGACCACAGGATCCCAGTGAGACAGGCAAAAACATACTGACATACAGGTAAAAATGGGGGTATGTAAAATACCCCAGTGAATGTCCTACCTTTTAAATACACTGCACCCTGCCCATGGGGCTGCCTTGGACCTACCTTAGGGGTACCTTACATGTAGTAAAAGGGAAGGTTTGGGCCTGGCAAGTGGGTGCACTTGCAGGTTGAAATGGCAGTTTAAAACTGCACACACAGACACTGCAGTAGCAGGTCTGAAACATGTTTACAGGGCTACTCATGTGGGTGCCACAATCAGTGCTGCAGGCCCAATAGTAGCATTGGATTTACAGGTCCTGGGCACACATGTTGCACTATACTAGGCTCTTACTGGTAAAACAAATATGCCAACCATGGATAAACCAATCATCAGATCAGTTTAGACTGAGAGCACTTGTATTTTAGCACAGGTCAGCAGTGGTAAAGTGCTCAGGGTCCGAAAGCCGGCAAAAACTAAATGTAGCACATAGTCGAAAACATATATTTATTTTATTTCATTAATTTGTGTTCATATAATCTCCTTTCAGAATATGTAATATTAATTTCAAAATGTATTGTTAATTTTAAAGCAAATCAACATTGATTCAAGGCAAGCCATATTTAAACAGTGAGCATTTTAATTTACACATGGCTTGTGTTCATTTCGGTATGTGCTTTATTCATTTCAAAGCATGCTATATTTATCTCATATAGTTTCATATCCAGTTCAATAAGTGTCATATTAATTTTAATGAATGTCATATTAATTTTGATATGGGTCATATCAACTTCCTCAGATGTCATATGCATTTGAAAATGGTTCATATAAATCTTAACATGTGTCATATTGCTTTAAATGAATGGCATATTCGTGTCAGTGGCTGTCATATTCATCTTAACCCCTGACATTATAATTTTAACATGGGTCATATCCATTTCAACATAGGTCAAATTCATTTCAATATATGCAATATTCATGTCAATGTGTATCATATTGATTTCAAAGCATAACATTCATTTTTACAAGTTTCATTTTAATGTCAGCATTGGTCATATTCAGTTTAAGGCATGTTGAATTAATTTCAAAAGAGCTCATATTCATTTCATGTCATATTCATCTTAGCATGTGTCATATTCCTTTCAATAGATGTCTCATTCATATTAACGCATGATATTGATTTTAACATGACTCATACCAATTGCAACACATATCATAATCATGTCAATGTGTATCATATTCCTTTCAAAGCAAACTATATTCATTTTTTTATGAATGTAATGTTCATTGCACATTATATTTCTTTCAGAATAATGCATTTTCATTTCAGTGCCTTATATTCATTTCAAGCTGTCATATTCATTCCAATGTGTGTCATATTCCTCTTGGCATATGTCAGTCATTTCAAGAAATGTCTCATTCTTTTTGACAAATATTGTATGTGTTTCAGTGATTACTTTATTATTTACAGTGAGGGCCATATTTATTTCAGTATGATTGATATATATTTCAGTATATCTCTTATTCAATTCTGAGTGTGAGTTATTCATAATAATCACGAAGTAGCATATTCACTTTGCCTGGTTTCATATTTGTTTTGGTTCAAGTCAGATTCACTCTGCCAGGTATCATATTTATTTTGACACATAGTACGTTCATTCTGGAATATGTCATATTCATTTTGCAACACGCTATGCATTCCAGGAGGTGTCCTATATAGGGAGCTGTAATTTTGACATGAACGGCTTCCCTTAGTTTGCAGCTTCAGGTGGGAGCCCGTTCAGTTAGGTCGACACAGAGAAAATGTGGTGAAGTTTTCTTGCTCCTGAAACCATTCTGGCAACTGTGTGCAGTGTTGCTTTGAGTGGTAAAAGTAGATGTATGTTGAGAAATCTAAGTGAAAGGTATTCCACTCAGGTACGAACCGGAATGAATTGCTTAACTCCTGTGAATTGGATTTGTACACCGGCTAGATATGTTGTTAATGTGTGTCTGTAGGTTCAGGTTTTTATCCCTCAAGCCCAGAAATTTTGCAGAGATGTTGTGAAAAATTATATTGAACAAAACTGAGGGAAATGGGATTTGCTGTGAAGGCCATAATTTGTGACTAGTATGGGTATATTTACTAAGATTTTACGGCGTGTTTGGGCCACAAAAGTAAAGCACATCGACGCAAAATCAGTTTTTTACTTATTTATTAGAAAATACCCTAAAAGTAATACAAAGCAGCACAAATCACTGCTTTGTTTTACTTAGTGTCAAGGGAGTGTTACGTGGGTGATACGTGAGCGTTCTCATGCAACCACCCATGCCTTTTGCACAAAATCCCATCTACAAACAATAGTAGACAGGGGTTTGTGCCAAAAGTTGACGCCATGTGAAAGCAGGCATTAAAAGGAGGAATGATTTCATTTCTCCTTTCTTTTCTGCAGCAAACATACAACATAGGAAAAGTTTTAAATTGTGTCTATGCATAGTATTTTGTACTGGAAAGGAACCATTCCAGTACAAAACTCATGCTAGACTCATGCGCACAACCTTCCACTATGGTGCAAAGGTGTGGGTGTGTGGCGCACGGCAGCTAAAATCAGTGTCGGCTCTAGGGAGAGGGGAGGAGAGAGTCATATTTCTGTAAAAACTGTGCTCTCCTGTTCTCTCCTCATGCAGCTCAGTGCTGCATTGTGTGTTGCTGCACTGCACCTTATGATTATGTAGTGTACCTGGGCTCCAGATTTTAGCTTTCTATGGTATAGTACCACAGTGTGAAATCTGTTCTCTTTGGAGAAATTAAAACATGCATGGCTTTTAAGAATGCTGTCCTTGCTACCTCAATCCCCTTCAGCATAGCTGTGTACTCCACTACTCTTCTTAATGTTTTACTCTTGTGGGAAATTCTCTAACTCTTTCAAACAAACCTAAGAACTTATTCCACTCCATGGTGATTGATTCCCTAATTCCATAGCTTCTTTGGGCTGTTGGTATCAGCTACTGTCTTTCTTAAATCACAAGCTTTCCTTTCTTCTCTTCAATATGGCTTTGTTTTGCTCCACCACTAGATACCTCACTCTTGTGTGGCACAGATATAATCACTTTTGATCCTTTTTCTCTAATACGCGGCCTGATTCACAAAGGTAAACTTACAGTTTTGTGTAAATTTACAATTGTTTGCTATTCACAAAGAGATTTCCGAGTAGTATCTTTACGAGTGTGGAACCTCCACACATAAAAGAAACCTATCTTTTTATATGCGGGGACTCTGCAATCGTAAAGACACTACGCGAAAATCCCTTTGTGAACAGCAGAAAATCAGGCCCCAAATCTTTGCATGATAATCTCTATAAATGGCTTTTTGATTTTCAGCTTTGAATGTCTTATCATTCCCCTGACATTCTTCTTTCTTAAAGAGAAAACCTCAACTTCACTCAACAGCACTTTCTCATATTCTTTTCCCCAAAACTCACTCTCCTCTCACTCTAACGTACCCTGATATACAATCCTTAATGTACAATAAGAAACAATATTGTTTGGGAGGTGATTCTTATACTTATGTAGGGGCACCAAGGGGTATGCAATGCACCTCAGTGCACGGCATACCCCTTGGTACCTTTACAGAATTATGTAAGGCACTGAGAGGTATGCAATGCACATTGCAGTGCCCACTCTGCCCCTTGCTGAAACACTGTGAAATACCGCAGAATTTTAATGGAATTCCACAGAATGAAACTCCGCCAATTCCACCCACCCCTATTCCAAACCAGAAGGGAAGTTCCCAAGAGTTCATACCCCCTAGGCATAAGCAGAATCGGAACTGTGTCCCTAGTCAGAAGAAAAGGGAAAGGAAGGGGAAATGTGTTTTCTCCACAGTCAAAGTGGTAACTTGTTACAGGTGCTAAAAAGGGACATTATAGGAGACATGACACCATCAAGGATCCTGTGCAAGCTACACCCTTGATAGGCAGCATACTTTCCAAGGGTGAGGGGACTTGAAAGAATCCTTTAGTGCACAACCTAGTAGCAACAGACATTTGGAAGAGGGGTCCACATAGTCTGAGGCAAATTCACCTACTGAAAGTAGGCATCAATTTCGGATGAGGGATGGTGGTGTTTACACCAGTATGGTTGAGAGGAAGTATCACAAACATGATGGGATTCTCCTGAGTTCAGATGGTACATTCCTAGTGGCCAGTGGAGATAACATGAAGTACTCGGTTGCCAAAGTTGAGTTAACGATCAACAGAAAGATGGCTATAGTTATTTTGAGCATGTGAAAAAACACATGGTGCTGGATGCCTTGTGGGGAGAGAGCTGAATGTGCTCACTTAAGTGGCAAGGCTAGAAGCCGACATGGCTTGGACAATGTAAGCTGTGCTTACCAGGACATAGACTGCACATCAATGTCCATGGAGAGAGTTATCAACCTGGATGAAAGATCAGAAAAGAGCAGACTTTGCGAAAGCACAGTTGTAGTGCCCATTACTCCTGCTCCAGATGGGTATGCGGATGAGGCCTGCAAAGTGAACTGATTGTTGGACTCTGAGTCAATGCCAGAGCTGAATGATGTGCTAGCTGCTGGACATCGAACTGGAAGCAGTTCCATCAGGCACAAGAAAAGTGCCTATACTTGTGAGACTTTGGAAAGAAGCCCAGGAGCAGGAGAGAAAGCAAGTTGTTGGGAAGCACTATGGTGACTGGGAAGACTGATTGCCGTGCAGTGATCCCATGAATCCTGAGCCAGGAACTAGAAATAGGCTAGTGGTTTCTCTAGTGCACAGAAATTTCCATTTGTCCCTGACTCATGAGGTTCCATTCCAGGGACGATCGGGCATCAATGCGACCTAGGACAGATTGGACCTTCTGTTGTTTTGACCTGTTTAGCGATGGGCATACAGAGCAGTTCTGTAAAAACTGTTCATCTTGCCTACTGAATGGTAAGTCAGAAGATAAGACCGAAGTGCAGCTGGTACCATTATCTGTAGTAGATGTGCCATTTGAGCAGGTGGACATTGTTGCTCCTTTTGACAGCCCTCTGCATCAGAAAAGAACTACAGTTTGGTTGTGGTGGATCATGACACCAGGGACCCTCAGCCAGTACCTCTGAAGAGCATGACTGCTAAGGTACTAGCAGGAGTGCTTCTGGTGTATTTTCATGAGTAGAATTCCTGATTCCCCAGGGTGGGGATTTCTTACAGAGGAATTAAGTTTATCTTATTATACTTAAAAGAGATAAAGGAGCAAAGGGATGGGGTCTGCCTACAAACCAACCTCCGGAGGAAGTTGAATCTTCTGTCATGTCTCTTGCTTCCCAGGAGGAAATTGTCACAGAAGGAAGTAGGGCTCATTCCTTCTGAGCATCTGTTTGGCATCCTGTTCAAAACCTAACCTTAGCAACAGAAGGTTGTGAAGGAACTCCTAAATCCACTAGAAGGGATGTGATGGGCTTCAGAAAGTTCATGTGTATCATAGTATATAAGCAAGGCAAAGAAACTCCTTCAGGCTAGCCAAAGACTGTAGTAAAAGTGGTATGGCTAGAAAGAATTGCTGACTGGGTACCAAGAGAGTCAGGGGATATTGATGTGGAAGCCCATTTTCCCCGGAACGTTGGAGGGTAAATTGTATGAGCTGTGCAAGGTATTTCTGAAAGTGACTGAAGTCATCTACCTGGAGGACAGAGGTGTCACATGGGAACCTTTGAGGGTTTCTATGTGAACCAACTGAAGTCATACCTACAGAGATATATTACTCTGAAAATCCTGGCAATGGCAGAAGAGGTTCGGTGATGAGAAGGATGGCTCCATAAAAGGGGGGAAGCTGGCCTTGATGTGACCCCCCAAGCAACATGAAGAATGCTAAGAAGTTCTGAGATGAACTTTTCATCTCTTCTCACTGATCCCTGGGTTGTCACCAGCCTATCTGTATGACATAGACATGGGAGAGACCTTGCCTCTGAAGACCTACATGATGTCAAACAAGGTCCAGTAATGCATGAGGGCTGAGGTTATCAAGATATTGGGCCTGAGAATAATTATTCACTCCTGTACACCATCAGTGAGCCCAGTGGTGTTGGTTCCTTAGCAAGGTTCAACAGACCTATGCTTTTGTGTGGACTATTGTGCTCTAAATAGGGGACAAAGATGGATGCACACCCAATTCCCCAAACTGACAAACCGTTGAACAGTCTGGATGTTGCCAGATTTTTGAATATCTTTCATCTGGCCAATATTACTGGCAGATTGCTTCAGTGAGTAGTGCCAAGGAGAACATTGCGTTCTCCATGTCAGTGAGTTTGTACCAATTCACGATCATGCCCTTTGGACTGAACATTTCTCCTGACTCTTTTCAGACCCTGGCCACTTATATAGTATCAGGGATTGTTGAGTACTGCATGGCCTACCTCAATGACATTGTACTCTTTAACAATTCATGGAAGGCCACATGAAACACCCAGAACAGGTGTTAGTGATGACCCAGGGGGGTGAAATTGACCATCAAGGAAACCATATGTCACGTGGGTCACTCCTCTGTTTATCAGGCTGGCAACAGGAAGGTTCTCCTGTTAGAGGCCCAGGTTCAACCAGTGTTGGATTTAGAAGTCCCCACAACAGACCAAGTGAGAGTAATTTTAGATCCCATTGGGTATTACAGGAACTTTGCAGCCAACTATAGGATCGTAGTTGCACCATTAATAACCTTGACGTTCAAAGCACTGTCCAGGAAGGTAATCTTGACTGCAGAATGTAAGAAGGCATTTGAGGACCCGAATGTATTGGAATGCATCTTTGTTGATGGCACCTTTCTGTGGTAAGCTCATCTTTGCTTAGACTACCACCTCAGACAATGGAGTTGAAGTCATTCTCGCTTTACTTGATGACAAGGGGCTAGAGCATCCAGTTGCATTTATCAGTTGCAGACTGTTTTTCAGGCAGCAGATCTGGGTTGCTGGGATAAGAACATTGATATAGTGTGGGCTCCTTGGAGGTTGCAGCCTTACTTGTTTGGCTTCAAATATGTGGATCCAGAGGTATCAAAAGCCACTCTTGTGGATGATGGCAAAGAATAGTGAAAAACCCAAGTTGTTACATTGGTGCATTTCCTTTACTTCACTTTAAGGTGGAACAGAAAGCTGGACAAAGCATGTGAATGCCAAAAGAGTGTCCTATCAGTTCTACCGATATGACAATTGGAACTCTCCAGCAGTGGATTAAAGATCTGGATAGTCTTGTACAGGAGGGTCATACTTTGGAACGGTATGTCCTTTTCATGATTTTACAGATGCGCACTCATGTCCTGAGTAACTCAACTGTAGATTTCAGTGGCAACCTGTATTTTTGTGCATAGCCGGCATGAAAATAGTGCACATAGTCTGAGGTCCAGACTGTGCAAAAGGTTCGGAGATGCAGAGTGTGGCTCAATGTTCTGGAGAAGCACACTAAACCTTCATTCCTAGGACATGGAACTACTGTTTATGTTCCAGGACACAGTCATGAATTGGAGATTACAGCATACCTTTTTTTTTATCTACGCTCTTTTTCTGGTCCTTGAAGAGTAATGTACCTACTAACTTCACAACTACACATATTTACAAACATGATGTGACTATACCATGTGCTGATATCCCTGACAGAGTGGTGTGTGCATTGTAAGTGTATATAGAGGGAAGTAGTGTGACTTGATATTGAGTACAAGAGAGTGGCTGGGAGGCTAGTGGTATCCAGTTTGATCCGCCTGTGATAAAAAATCATTCAAGAAGGAGGCTGAAGGACAGTAAAGTATTGAAAGCGTATTACTGGCCTTCCTAAGGATTGTGTTTCAAATCAGACAGTAAAGTGTGGAAGAATGAAAACTAGGCTGTTTTATTCAGCAAATGGCCATTTAAAAAGAGATCAACTGATTGCCTGTTCCTAAACATTGCCATTTGCCATGATGGAGGGTTTGGGAAGGCAATAGAGAGAGAGGTCTCCTTTGTTTTGCAGAGAGTATCCGCCATGCTTGGACTGCACCTTTGCCTCTTCCAATGGTGCTACTGCCAAAGGTTTATGGCTGCCAGGCACAAGGTATTTGCATGTTATTGTGCTCATATTTCCAGTACTTCAGTATGAAGAACCTCTTATCTCCGCCTGCATTGGAAACCATCACCTGAACCAAATACTATGACTCTGTTAAAGAGGAGAGATACACTAAGTGAGGTAATCACTTTGGACTAGTTCTAGTACCCTATATTCTATATGACTATAAAAGTATACTAACTGAAGAGGTAGTACTCTGCAGAGTACCGAAGAATTCCTGTGATCCACAGCTGGTGTCACTGACAGCCTGACACCCAGAAGTGGTGAAACAACACCTAGAAAGTCTGCAAGGAGATGCTGGAGAAGCTGCGCAATTGCCTCTGTACCAGAATCTGCCTGACCTGGTGAGAGAGGACAGCGAAAGATACCCCTGTGAAAGGAGACAGCTCGGAAGAGCCCAGCTTCTGTGCCTAAACGAAACAACTCAGCAATAATGGACAACTCAGAAGTGTGGTACAATGTGGGACCGGTGCAGGTGCTGACCCAAGTGCTGCAGTGGGTCTCCATACCTCCCCAATCACAGTTGAATTAACATTTGCATGCTGCTCCCAGGAAGGAAGGGATGGATCAACACAGGAGCCGACCCAAGAGCGATAGTGGATCTTCATACCTCCCTGTCACTGCTAAACCCATAATAGACATGCTGTGCCAGGAGAATGAGACAGAATGACAAATGCTGCAGCCTCCAAAGACTGTGCCTGATATCCATTGTCTTGTGCTGACTCTACTGGAGAGTGGAGGATTACCAAAGGTAGAAGAATCACTGCCACCGGAGAGTGGGCTCTTCACTTGTTTGGAAGTACAGCTTTAGCTTTAGGCCTTTTCTTCAGCTAGAGCCTGAAAGGCACCTGCTGACCAGTTGTAGTCTTCACAAAGCCCTGAAACATCTTTAGAGGAAATCAGGGCCATCACACAAGGATTTTGGCATGACAGCCTCACGCTGAGTACCTAGCTCAGGTATCTCCCACATGCTTGAATTTGTGCTCATCGGACGTTGAGAGTCCTTTGGCTTTAGGAAAATCTACATGGGGATTTCTGGGTAATGGGTCATTGAAGAACTGGCCTATAGGTCATCGATAGAGAAGTCTGCTTCCGTTAATCAAAGTTAAGTTTTTTGCCTATTTTGTTTGTGGTACTAGCTGTATAACCTTGTGCCTTTGGCTATATTCCTTTATGTGGTACTTTCAGGAAATCATGTCTGCTGTAAGAAAACATGTTCAATTTTGAAAAGTAACCCCAAGGATTGTGGTTTGCTGACCACCAGCAAGCCAACATCCCTGTGATTGTAGGACACTGTAGTGGGTGGCAAATTGCACCTGCCTAATTATTATTCATTAGGTAGGTCATGACGTCTGCGACTTATTATGATTATTTAGTGAACCGATATCTTAGCACATAGTTTTGTTCTCAATATAGGTTACTGGTCAAAAAAAGCTGGCGTACAATTTACAACCTCTTTCTGAGACTGGTTTTTAGTACTTTTGGCCATAGATTTTATAAAAGTCCTGTAAAATTTTACATATTATTTTATGAAAATCAGTGGCTGTGGTTAAAAGTGAAAAACAGTTTCTGCATGGCGTCTATCATCAAAATAAGTTATGCATGTCATCATGTTACACTCTCCGTGGCAGAGATGCGCTGTATTTATTTCAGCAACTAAGGCAGCTCTCTCTTCTGAAGTTGGTTTCCTCCCAATAGTTTATCTACTTTGGGTTGTCCAGGTCTCTCCATAGCTATGTGTAAAATGGTTAAAAAGGGAAAATGACCACTCGTCATCAGGCTCCCTAGGAGCTTCGAAATGAGTGTAAATTAAGGTTGTAGAGAGTAAGCTGAGAAATACTCGTGCGTATAAATTGCAACTTGAAGTTGTACTCAACTATGATATATATTGCTGGGATGACGTGTCACCCCACTAATCAATATTTGGCTAGTCTTTTATGAGTTGCTTCTTGATATTGACAGGAAGTAGGTGGAAACATACTCCAAAGGTGAAGTGAATTCACCTTCTATCCAGGATCAGTACTCTGATGATGAACATGCCCCGTGGTACCTTGCAGAGGTGGTTGCAGATTACTTCTCTGAATCATAATCACATATTTTACTTTACGGCTGGGGCAATTCCCTCTGGGATGAGTACTGAAGAAAGTGTGGGGAGGTGCTTTCCAGGAGCCAAGGGGAATAACACTGTCTGCACATTTATAAAAGGTCTTTGTTGTGGGCTACTTGTACTATGAGTGGAATTATGATATCAGCACTTCCTCAGTTTTTCAAGGTGCAAATTCGTAGATGCAACTGCCTATGTTTGTGATTGTAAATACTGATTGACTTTGGTAATTCCAAACCTTACAGCTTTATTTAATATCCACAATTGTGTACCCTATAATTAGCAGCTGCACCCCCCCCCCCCCCACTCTCCATTAGGGCGGGTGAGCGTCGCCCCCCCCCTGCTGTCAGTGCAGCAAAAGAGAAAAATGAAATGTTGATGAAATGAATTACCATTTTATTTTTCACTACTCCCAGCCTGAGCAGTGTTTTGGGGCGGGGCATTGCTGCTGATTGGCAGCAAGGGAGTGGTGCTCACTTCACCTGTTTACACTGTTCATGTCAGTTTGGCTGGCTGTCGTGAGCCGGCCAGCATCACATGCGCAGTGTAAACCTCTTCACCTAGCTGTTTTAGACAGCTGGGTGGAGAGAAGGCAAATATTGCTCATTTGCAGCATGAGAGAAGTGTCGGGATTTGGGGAGGGGAGCTGGCTGAGGCTCCAGGAGGTGCTGTGACATCACGCTGACTGCACTGAAGACAATAACGTGGAGCAGGAGCTTGGGTAAGTACATTTTTATTTTTATTTTTTATTTTTGCCCACTGACAGGCACTGTGAGAAGCTCACATTGCCTTCAGCTTTAATTCCAGAGTTCTGAGTCACAGCCTGTTATGATAACGAGCCATGATTAAGAGCTTTGGAATGTTAGCCTGAAGGCTTTGTGATTTTTTTAATGTGCCTGCCACTGAACTGACACTCAGGTCGACTACCCTTTACTGTTGAGGGTTACTGGCCGCCACTGATAATTAGTACTGTTTTTTCAAATATAAATTTAATTTTTGCAAAACCCAGTTTGTAATCGTTTTTTTATGCTTTCTAATCAAACATGAGGGAACCTCCCTTGTAAGTTGGGAGTTATGTAACATTGAGGGAGTTGGTTCTCTGCAGACAACCATCTCGCAGGGCTTTTGGTAGAAAAATTAACAATAAAAATCAACTTAAAGGTCTGGACGTGGAAGGGTTACAAATGACATAGAAATTATTGAACAAAAACAACCTTTGAGGCAATACAACCACCTTTATCATCCGGTTCTGTCTTCCTATATAGAGAATGAGGGCCTGATATGGAGTTTGGCGGACCGAGTGCAGTCTTTTGGAATGGAGGAGGTCATTACCTCTACCGCACTGGTGGACTACAGCTGCCAAATGTAGAGATAAAACTAGCTTAGTGGTCATCTCTGTACATTGAAAGCTACTGCTGTTATGGCAGATCCTCTCAAGAAACAAAAAGTTTTGTGGAGAGCCGCCATCGGTTTTGATGGCTGTTCATTAAATTTTCCCAAAGTTTTTGTTTTTCACAAAGTGGGAGTTTGTTTCTGAAGAAGCAAAAAAAAACTAGTTACCCCCACATCCTGGGAGCTTCCCCCCTAGTGTGTTGGGGACTTTGTTTTTTTTGCCAATCACAGGTAGAAAAAGGACATTACACCATCCAACCTAAACAGGTTGGGCGGTGCAATGCCCGATTGCCCCCCTCCGTTTGGCCATTTGAGGTAGCTTTCTGAAGATGGAGCCCACAAGATTTAAAATGCTAAGGGTCCGACTGGCTCTAGAGTTGGGTGGAACAAGGGTTTGGCAGACAGGGTACTCTGTTGTGTTGTTTTGTGTTGTATTTTTCCTGACCTGCAACACCAGTAGATTTTGGGTTAGTCAAGTCTACATGAGGTTATAGTAGTGGAAGGCATCATATACCTGCATTAAACAACATTGCTTTCATTGTTTCATAATTAATTTGTGCTTTTCCACCATTGAATACTCATCTAATATTGAAAATGTATTGACTATATTAAATACTCCACTGAAAAATATAATAATATAATCAATGTACAGAAACATTTTGTAAGGGTCCCCAGCTCAGCAACTTACTACTTACTACACATCACGCTGGTGAATTGCACATGCTAAGGGTATAATTAACAGTTAAAAAAAACGAGCATTGGCAAACGCAGTAGTCTTGCCTACACTAGATCTATTGACTTTGTCAATGTTGTTTTTAGCCACATAGAATAGCAGTGCTGGCCCCATCATAGAGCCTTTTTTGTTTTCAACCATTCTGCATGGCTTAAAAAACACTGACAAGGGCAAGTAGTAGAGTAAAGAATGTGTTCCAGGCTCAGCATGAGTATTTGCTAAATGTTCAGGTTTATTGCATTAAATGCCACCTTGGTGATAACCATCACAAATTTGGTGAATCATTTATCCCCCCTTAAAATATATTGAGTTGAGAAAATGATGTTGGAATGGATAATCACCATTCTTTAAATATCTTCAGAAGAAAAGTTACATCAATTAAGGTCAGTCTTGACATCAACAGTAAAATAAAAAATAAATAGCTTAAAGCAAGAATTGTGGTCTAATTCACAAAACCTGTTCTAGAACATAAGTTACTTATGGAAAAAATTAAACTCCATATGCAAAATAAGGATTCCCAACCAGTATCTCTGAATTTTTGCAAGAACCCAACCACTGTCCCAAAACTTGCCCACTCTATGCTCTATGTACGAAGGTGGACTATTATGTAGTATGTCTGAGTAAGTCACACTATGTAATACTCTCACAATACCCGAAACTGGGTCCTTTGAATTCACACTAATAAATCCTTAGCTCAGTCCTGATACTGTGGCAAAAAGCACTCAGGCTTCACTAGAGGAACATGTGTTAAGCAATTCAGAGTACCATCATGGGCGATAAGTAAATGACAAGACTCGAAAGAAATCCAACACCAATTTATAAAAATAGAGCAGATGTTTATATTGATTTAGGCACCAAAATGAAATCAATCAGATACATATAACCCAAGTTATTAATTTTAGAGTAAAAAAGAAATCAGTACAAGCTGTCAAACTGTACCATTTCGGTTAATGGAGAAAACCACTAGTGACAATCGATCACTTGCAGAGTGAGTTCAGTGGAATCCACTGGAAGTTAAGGTGATGCGGGTTCCAAGACCAAGCTTTGATAGTCAGACCAATTTTACCTGGCTTGTGGGGCCTGGGTGCAGAGGTGTCCTGTCTGTCCCAGGTACTGAACGTGGATGCTGAATAATTACACTAGTTACACTCAGTCACTTAAAGGTAGAGTTAGGGGGAGCCCACTGGGGGTTAAGCTAGTGTGGGCCCCTGGACCAGGATTCACCAGGCAGAGCTACTCTATCTAGCTTGGGGGTCTCGGATGCAGAGGTGTGCTTGGATATCCTTGGTGCTGAACGGGAGCTGCTGTTGCCACTGTTTTACCACTGAGATGGATGCAAAAGCTTGTCAACTGGGCCACTGAAGTGGATGGTTGAAGTTGCAGTTGTGTTCCTTCATGGTACAGGATAGAACAAAGGAGTCAGTGGCTGGACTGGCAACCAACAAACCTTGGCAGCGGCAAACACAGCCATTGGATTGGATGTTCTGGAGTTGGGGGAAAGTGCTATTCGACTGAAACTTGCTGGAGGCCAGGACTACAATTACCAGAAGCCACTAGACCATTTAATTTTGAGTGATACCTCAGCGGGCCCGATGGCTAATATTATGTCCAAGAGTGTGGTTTTTACCTGCAGCTGCAGGGGACTAGTACCTCCAGCCCAAGGGAGGTCTGAGGATGCCTTTCAGTTGCATATGGGTTCTCCTTCCTTTTGGAACCAGACCCAGTCCAGGATGAGTTGTAGTAGTGCAGATGCAGGGTTGCTGCCACAAGTGCAGAGTCTTGCATCCTTTTCTTTGTGGAGTCCTGGAGATGCAGACACGAGTCTCTTGTTCATCCTTGGTTGCAGTTCAGAGCAAATTTGAGGTCCTGGTGTCATGGGTGCCCCTTAAATCCTAGATGTAGGGGTGTTATGGGTGTGAGGACAAGTGGCCAATGGCCTACTAGTCCCAGCGGCTAATCTGCCCCTGATGTGACCACATCTGGGGAGGGGATTGTGCCACCTTTTCATACCCAGAATCCTCTATTTTGCCACTTTTCAATATAGCAGAACTCATCCTTGGCTGTGCAGATTAGGTTGCCCACCCTACAGGTGTGGCTAGCCGGCTGGACGTGTATGACTCCTGACTCTCTAATGCCCAGACGTGGGTCCCATGCTCGCTGCGCCACTGGATTCAAGCTACCCTGGCTGATGAAGGGTGATACCCTGAAACCGGTCCCAGGATGCTTGTTTCCTGTCCAGAGAGGACTTGGCCTAGCAGTTCGGGCTGGACTGTTCCCCTGGGGAACAGGGTCAAGACTGATTTGCATATGGCTGGGTCCAAACTGGGGTGACGTGGCGAGCAAAATAACGATGGATTAAACCCAGATCTGTGACTGGGGTGAGTGTTTGAAAAGTTTCAACACTCCGTCCATCATTTTATTTTGTTTTGTGATGTTGCTTGATGAGCAGGGAGCCAGTGACCATTCAAACAGCTGATAATTCCCTTGAGTTTGTACATCAAGCCCATGTACATTAAAATCACCCAGCATAATTGTTTTCTGGCAAGGGTGGTTGAACATTACTGTTTCCAATTTCCCTAGAAGTTCAAGGATTGTTACTGCCTTTCATTTCCTTGGGGCATTTATATAGCAGTTGATTAGTATCAACTCCATGTAGTATCAGGTTCACATTTTGTTGAACAATGTTCACAGCGCTAATGGTGATTACTTGGGCCATTTTGCTATTAATAGCGAGCTCTGTGGTTGACAAACAGACTGCATGCTTGATAAAAATGGATAATCCACCTGAAGGTCAACCAAAAATACTTGAACGCGTGGCTGGCTGGAAAATCTTGTAACAGCCTGGCAGGAGAGATGGAGCGCATTCCCAGGTTTCCTGCATGCAGACAATGTAGTTGGAATTTAAATAGGACATGACCTCACAAGATCTAATGATGCCCCTGAGGACTGCCACATTCCATGTAAAGAATGACAGAGATTCCAGTGCCCTCAAAGGATGGTGCTCTATGGTCCCATTAGTGCTAGGACCGATACCTTGGTTTTTCCCGCTCCCTCTGCTTGCTTTGCTGGAGTGATTGTGTGACCGTATGGACCTCTCTTCTGTTTTGTGCAAAGACTATGGTTAAGGTCTGCGGTGTCACTGTTGTATGGGTCTCCTGGTTCCTCCCCCCACCAGAGCCTCTTAGAACAGTTTTTGGGTTTTGAGCAGGGACAGTATTTTAGAGGATGAACGGGTATTTGTCAGGCAGGGGGATATATAGTTCGATGCCCAAGTCTGCAAAGGACTCCCTTGCGTCCCAGACTGCGGCCCTCAGTGCTGCACTTTTCCAAGTTGTTTTTGTGATCTTGTTTGTTGCGTTTAGAGAAGGGGGCTCAAACCTAACCCATTTCATACCTTCCAAGGTGTTGTGCCTAAGAGCTGGCACTTCAGCAAATAAGCACAGTAAATTCCTTCTATTTAGAATATCTATGAGACCTTTCGAGGGATAGTGGGGGATGAACACTAGTTCTAGAGAGTCCTGCTCTACTGGATCTAGTGTGACCTGTCCTACTGGTTGTGCTACAAAACCTGCCCAATGAATGCAATCCCTACCAGTAGGGGCGTGGTGAATAGCATTTACCACTGAGTGGAGGACCCGCTCTCTGTCGTCTGCAAAGCCAATGGTACCTGATGTCTCTATGTGCTGTGGTTTCAGTGCTCCCCTTTTGTCTGTTTGCAGGACCTGGTGATTTTTCGGTATGCTGTGTGGACTAGAGTGCTCCCTAATGCCTTCCTCACTGGAGCAGACTGTTGTGGTCCTTACTAAGATTTAGTTCAAGCGGGCCCTTGGATCTTGGGTTCCGTGATCCTCAGAGGATTTCTGAGCCCCTGGGCTTCCAAATACTACAACTGCGCTGCTTTTACTGTTGACAGATGTCAAACGCAGTCCAGTGGCTTATGCTACATCGTGATCCCTAGGAGCCAGCATTATTGATGCTACTGGTTGTTCTTGTAATTGGGCCGGTGGCGGTGTCCATGATGTGGCAGGTATCGATGTTTGAACCCAGGGTGCGGCTTTCCCTTCCCTGCATTGTGGAGCTGATATTGGTTCAACCGCATGATCTTGTTGCTAGGCTATTTGCGATGTGCGTGGGTGAAAAATAGGGAATAGTTTTGCTGTGCTACTGGATTCCGATGCTTCAGGGGCAATATTTATTTTGTGCCTTTTGGCTGATCTCATTTGGCATCTGTGTTTCCTAGCTTGCTTTTTTTGTTTCTTCTTCTCTCTCCTTGTGAGGGTGGTGGGTGAAACTTGGGTGAACTTGACGGGGGTGTTGCATGCCTGGGTTGTTTCACCAACAATTGTGGTGATGGCTTCAGCCTTGGATTCTGATTTTTTGCACGAGCAGGTCTTTGTGTCCCTGCTTGGGTTTGGGCTGTCAACCCGAGGCACTGAGTAGGATGAACTGCTCGGGTTTGCCCTGGGTATGGGGATGTTTTGTCCTTGAACTACAGCTGGTTAGGCAGATTGGCACCTTTGGGGGGGCAAGGTTACCACTGTGGTTTTGTCATTTCTTGCTTTCTCCTTGATTGATTCAACTAGCTCACTCAGAATATTTGGTAGGGAGCATGGCTTGTCGAGAATTGGTGAGCAAGAACATTTAGTTTCCTTCCTTGTGGTAGCAAGGAAATTCTCCATATGTGTTACTTTTGTTCTAATTTCAAGTAGGTGTGTAGCCTCAGACTGAAACAAGCCTAGTTTCAGCTCCATCTTGTTTGACTGACAGAGGAGCGCCTTTGCCATGATGTCCTGCAAGGCTCTGATTGCTGCCAGTTCTTGTGTGTTTGTAAAGCACCCTGGAGTTGTTCTGGGAGATGGTCCGCCTCCATCCTCATCCTTACTCAAGTGTTTCTTTGGTGCTGTTGCCGGTACTGTTGTGGTGAGGCAGAGTGTTCTGTCAATCTGCTCCTCTAGATTGTTGAGGAACTGCTTGGACAGAGCCCCGAGCTCCTGATCTGTGACACTAGACCTGCCCTGGTTGGTGGGCAAGGTTTTTAGTTTTTCCCCAAGTGTGGGCGATATTTCTAAGGGGTTGGACACCTCCACCAACTTCCCTTGTACCGGGGACCAATCGAGTTTGCGTGCTACCTGGGCGATGGTCGTCAGTTTGTGCTTTTGATGTCCAACTCCTGGGGAGCAGACCACAAGAGTGTTAGAGTGCTGAGCCACAGTGTCTGCTGAAGTAGTAGAGGCTTTATTCAGCAGTGTTGACGATACGATCCCGGGAGGGGAGCAGGCCTCTAAAGTGTTGAGGTGCTGAGAGGCATAATCTGCTAAAGCGGGAAGGTCTCTGTTCAAAGATGGCGATGGTGTGCTCCCTACTTGAGGATGGGAAAAGGTGAAGGCAGAGGACTCCTAATGACCAGCTATTGATGCGGGGGATGAGAGTGATCTAAGTGCAATGATCCCCCCTGTAGATATCTCTGCTGAGATTGTGCCATATGCCTCACTTTGATGGATTGGACGTCTGCTTCCTCCTCTGTTGCGTAAGGCCGTACGTGCTCTTTGCCCCACTCTGGGCCTTCTGTTGCTGGTTTACAGAGGAATCAGACTATGGAGTCCTTTCCTTCAGGTCTGACCTGTGTTGTTACATGGTCTGAGAGGGTCTCTGCATCTTCGAGTGCCCTAGCAGCCATTGGATAAGCTGTGCGTTTTAATTACGGGGTCAAGCAGCCCCCTATCCCTTTCTGGCATGTGTTGTATTTCCTTTTTGGCATCGCCTACAGGGGTGTGAGGGCCGCTATGGGGGTTGATGCACCTGGCGGCCTTGATGACCCTCTCCTCACGAGCTATAAGCTTCCCAGTCGTTAACCCACTGTCTGACTTTTCCGTATATCCGTATGTCCGGCTGTGCATGTTGTGTTGCTCCTATGCACCTGGTGCCTGTTGCACCTGGTGCTTTTGGCCAGTCTGGGATGTGTGGTGGGTGCCTCCTCACCTCCACGCCTGTGGCTAGCACTGGGGTGCGGTGGAGGGGCACAAGCACGTCGCCTAAAGCATAGGTGGTACTTGAAGGGTCAGTCCAGTCAGCGGCGAGGCCAAGGTGGAGGTGAAGGTAAGGTGACGGTAAGGTGAGGGGCGCAGAGGCGAGAGGGGTGAAGAGATGGGAGAGGTGCGTGGCACTGGCACATGCACTGGGCACCTCTTGCACTGCGCCTCGCCCCACTCCTTCACCTACCTCACTCAGGTGTGCCACCCACTTCTTCCGCACCCCCACGCTCCCCCCACCCCCCTCACTTTCCTGCCTCCTCCCAGCTGCTGCCCCGCCGCTGCCCCACTCACCCCCAGCTCCGGCTGCAAACACCCGGTTCCTCCCCACTCTGGGAGTGGAGAGAGTAGCCCAAGGGCCCTCTGTGGGGGAAGGGAGGGAGAGCGCGCCTCTTACCGAGATCTGCGGCCCACCGACTTCTGACTTCCGATCTATTCCGGCCTCCTGGCCTCCTTAAATCGCCTCTCCTGGATCAGACGGAGTGATAACGGGGCGCTTCAGACCTCGCGCTGTCCTCGCACAGTCAGGCTGGCCGGCGGTGGTAACGGCAACAAGCCGGTGAGCCTTGTGCCCCTGTGCCCCCCCACAAGTTGCACCCGGGCACTTCCGTGGGGGTTCTACGGGGTTTTCCGCACGGGCGATTGCGACCTGTGACCAGTGCCGAGAAAGCTGAGCATCACACTGCTGCACTGCTGCTTCCGGTTCCGGTACATCAGCCTCCAGTCGAACAATTACAGGTGTAGCAGTACAGTCAAAAAACAATAAACAATAAAAATAAAAATAAATAACTACCATCAGAGAAAGCAAAGAAAGTATACTTTACTCCATACCAAGGCATAATTGATTATATACAAATTCTTCATGGTGATAAAAAGGCTAAAAAGTCATGGCATACATTGGAAGTAAGGCAGGAATATCCTGCCTCCAAAGCAAATAAATAAAACATAGCTGCCAGGGAAGATGACCTCATACAACATCGCACAATGGTGCTATCAATACATATAAAAAAATTAAAAAGATCACAGCAAAAATTTAATCCAAATAAGTTAAAGCCTAAAATATAGGAAATATTTGTTGATGTGTGCCAAGATAAAGAGCTATTTAAAAAGGCCGTGGCTGCAAAACAGACAGCCGACTCCGATAACATTTGGAGAAATAAAAAATCAGGTCTATATTGGTGCAAACCCGATTTGTAAGGATTGTCAGCAAACACCTGCACCGAAAGGAGTCATAATACCAACAGAAAAGGAGAAAGGTCTGTAGAGAATAATCATCACACAGGCAGACCAAAATGGAGCTAACTTTTAACTAGCCGGTGGGAATCAAATGTGAGACCTAATCGAGCCCAGTGGAAACATTTTTAAGAAAGATCTTTCCCATGGGTTTCTAATCAATGAGAGGTAGAGTTCAGGCCCAGGGCAGGTCTTAATAATCAAATAGGGCCTGATTTAGAGTTTGGTGGACAGGTGACTCCATCACAAATGTGACAATATCCCATCTGCTGTATTACGATTCCCATAGGATATAATGGGATCATAATACGGTGGACAGGATATCTGTCACATTTGTGATAGAGTAACCCCATCCACCAAACTCTAAATCAGGCCCATAATCTCTTAAGGTTGGCTTCCCCAAGACCACTCTCTCTCTCGCTCCCAAGGCATGCTTTGAGAATAACTCTTTAACATGTACACTGTCACTTTTACTAACTCATTGAGGAGAATAAAACAGGTCTGGCCTACCCAGGGATACAGTGAATCTCCTAACATAATCTAGCCAAGGGATTTTAAAGCCAAGCTCACAGCTAAGGCAATCTTCATTTACATCACCATTGAAGGCGGTGTGCTGACTACTCTAGACCAACGTCCACAAGAGGAGCGAAGCAAGTTTAAAGAAGTACTCCACATAGCCTAGGGTCAGCTCTTCATGAACAAAAAAACTAGAGCTAGTGGTACCCAAGCCCAGCAACCTCCTGCAGAAGCGATTCTCCTCCAGCTGGAGCTTTAAGCATTCCCAATAGACCCAGGTGGCAGCACCATAGGTCAGAACAGGAAAACACTTAATTCTATATATTTCCAGTAATGGTAAGATTGGTGTGCTGCTAACACTTGCAGCGAATCTGAATATAACTTTTCCTAGTTATCATGAAGGAAAGTTCAGTTCTATTAAGGACACTGAGGTAAGGATTATGCTTTCTCTTTTCTTTATTTTTTCCTCAGCAGCCTTGAAATGAATAGCAATCAAAGATTACAACTCCCATGGGTCTTTGTAATAAAAAATCGGACAACCATAGAGAATGACCAATATATAAACAGCATCAAGGAAAAGCACTTCTCTTTCTTCATGCGAATATTCTGCAATCATCGTCATCTCAAAAGTCCTGCTTCTGGTCAGACCCTATGAAGGTAAACAGTAAAAGTCATTAACCATAATATCCAAGAAAACCGTTTGATACAAAGGTATAAACAATACATTGTGAAAGCAGAATACACTATCAACTCTTGCTACTTCTGCGAAGATCTGTCAGCATACAAGGTTCAAGCAATTGAGATCAGAAAATCATAAAAATACTCAACTTTACTGCCATAGACTGCACACCCACAGAGGACGGGAAGAAAACAGAGAAGAAAATTCAGGTGGGATAATCCTCACCTCCATGTCCTTCATATAACTGAAACTTTTCTTCACAATAGCTAGGGCCGGATGCTCGGATTATGGACGGTAAACAACCTTTATGCTGAATTTTTTATAACGAAGTCCTGGTTAACGAAAGCGGAACAACGCTTTCTTTAACCACGACTTCGTTATTTTGTGCCTTAACCACGCATGTCCTGAACAACGAACATGCATGGTTAAGGTACAAACAAGGGAGTCGGCTGAGGAGGACGACGCAGATGACAAGGTGACGAATCAGGTAAGTGGGGGGTTTTAGGTTTTGGGGAGGGGGTGGGGGTCAGGGGGTTTTAGGTTTTGGGGTGGGGTTGGGGCGTTTTTGGTTTTGGGGAGGGGGTCGGGGGTTTTAGGTTTTGGGGTAGGGTTGGGGGTTTTTTGGTTTTGGGGAGGGGGTGGGGGGGTCGGGGGTTTTAGGTTTTAGGGTGGGGTTGGGGGGGTGGGGCGTTTTTGGTTTTGGGGAGTGGGTGGGGGTCAGGGGGTTTTAGGTTTTAGGGTGGGGTTGGGGGGGTGGGGCGTTTTTGGTTTTGGGGGTGGGTGGGAGGGTCAGGGGGTTTTAGGTTTTGGGGTGGGGTTGGGGGGTGGGGCGTTTTTGGTTTTGGGGAGTGGGTGGGGGGTCAGGGGGTTTTAGGTTTTAGGGTGGGGTTGGGGGGATGGGGGGTTTTTGGTTTTGGGGAGTGGGTGGGGGGTCAGGGGGTTTTAGGTTTTGGGGTGGGGTTGGGGGGGTGGGGTGAGGGATGTAGGGTGAATGGTGCCTATTGCTAATGATTTTATCAGGAATGCCTTTACAACGAAATATCGTTGTTAAGGCATTCGTGGTAAAATCATTAGTAGTAAAGACGAGGTCGGTGTTCCGACCTCGTTGTTAAGGTTAGTAGTAGTTTAAGATTCGGTGTTCCATCATATAACCATTATGGACAACCATGATGGGTTGAAAATAAAAGGTCTTAAACGTAGAATCTAAAGAACAATCTGCTGCTCTAAGAATATCTTCTAATCGACTACCTAAGGCAGAAGCCTTAGAATCCATTGCACCCCTACTAGAATGGGCTCCAAAAGCAGCAGTGTAGCACCCACCTCACCCATCTGGCAATGGTGGTTGCCTACACTGGCTTGAAAGATTGTTTAAGGGATAAGAAAAGTTGTCTTGTTCCGTCAGGGCACTATTCCGCAGTCATGGATTTTTAGGCTCTTAGTCAACAAACCACACATAACTTAGGATGATCAGGGAGAGACGGATAATGGACTATCCTGGTATCAGACTTGGTACATCCGGAAATGGTAAATGATACCCTGTTGGGGCTAAATATATGTGCAGTAGTCTCAAGTGTATCCGATACCATCTGATTCCCTCTTGCAAGAGATGAGACACAAAAGAATGGCCAACTTACCTGTCAATTCCTTTTGAGACAAGTATTGGTTATTTTGCCAAGATTCCAACATCTTGAGCACCACATTCGCATCCCAAAGGGAAGAATACCATGGTTCCGGAGGAATCAAGAGGCGAATGCCACGTAATAGCCAACAAACCAAGGGGTGTTCCCCTACTGGTATGCCATGCAGCTGCCCATATGCATTAATTGTGCAATATGCCAGATCCCTGTCCACCACTTTGGACAAGAAGTTGACAATGTGCACTATATCTGCCCCCACAGGACCCAGATTCTGTCGCAGACACCAGTGTGACCGTCTACACCAAGCTGATCCATACCTTTTGACAGTGGCATTTGCCCATGGCTTCTGGAGGAGCTTGGCAGCTTTCGTTGAAAGGCCTGGGACTTCCCAGCGTCCCCTGGAATCCTCTAGGCTATCAAGCAGAGAGTCCCGTCTTGAACCAGTTGGTGTAGGGAGTCCAAATGATCTGTCATAAATTGAGGAGTCCGGGGAAGTGGGACTGGAAAGTCCGTAGAAAGGTCCAGAAGAACTGGATACTAAACTTGCGACCTCCAAAGTGGTGTCACCAAGATAATTTCTGCCTACGAACTAGCATTGTGATCATGGAAAAAGGAGGAAACACATATTCCAGGAACTGGCTCCATATATGAAAGAAGGCATCAGTTGCTTCCACTAGAGGGTCTGGGTACCAGCTGATGAACCATGGTACTTGATGGTTGAGTGTCGATGAGAAGAGATCTACCTGACACGGACACCAGAGTTCCATTAGAAGAGGACCCTACTTCCAACCACTGTAAACCTTCAGATGTCGTGACTGCCACTCCGTCTGGTTGAATTTTCCCTGCAGATACTCCGCTGTAATCGAGAGATTATTTTGAGGACAGTGATTCCATTTTTATTAGCTAGATCCACCAGGACCTTGGACCGGGTGCCACCCAATTTGTTTATATAGCGCAATGCCAAGATGTTGTCCATCTTCAACAAGATACAACAAAACACATTGACCGCCACCAAGTTCCAGATAACGAACAAGCCTGCCAGGAGCTCTAAACTGTTGATGTGAAGCAATAATTTGTGAACTGACCATTGTCATACTGTGGTAATGTCCCCACAATGTGCACCCCATCCTTGGCGCCTGACATCAGATTTGATTACCAGATCTGGGGCTGTCCCGAAGGTGGCCCTGTCTTTCCATGCATGCATGTGGTCGAGCCACCATTGAAGCTCCACCCTGGCCTCTGGGGATAGAGAGATCTCTTGAGCATACAACAAGCCCCTCCTGAGATGTTGAGCTTTTAATCGCTGAAGAGCCCAGTAATACAACGGCCCTGGGATGATCGCCTGAATGGATGATGACAGCAGGCTTGCAATCCTTGCTTGATGCTGGAAGGGGAATTTCTCCTTTACCAACGTCTTGCACAATTCTCGACGGAATAGGAGCATCTATTTTTTTTAGGAAGCTGGGGGGATTGTTTCACTAAGTCAATCTCGAAGCCCAAAAAGGGCATCTCTTGCGTTGGAATAAAGTCTGATTTCTGACAATTTGCAATGAAACACAAGTCTTGCAGAAGCATTACAGACATGTGTAAATGGTTGACCAGAGTGGTTGTGTCCTGGTGCATTAAGAGGATATACTATCAGCCTGACCCTTCTTTCCCGGATCTATTCCATAACTGGCTGCAGAACCTTGGTGAAGCACCAAGGAGCGGAGGACAGCCTGATTGGAAGGCAGGTGAGTTCAAAAATCTGTCTGCCCCATTCGAAGTGAAGAAAATGCCTGTGGGGCAAAAGAATCAAGATGATGAGATAGGTGTCTTTGAGATCTAGTCTCACCATCCAATCATTCAGGCAGTACGATTTCCTGCAAGAGATGAATGCCCTCCATTTCGAAGTGGTGATATACCACCCACCGGTTGAAATCTCTGAGATTGATTACCGGTCAAAAACCCTTATGCTGCTTCTCCACAAAGGAGATGTTGCTCATGAATCCTTTGGGATGAAGGGTGAAGGGAACAACTGCTCCCTTTTCTAAATGGTCTGCCACTTCTTGAACGACCACCTGAGTATGCTCTTTAGAGAACAGAAGGGGTCTTGGATGAGTATTCTGTTTGAGAGTGCCAAAGAGTTCATGTGAAAACTTGTCACGGTCTGAACTACCAATGCATCCCTTGTAATGATCTCCCACTTCCACTTGAACCACTGCAATCTGCCCTCCACCCTGAGTAGGGAAGAAGGAATATTTCCTACCAGTAATGCTGCCTGGTTTGTTCCTGACTCCATGGAAGGCTCCTTTGTCTCCTCAACCTCTGCCATGAAAGGGGTAGAAACCTCTAAACTTCTTGTGGTCCTGCCACTGAATGGACCATTTCATTTGCAGGTTGTGGGGGTTGGAGGTATTTTTGCTGCCCCTACCTCTCTTGGCCCCACCAAAAACCTGTTGGTTTAACGCCTCGCGGATCGATTGTTGCACTTTGTCCAAGAACAAAAAGGTGTTAACAAAGTGAGAGAGCTCCTTAATAAATTGGTCTCTGAAAAGACCACCATTCACCACAGCTCCAGCTTTCTTAGTGGCAAGCTTGCCCCGTCTGGGCTCAATTTTTATTAGAAGTGAGCACCATTGTTCTGTAGATAAGGCACAATTGGCATTGCCAAGAAAACAGAGGGCCCTCTCAGCCCACCAAGATAGTATGTTAAGGTCAATCATCTGGCCAGAATCTTTTACATCTTCAGCTATGTCAATAATTTTAGTCAGTGGACCCAGGGCATTAAGGGCCTTGTTCTGGTACTCCTACCAGGACCGGTTGAGACCCTTCTTAGATTTGTTATTAAATTCTGTTATAGACGTAGCCAATTTGGGGTCTATGTCAGGAGTGCATGCCTCCTTACCATCTAGAGGGGGTCTAGGACACTCCACCCTTATATGCCCCCATACCTCCTGATCCATGGGTTTCCGGATGTGGCTGGTCACATATTGCTTCCCTCCAGCTGCCAGGACCCAATCTGCAGAGACAGGGTGGTAGATATGTTCCGGGTTAAGCATACCCAGAGCCCTGCCGTGTCTTGGTCACCCTTGTCCTCCAAACTGGGCTTTTTTGGCACTACCTCCCAAACCGCTTCGGTCTACTTGGGCCTGGTTTGTCACCCGAATCCCCATTGGGGTTATCAAGGTCTTCCCTGGTATTATATTCTGAAACAGTAGGGAACATGAATCTTCCTCTGCAGTATGCCCAGAATGGGAATTGTCTGAGGTCCATAAAAGCCTCAAGATCCCACTTTAGAAATGCTTTGAGCAGCCGATTGAAGGTGTCAGAAGGTTGGGAAATAGCCCTACTCTTGGCAGATGGCAGGGATTTGCCTTTGCCCTTAAAGGCTTTCTGTGAGTCCTTAGTAGCAAGCATCAGGCCTTCCGCATCCGGGGTTAATACAGTGTGCCGCAAGCTCCATAATCTTTGGGCTCACAGGTGCTAGAGCCGCTGTGACTGCTCTTTCCAGTGGCATCTACAGGGTCATCATGCATGGGGAGGAGTGTATGTTCCTTTTCCATGGTTTCCCTCTGTTCATCAGAGGCCCCAGCCACGATCTATTAAGATAGATCACTAGGTAGATAACTAGGTTGGTTTTATGGAGTGAGCAGTCACTGATTATGGGACACAACCTGAGGGGTTGTCTAATTAGCAGATTTGTATGAGCCAGTTAAGGCACAGAAACTATGAGAAAGGCAACTGAATTAACCAGTGCTTGTTAGCAACAGGGAGAACTGACAGGCCCTCTAGAATAAGGATAGGCTGTGGGGGAAAAAGGCTCTGTGGTGAAACTGCCTCACTGGAGCATAAGAAACCTACTGAAGCTGTGGGAGCAACCAGAGTCCTCAGCGTGACGTCTCTTCTGCAAGGGTTTCCTTCACTGCATGGTCGGAAGGGAGACCCTTGACCCTGAGACAGGTGCAGAGGAATTCCTGGAATATAAGGAATGCTAGAAGAATGCGCTCTCCTGTTAGTTGAGATGTGCAACTCCTATACCCCTTAGGGAGCCCGGCCTCTCACCGTGCAGCTCGCAGCTACAAGCGTGTTACTCATTGAATATTGACTCACCGCAGCAAGTTAGCACCCCGTAGTGGGCCCTACACAGATTCAGCAAAAGCTCAGCAAAAGATATGTGGCAAAGAGTGGCCTTAATCTGAAACCACCCAAATGGGCTTACAATGGCCATAATATCCTCAGATGAATTGTAAAGCAGTAAAAACACACAGAAAAGCCGTTACCTCCCAGCCATAGCTCACACATGAAAAACGTTAAAATCTACCCGGAGGAAAAAATCAAAGAAAGAGAAATCATAATCCGAGCCACTGGTCCTGACATAGAATAAGACCCGAGTGGCTTGATTAAAGCGCAGGCACCGATTAGCAAGAGAGGATAACCAACTATTCTGTGAAGCAAAGGTGACCCTCCAAGTAAGGAAACTCGCTAACTCTGCCGATGACGTTCTCATTGATGGATATCAGTCTAATTCTGGAGGACTGTCCCATGTGCCATATAATGAATCTTAGCTATATTTGTATCCAGATCTAACTCATCCATGAATTCTACAAATCAGGCCCCTGAGACCATTGGGGGTGCGGGAGAGTAGCATTGCATCGTTGGCATATAAAAGATGTGGAATGGGTACAGATTTCACTTTAGGCATATCTTTCGAATTTGCAATCAGGAATGAGTTCAGGCCATTTACATATAAAAATATAGAATAGGGGCAAGAACTCAACCTTGCCTAACGACCCAGGGGAGGCAAAAAGAGCCTGTACATTTTCTCTGTACCTTATCTGACAGAGGCGTTGATTACTGAATGTAAATACTGTAAAAAGCCCATCAGAGGCAGCTCAATATCAGTTAAGATGTACCATAGCTTAGATCTGTTGGCCCGGTCGATGGCACTTCTTAGATCCATAAATGCTAAATAGAGTGCCCTTTCTTTGATGTTACATATTTTCCTATAATAAGATTAAGATTCAAACACAGCTCCTTCCCTAAAGACGTATTGCACTGGGAAAGGGATATTATTAAGCTGGATCCAGTCCTCAATTCTATTGAGGATAACACGGTCCAAGATTTTAAATAAAGCATTTAATAAAGAAATGGGCCTGTGTTGCAAGGGTCCTGTCTGTTCCCCTTACTAAACACTGGACCAATGGTCACCAATTTCCACGAATTGGGAATTGTAATGGAAATGCCAGAGTTTAAAACATTGGTGATCAGAGGGGCCGATAGCAGGATATTGGCATTACAGAGGTCCATAGTTACCCCTATCAGACTCTAGAGCCTTGTTAGAGGGGGTAGCCTCAATAGTGGAAGATACCTCTTCAAGCTTAAAAGAAATCCTCAAAGAGAACGATGGAGGCTCTGCTACAAGATCTGCTGCCTCATCGTGCCCTGACTAATAAATGTACTTGAAGTGTGCCACCCAATCATCGGATTTAATGTTAGATCCTAGGCCATCAGAAAAGATGCCTTTTACCAATTAATCACGAGATACCCCTAGAGTCTCTGGCATTACAAGTGGAGACTAAAGGTTCCCATGTCTCCTCCTTAATAGCTTGCTTCCTCATTCTGATAGCCTCCTTACAAGTTGCCCTTGCCATGGGGATGATCTGCGGATTCCTTGGGTGAGCATTAAGGCCTTTGCAGAGCATACGGTTGGAGACCCTGCATGCTTTGCCAAACCGTCCAGTTTTCTGTGTCACCATAGGGCCAGCTAGCTCAAGCAAGATTGTTTTTTTTGGCATGATTATGAGTCTGAAAGGCATCTAAGATTACCGTAGATGGGGAATTACGAGTTAAGAGTATGTCCATCACCACACCCAGGTTGGATCCAATGAGGGAGTTGATCAAAGCAGGTATGGAAATTCCTTGCCACTTTATCTGAAGGGACTTATTCTTTGGAGGTCAGCCCAGTTATGCCAGGGGAGGTGACGGGGTGACCGCTTCAAGTACACTGAATACAGCCTCAATGGGGTTATGATCACTATACACATTTTGGAGTACCCCACCTGAGCAGACTAACTGTTTCAGATGCCTGGTTATAAAAACAAAGTCAATGGTTGTACCTTGGCCCCAAACAACAAAGGCAGGGGATTCATTAAGAGAACTCCCCGCCATATCCATCATATTAAGGAGGTCCACATGATAAAGAGCTTTGAACAACTTCCTCCCCTTGTGGTCAGATGACCTAGAATAAGTGAAACAATCACTAGACACAAAAGGGTCTGCTACTGGATGATTAAGGTCCAATTTGGCATTGAAGTTCCCTCTTACAATCCGGTTAAAGTAATTAAAAACAGTAAATGATGTAGCCTCCAAGATCAACAAAACTTCAAACAGGGTCTCAATCTGACATTCCGGGTCATACACATAATTATAAAAATTATCAAGAAAAAAAAACAAATGTTAGGCAAAACTATTCACAAGATCTGAATCCCATTATGCTTGTACTGAACCTGCACAACCTTAAAGGAATTAGAAATACAAATCATGATGGCCAGACCACCCAGACCTCTTTGCCCCCATGAGGAAATAGCGGGGATATCAAAACTCTCAGAACCATTCCATGTGATAGCTTCGCAGGCCCGAGTTTCTTGAAGCATGATTATATCAAATTAGGTGATAAAATCAACCCACTTAGTATCTTATTCCTTGGCCCTAATCCAGGCAATATTCCAATAGACAAGCTTAACAGTAATGCCCTGTTCTGTCTTCATAACAGTGTGTGGGGGAGTGGCTGCTGGTAGCACACCCGAAGGTGGGCCTTTGGATGGAGGTTCTAACCATCAGTCTTTGCAGTCTAGGTCTGACAAGGGAAGAAGTCTGTTGGAAGTGGGGACAGGAGGGTTCCCATTCTTATATGCCAGTGGAGCGGGTCTGAGACCCTACCTGTGCGTTTGGCTGAAGATGCCTGTAAAAAACCCTAAATGGAGAACGTTGATGCCTTCGCCCAGGGCAATCCACCTGCTATTGCTGTGGATCAGACAGTGTGCCAAATATGAATGTTTACAGTTGACCACAATACAATCCCTCTCAGATGTTTTTGGTAGGGCTCACCCACTCAATCCTCCTCACAATCAGGATGTCATTGTATTCATTGATGTTGAATGTAGAATTATGAGTTAACCAATGACATACTTTATTATTCAACTGGGAGGTCGACTCCTCAGAGGTAAGGTTCAATTTAGTAGCACCTGTCATAACTGCAACATATGGGCAACACTCTGGGGTCAAATTAAGACAAGGCAATTTTATAGCAGACTGAGAGCTATCCCCCGTCCCCTGGTCAGAGGCAGCAGTGTGGCCCTTAGGAGACCCTGGGTGCCCCCCCCAGTCAACGAGCTCACTGCATCATCATCATGATCATCATATGGAATAGATGGCAGGATAACTGTAGAAGTCTCATCGACAGCATTATTATCAGCTGGTGACCTGTTCGTATCCCCACCCCCACAAGAGATAAAATCTATATGCTGGGCTAGATCTGAATGAGAATGCCTAGTTGTGTTAACATGAGACTTGGTTAGTTCAGAGACGGCGCTTTCTAAGGTGCACGGTTGATGTAAATTTGTCCAGGATAGAATCCCAATCAAAATTTGGCACTGCATTTGCAAAGGCTGCGGGTGGGTCAACCTGCTGGCAAACAGTCACAGATCTTTTATTAGAATTACATTGTGCTTGTAACCTCACATTACTAATTCACTTGTGTTGACGTTTTCTTTTGACTGAAGGCTCACATTTGCTACAATTGAATCAGAGAGTCATCAACTGCTGTCATCAAAAGGAGAGATACGACCGTCTTGGAAGCAATAGGCAAGGAGTTAGGTAAAACATTGAAGTCTGAGGAGCCCATGTGTGATTGAGAGCCTGATTGGATTGATGTAGGATAGCTGTAGCATTCTGCAGCATCCAGGGATAGAAGCCTTTTTGCGAGGTCTATTTCCTTAGAGATCACCCCAACAACACAAGTGAATATAGGGTGGTGCCAAGAGGTCGAATTGTGTTTGTACAATTCTTAGCCCCAGATAATTTACTTTTGCCCATGCTGCTTATGGTTTGTGTCCCAAATAGGTTGTTCCAAAGTTGTGGCAGAGAGCAACCCAGGGCAGATGTCAACATCTAAATACATATGGAAACAAGGGCACACCAGAGGTTATCAATGATGCTGGAGACCTGAACCAAGGAGGATGGCCCAGCCTAGGCTCTTCCAGGCTCTGAGGGGAGTAGACGGGCCTGCTCCTGGCCCGGTATCTGCAGGGCAGTGCCTGGGTGCATCCTATCCTGCGGGCGCCCCATGCTGTGGGTCCAGGCGATGCACTATATAGCACTGGTGAGGGCAGCAACAGGCGCAGGTAGCTACAGGGCCTCCTCTTGGGCCGCACGGACATCCGGGAAACCTAGTCCCAACAAAAACACTCCCACCCTTCGGGTCCAGGTGGTTGGTAGGGCCACCTCCTGGACCCCGCGGACTCCTGGGACATGTAGTCCCACCAAATACTTTGAAATGTACCTCCTAAGAACTACCAATCTCTACCTGTGAAGCAATATGTTTCTCAATAGAACTCACTCACATTTTCACTGTATCCGATGCATTAATATACCGCCTTCCAGGTTATGCCGGGAACTGATGTAGGATGCTCCTGGACCTACTCGCCCTCCATATTCTCAGATCTTCCGATTTTATATTATTGAGAGATTTGAATATCCATCTCGAGAGCAGCACCTGCTCCTCTGGTCAGATGTTAATTGCTGACCTCAGAGCTATGAACCTGGAAATGATCTATTCAGCAGCCATGAATTAAGCAGGGCAT
The DNA here is from genome assembly GCF_031143425.1 of Pleurodeles waltl. Taxonomy (NCBI): domain Eukaryota; kingdom Metazoa; phylum Chordata; class Amphibia; order Caudata; family Salamandridae; genus Pleurodeles; species Pleurodeles waltl. The sequence continues at coordinate 972,650,508 of NC_090437.1, forward strand.
CTCTTTGATTCAATCTTCACCAATAATAAATCATTGGAAGTGGCTCCACGTATACCATTACTATGGTCAGACCACTATGCTGTAACTTTCTCGGTCCGGACACATCTTGCCCCTACCAGAGGGAGGACCGGTTCACATTGTAAGACCAGGGCTTGTTCATATTTGTGGCCTAAATCGCCATCTGAAGATTATGTGCCCAGTTTAACCCAGGTGGCTGAGAAAGAAAAGCCTACGATTGATGACCGGCTGTGAGACACATTGGAATTGGTCCTGCCAGCTAAAAGCAGTAGCCCTGTTAGATCTCACCCTCCAGTCCCTTGGTTCACAGAGGCACTATGAATGGAGAAATCAAGATGCAAGGCCCTGGAGATGTACTGGAAATGCGCTTACAATGAGAACAGTAAGCTTTTCTATAACATAGCAACAAGAAATTATCACGGTCACTGCAGAGCGGGCCGAACAATCTTTTGTTCAATTAAAATTGCCGGCACCCAAAATTGCCCAAAATTCTTTTTAGAGTGGTCAAGGAATTATCTGACTGCATCCGGACTTCATGAGCGTCGGCATTGCCTCAGCTGCAGTGTGAGAAACTCATACAGTTCTTTGTTAATTAGGTGCCTAATATCCAGCTCTCTCTAAAGAAGGATAAGAAGGCCGTCCTCCCGTTTTGTCACCAAACTGTGTTTTGTTTCAGAACATCACAACTTATGTGATCTGAATTTTTCTGGCTTTAGAGTATCAATAATAACTTATTATGGGCTAACATTTAGCTACTGCTGTTTAATGGGTTTGGTATCCAAAGCGTTGTCAAAAATAAGAATTACCTGCCTCTAAAAGGTATATGCTGTGGATCACCAACATTGTGGTCACACAGCCCTAATCCTTGCCTAGACTGGCAAAATCCACCATCTTCTAAAATGCAGGTGTAATTTTACTTTCTAAAATTCCCAACATTCTCTTCCACAACATTTTGGGAAACATGTTTTTGATTAATTTTTTACATCCTAATCTTATCTCTCCTACCTTATGCAGTGGTCACCAATGATTCATCATCACACATTTCAAAATTTCCTTTGATGCCTGATATTCAGAATCATGCCATGCTAACCTCTGAAGTGGTCATTGATGCCATTTCAGCACTCACTTGCAGTAGGCGGTATTTAGACAGATTTGTAATTAATTTATCAAACTCTGATGATACCTCTTATTTAGTACGAAAAAGTGCTTCCACTTTTCAGTTACATCTCCCCTTGGTATCTCCTAAACCAATTAATTGTAGCATCAACCTTTATTCGTCCATTAAAATTTTTGAGGGAGCAATGTGTGATTGCACAAGAAATTCACAATCAAGTACATCACATTTATTATCCACTTTTAGATTTTGACAAATAACAACTCAAATTAAACTTCAAGCTTTTGTTACCACTGTTCAGCCATTCATGTACCATGAAATACTCAGTGTGCAGAAATGTACACATCCACTAAAATGTGATATGTTACTGTAAAAGGGTACCCTCTGAGAAAAGCTCATTGTATATTATATTGTATTGAGATATTTATATAGTGCTTACAGCCTATTTGTGTTGCCCACATGGGTAGTTTACGACAGTGTGGTGTGTGTGTGGTTGAGAGACCGTTGTCCTAGTTTTAAGCTTATGTGACGTGTTTTCCGGTGTCTGTGACTAGAGAGGTGCTTCTAACTTGTACTGGGATGCAGCACATAGGGGCATGATGGATGATGGGCTACAGAGATAGGTGTGCAGTTTAGAGTTTGTATGGTGCTTGCATTGTGAGTGGCAATGCAGGTCTAATTGTCATGTTTATGGTTTGTTTGTATTCTGACCGCGGTAAGAGGTCATAATACAACTGCAAGATCGGCGGAAGTCTAGTTAGAATTGTGTTATAGTGTACATGTTGATTACTTCCAGTCGGTCACTTATATTCCAGTCTTCATGGCATCACAATTGAATTGTATTCCACTTACCCGGCTTCCTCTAGAGATTTGTATGCACTCTTAATTTTATGGTCATAATGTTCTGATGCTTCTTCTTGATCTGACGCACATACTATTCCCGTAGACTGACTTCCAGGCACACTTGACTGGTATCACTCGCTTCCCTAATCATGTGGATTTGTGAATCTCCCCTCTTTTTGCACACTAGCAATAAAGAAGGACGATGAGGCAGGTAGCCTGGAGAATGAGGAATGGGAAATGAAGAAGGCAAAGCTTTAATGTTTGGAGAATGGTTCACAAAGGCTTGGCAGTCCTCACATTCTTATGTAGGAGTGTCCATCCTCTATGTTTGCCAGCTGTCCAGTCACACCCAAGGATGCCTCTCAATTTAAAAGTGACAAGCCCATATTTTTGGAAGATGTAATTTTGGGCCATTATCTCGTACCATAGTCCCTGACTGCACGTATTGGTGTGCCTTATTGATGCTGGGTCCCATTGTTTGGAATGTTCTCTCAACACATGTCAGACTTATGCCCTCTTTGACTGTCTTTAAGAATTTCAACAACATTGCAATCTGCCATTTTGCAAGTATTAAACCTAGATTGGTGATGGTAGCTGCTTCCTTGTACTTTTTGCTTCTTTCCAAGAGAGACGGGTATTAAGGCCTTTTGTAGTTTCAATCCTGTTATACAGCTGATCTGTCCTAAGATACATGTCCAATAATGTGCCATCAATGGACATGCCCAGAAAATGAGCAAAAGATTGGTATTCTCTGCTGAGCAGTGGGGGCATATATCTGGTGTCATCCGGAACATTCTATTCATCTTGTAAGGCATCAAGTATGATCGAAACAAAATATAAAATTGCATTAGCTAGAACCTCGCATCTGCAGTCAATGGCTTAGGCCATCCTATGATACAGTTAAAGACCGCTCTGTTTGGCTACTGCCAGAATTTCAGACCATCACCAATATACCCCATTTGAGGCAGTGAGTGCTATTTAACATATTCAAGACATGGGACCAGTGGTGAATTAAAATGACAATTAGAAATATGACCTGCACCCCAGGACCTTCAAGTACCTGACTATAAAACTATCCACATCCACACAATTACCCACATAAATTGCTAGACTCTACAGTAAATGCAGAGGGAATAACATGATAGACATTCCTGCTTTAAATTATTTAAATATCGCTTAGAGCACAAAGTGTTACTTATCAACGTACCCACTCCTCGGTAAGGTTTACAGGGGTACCCCATTCTGCATCTCTCAGCAATGGAAATACTATCAGTAGACGCCATAAGGATGTTTATTATTCTTTTAATCTACAAGACTTTGTAGCTTGCTGTGACTATGAGATCATTTCTATACAAAAAATACACATACATTCAGTGTACAAATTACTGTCGACTAATATGCTATTTCAAACAGCCTCCTTTAAGAACTAACATACAAGTGACACACTTTCTCCTACGCCGTTGGGGAGCATGTCTCCTCCACAACATAACACGTCCATGCTGAAATTTAGATAGTCTGCATCTGGTGAAGGATCCCTTTGAAAACATGAAGATGGTATCGTGTAAACATGTCTCCCTGTGGCCTTCATGTGATGCCTGCTTACTTTAGCTTTCAGGGGGTGATTTGTTAGCCTTCCCACATCATACATCACCCTCAATTGTAAACATTTACAGAGGGATCCTGTTTCTAGTGTCTGACTGGGAAGCACGCAGCATGCTTTCCCCTCTTTGTATTTCAGACTGGCACAGGCTGGCACACATGTATTTTCAAAGTGACTTTGATCTACCTTCCACTGTGATGCAAAATTATTTGCCTGATTTATTATTAATCGTGTTAAGTTGTGTTTGGTGCTTTTGCGAGTACCCACAATCCCTAGCTTCTCTTGGGCATGGAAAGCGAGATGTCATTACCAGGGGCAGTTCAAATAAACTGAAAATATGTTCTAATCTGTAGAAACGTTTTTCACATTTCACAATAACAGCAGGAAAAGCGTACACAACATTCCTTCATTTAGTGGCGTTTGTCACAGAACACCACCTCAAACTGCACTCATTTTGTTCAGCAATTCTATTAATGCGGAGTCATATTGTACCCAGAACACACTTCTGGCCAAGCAGATGTACAGTCTGACTGTGTCCAGGGCTCAAGTGCCTCTCAGATGCCAGGACATTTCTTGCCCCATCCCCCCCCCTTAAAGTCACCATAGTAGCGCCATATTTACAATACAGCACACCATAGCGCACTGTAGCACAATAGCGTCAGAATTTTTAACACTATTGTGGCACATTGGTCAACTAGCGCAAAAAATAATAGTCCTAGTCCAGCAATGCATGGGAAGGTCCATTGGAAACAATAGGAGCATCACTGTAAAACCTGCCTCAGGCAGGCGTTAAGAATGACGTGACAAATGGCTCAGTGAAATCTCACAAATTTCACTGTGCATTTTTGTGGGCCTCCTAATGGGGGACGCCCCCTCTTGCACACATTATACCTGGAGCCGGCATAATGTGGCGCAAGAACTTAAAAGGTGGCACAATGCCTGCATCGCGCCATTTTGTAAGTCTGGCGGGGATGCCGCCTTAGCTTAAAATAAAATGATGCTAGGACACCGCAAGAAGGTGCTAGGGACTTGTAAATATGCTGCTTAGATTTAGAGAGACAGAGTGAGGGACTCAGAAGGACAGGGCAGAGAGTGAGAGAAAAGGAAAGACAAAGGGGGCATAGAAAGACAGACAGAAATAACGGCCAAGATAGAGAGCAAGACAATTAAAAATAGAAAGCTGGTCACAGGTAAAGTTAGATAGAAAGCGAGACAAGTACAGAGAGATAGATAGATAGATAGATAGATAGATAGATAGATAGATAGATAGATAGATAGATAGATAGATAGATAGATCGATCGATCGATCGATCACAAGGCGTCCCTGTCTCTCCCTTTAACTTTCTCTCGGCCATGGAGCTGCACGGCTTTAGAAGCTCAGTGCTTAATTTTCTTGTGAGATACAAATAGAAACCCTCGAGCTGTGAACGGTTGTGAGTAGCACTGGTTGTTCTTAGTGATGTCTTCCAGATTTGGGGGAGGTTTGCTTTTTCATGCCTTGTTTCCCTGAATCCCTGGCGACAGTAAACATTTCAATTCGAAACATCTGACGTCTCTTTTTCCCCAGCTCACATCTATGCTCTGCCCCCTCACTGAGTGATATTAAAGTATCTTTGTCTTCCCGGATGCAATGACTCCAGATGCAAGGTTCTTTTCCCTTCACAATTCTCCCTCTGCCCTCCTGTGAGTGTTTGTGACAGGAGACATGACGGGGTGGATGAGGTCACGGCGTCCATGTTGGAACTGAACCCGAAGCCCTGCGCTGTAGTGAGCCACAATATGTAGCTAGCGACTGGGTCCATGTCTTGTGATACATCTTCAGTTAGTTCTGGCTTTATAGCTAAGAGCACATTGCACTCTGTGGATTTGAGGCCCTTTCATATAGTGTTGTTGGCTAAACCATCAGTGTTAAGAATGAGGTTGCTAATGGGTAATGGAGTACAAAGTATCTACTAAGCAGGGGCGGCTCCTCCGTTAGGGTGGAGGAGCGTCGCCCCCCCCCCCCCCCCCCCCAAGCCAGCAGCAGAAGCTGCAAACCTTTCGGAACGAAAGGATAATAAAATATAAACTCCTTTTGTTGTGAAAGGGGCGGGCCATGGGGGTGACAAGCAGTGAGGGGGAGTGCACCTCACTCCCCCTCACAGCCCATGTGTGTTTTGCCGGCTGTCTCGGACTGGCCAAACACACATGAGAAGTAGACTCTCTCAAGCCCAGCAACACAGTTGCTGGGCAGGAGAGAACAGGCACAGGCTCCCAGCCTGCATGGGAGCACCCTGGCAGGGTGCTCCCAGGCAATCCTGATTCTGCTTTGAGCAGCGTCAGGATTGGCCGCAGGGCAGGCGGGGAGCCTGTGCCTGCAGCGCCGATGGAAAGGGGAGTGGCACGGTACTGGTTAGTGGATCAGGTAAGTTTTTATTTTTTGTATTTATTAAATGTACCCCCCCTCTCCACCCTCCCTCGTATTGCACCCTTCCTCCCCTTCTTAGCGCAGCGAGTCACGACTGCTACTAAGAACTAGTGGTGTCAGTGGGGCACTGTGGGTATCTCATGTCCCAGCAATAGTCACCTGGGCCAGTGTCCTGATGCTAGCACAGAGAATCTTTGGCCCATATTTAGACTTTTTCAGTGCCGCAATTGCGTAATTTTTTTACACAAAATTGGCGCAAACTTAAAAAATACAACTGTATTTTGTAATCTTGCGCCGATTTTGCATCAACAAATGATGCAAATGTGGCGCTAAAAAAAGTATAAATATGGGCCTTTGTATGCTACTATACACAAACATCCGAAAGGAAACACAGGGATAACACAAATTGAGCATTGAAAGGTTTATGCTGTATTGTACCTACCATTATGTTTTTGTCTGCTGTCCATAAACCTTGCTGAGGTGAAATTCAATGCAGGATAACAATCTCTGGTAATTTAATACAAGGTAAAGTAGCCATACAAATGTGCTTCTGTAATCTATTGCAGACTGCTGCAATCAAATCAGGTATCTCCTTTATTCCAGGAAAAGGGAAAGTAGTTGAAGTAGACTATTTGTAATTGAATGTAGTGTAAACTCCATCATTTTCTGCAATAAAGGTATTCATATATAGGTATCAGTATAGGGTGCACCTAGCTTGGAATCAACGAAGTGCTGAACAGCATTAAGAACTCAGGGTTATGGCACATAGGGGCAGATTTATGAAAAGGGGCGCTGCACCTAGTGCAGCACCACTTTTCTTGTGCCCCCCTAACACCACCATGTGTGCGCCATATTTAAAATACGGCGCACCATGGTGGTAGTCAGGGGTATTAGCGTCATATTTTTTAAGATAGTCCGGCGCTTTTTAGGATGAGCATCAAACATTTTGAAGCTAATCCCCCAAAGCACCCACAGGCCCTTTGAAAACAATGGGAGCCTCCCTTTAAAGTTCTGCTATTAGGAGTGGTTGAAAATGCAGATAAAAATGACGCAAAGAAATCGCTGAGATTTCTTTCGCTGTTTTTTTGTCCCCCCAGTGCTTGGACGCCCCCCAAGCATACATTATGCTTGGCACAGGCATAATGTGGAGCAAGGGTTTGCAAAGTGGTGCAATGCAAGCTTTGCGCCACTTTGTAGATATCGTGTGGTGTTCTTGGCCTTCCAACGCCAGATTAGCGTAAAAAAAATGATGTTAATGTGGCGTTGAAATTACGCTAGACCCTCTTAAGTCTGGGCCTTTGTTTTACAAAGAGGCAAGTAGGTGTGTTCCAATTAGGTAGGGGCAGCGTTGAAGAAGTGGGTCTCCACTTTCTTTATGAATTGCAGGAGAGTTGGAGCAGCTCTGATGTAGATGGTGATGATGTTCTTTATCTTGTGCCTGCCTACTGTTGCTTTCTTTGCCGCATATTTTCATGTCCAGTTTGGTGATTCTCAGAGCCCCGTCTGCTTGAGGTGGGTTATTTCATGTTCTGAGTATGGTTTCAGATGGATTTGTAGGCACTTCAGCCGGTCTTGAAGATGATGTAGGTCTGTAGAGTGATCTGGTGTAATTCTTTTAGCGCTGGGGTAATGTACTCAAACTCCTTCAAGCCCTTTATGAGGGTATGGTACCAGAATATTGTAAACAGCATATCGCCTAATAGAAATATTGTGTCCGAGATGCCGTTTAACAACATATCACATAACTGAAGTTAATAATGAAAAAACTGCACCAAGTACAACAGTATTTTTGGAATGGGAGAATTGCTATAAATCTGGGCCCATATTACCTAAAGAGTGCACTTTCCTGGTTTGCACCTTAAAGCAGGTGCGCCGGCTGCAAAACAGGAAAGTGCGCCCTATTAGGCAGAATGCTCTGCCCTCAGATCAGCTGCGAACTTGTGCTACCCCCAGGGCATTCAAGAGAAATACAGACCTGCTGTTTAAAAGCTGCTCCCTGTTTCTCTGTGCAGGTGGCAACCCGCCTGCACTTTTCAAAGGGATTAGATATCCACTTGCAGGCGGGTGTCTGGCGGGGGGGGGGGGGTCCATGGGACACCTTTTCATCTCTCCAGAGCGCTGTCTTTAGAAGGCACACTTCTAAAGGCATGTTTGCCCCTGGGCCCATGAAAGGCGCAGAGGCAAAGAGATTCCCTCATTTGCATGGGGCCACTTCCCTATGCAAATGAGGGAATGCCCTCTAATGATAGTGGTGGTGTTTTCAGCTATCATATTTGTATGTATGCTCCACTTTCTTTAAGCCCTCTTTCATTTAGTTAATTAAACTTTATATTTGGTCGTATATTATGGGGTCTTGTCTTAATTGTATCCTTAATTTAAATACTCCCTTACCACATGCATCCTCTATTTTGTTCACTTGTATATCCCCTGAAACTTCTATGATGTAAATTTAGAGGCAGTTCTTTCAATGATGTGAGTTAATTCCTATTCAAGCACCTACAACACATCATCATAGATACATCCAGTAATTCCTATTATTATCCATTTTAAGCAAATATCCGCCTGTGACTAAAGAAATCCCGTTACCACTACATTCAGATTTCTCTAAAGAAAACCTCACTTCCTCAGTTGCCAGTCATATATGGGTGTCATGCTTTCCCCAACGTCCACAACTCAGGGTGGAGAGGGACAGAAAAAAAACACAATAATGATCCCTACATCCTGGGAGAAAACTCAGGCAGACTAAATGCATTCTGCCATCCGTATGGGCACTACTCCATACGTCAAACAATAAATGGGGCCCTTTGGCTCTTCTGGAAGTGTGAGAGAAAATCTGCAACACATTTTTACAATTTGAAAGTAATGTCCAAAATCTGAGTCCATTAAGAAATTAATGTTTTGAGCAGAAAAATCTGTTTCTAATTATTTCGAGGATATATCCATATGGTATATTAAGCAGTCTTGTTATCTAAAGGAATGAAAGATGACAGAATTGACCTTTTTTTGTTGAAGTCATGAAATGTTTTAGACTGCGGTTATAGCTATCTACATATTAGCTGAATGAATATAATAGAAATATTTTGGTTCAAAATGTGCTGTGATTGCAAACACTGTTTCAGTCCCATTTTGCGCCAACATATTAGCCCTAAAAATATTTATAAAATCAATATGCTACAAAAGCAAATTGAAAATCAGTGCAATTCCAAGTAAAAGTTATTTGATTATTGAAAAAAAATCAGAATTGATTTGATTACTCAATTTACGATTTTAGAGCCAAAACCTGGAATACAATGTCCCCTAATTTATATGTTATTGTTGCTATTTTCTTAAGAGTTGCAGCTGAAGCTTCAATTTGATATTCAGGGACTATAAAAACGACGTATTCACACTGTCTCGTCTACAGGCAAAACATAATAATACTAGATAATAAACGGAATGCGAATACTGTAATAATTTAGAACTGATTGTTTTAATGGGCGATTGCAATATATAGTTAAAATACTACATATACTAAATACTAGACAACAGTATCACATTTGTAAAAGGTGAGTTAAACCCCTTCAATTAAAGGATATAGTAAAACAAATATGATACCAACATGAGAGATTTTGTATTTCAGTAGCACTAACAACACTTTCAGTCATGGGCAACAATTTTCAAACTGGAACTAATGTTTTATACAAAAATTTACATTTTGAACTTTTTGAACTTTTACAAAAGAAAAGATGTATTCATGAACAGCAGCCTAAACAACTTTGTTGTTTCAGTGGACAGCATCTGGGTGTTGTACACCTCTCGCAGCACTGATTAGTGTTTGTATCTCTATGAGAGGCGGCCTGAGTGAAGTGGAGGGTTTACAGACATCTCCCAGATGTCTGAAGTCCAACCTGCCGCAGTACTTTATCAGTGAACGATTGCAGATGGTGCCAGACCCACAAGCTCTGGGTGATTGACCGCCCCGCATTCAAACTGCGTCATAATCTTACCACGATGCTGAGATTCATCTGTTTAAACCTTTGAAATGCACTGCCTTCTACAATGTCGAAAAAAGTGCAGCTTAGAGAGACATTGTATTTTCTAGAAACAAATGCACAGCTTAGCTTTTAATCATCCTTCACTTTCTTGGTTTATATATTTTACAGAACTGTTTTTAACATCTCTAATTGCCGGCAAGTGGGTCAGCAGGTTAACACTCGCTGCAGATATTGTGTGATCGGCAGGTAACAGGTGTAAATTGTCACACAGTGAACTCAATCTGCCTTCCTCCCCATATCAATATAGCGAGAACCATTACACTGGGTAATAACATCTGCATTTACAATACTCAGAAGTAGCATCAGTTCTATTAGTACTCTTGAACTCACAAAAGCTTGCAGCTGCGTCACATAGTGCCAATATAGACAAGTGATTTATTTCTTGACTAATATTTTGTACAATTCTTTTAGAAACGTCAAAAAATAATTAAAGTAAAATATGAAACTAATGAAGTTAGGATGAAAGTTGGAATTAAGTGAACCCGAGGATAACACTGAAGAGATAGGAGCCGCCAAACAGTGAGTGTTGCTAGTGGTATGAGTAATATAAAGCATTACAGCTCACAGCTGAGGGCATTAATGGTTGTTAAATGCCTTCTCCCTAAGTTATGGGCCCAAGCTGCAGGAGAAGCCCTATAAAAGGAGAGAGGGCATGTAGCAACTGATATATATGTTCACAAAGTAAAGACACACATTTATCTATGTTAATGTAGTTTTTTTCAGAGTTTTTTTCAGAGTTTCTATTCCAAGCTTCAGTATTCTTGTAGGTCAAGATGTTGCTTTATTATGGGATTGTTTTCTAGGACCGCTGGACCAGTAAACAAACATTGTGCAACCATTACTAAGCCCTTACACTAACAAAATACCAATGCTTGTTTTTAAACATGATCTATGGTACAGCCTTGAAAACCTGTGACCCAGAGGTTGAAATATGAACAGTGAAGGTGAGCCGTGATTGAATGAAATTGACACCTAGTAAGAAAACATACACGATTGTGGTTTTGATTAAAGGAATTGATAAGATGGCACATGAAGAGTGTGATTTAAGAAAATGTGCATTTGAAGGCTAAGGAGATATATAATATTGTAAACAACGGAAGTAAAAAAACTGAGGATGAATCCTGAGGCATTGATATGCAAATGGAAATAGGGAAATTCAATACAAAGTAGGCATTGATGTTAAAAGTTAGAAAGCATGTGGACAAGGGTGAAATGTCGGGTGTTCGATTCCTGGCCGTTACGTTGCTGTACAAGTAAACATATGAATAAAGAATACGTTTTCCATTTTTCTATTTCTTACTGGATACCATTATTATTTCTAAAAGGCTGGGTTGCAGACTACAATTAAAAAATGACTTACAGTTAGCAGTCAGCACACTTGCCTTGTTGTTGGATGTTGATGGTCAAAGTGTAATGTATTACAATGTGAGCAACTAAAGATAATCTCTAAGCATGCTAGACCAAGCACAGTGTACAAGTAAACATTGGTAGATGTGGCACCTTCACTAAAACATGACACATTGATGTTAAAAGTCAGAATGTAATGTTAAATGGCTATACAACTTATCCAGGAAACAACTGAGAGTAGGGGCCATATGTACGAACACATTTTCCCATAGACACAGAATGGGTAAAACCGTTTGCTACATCTGGCCCTAAGTGTCTTACATACACTCTGGCACTTTGGTTTAGAAATAATTAATTAGTATGGAGAAATAAATAAAAAAGGAGAAGCCCGTTAATTTTCTTGAATAACAGAATGAGCTGAATTGGGCATATGAAATTGCTTACGAGTCATAAGGAAATATGCAGCATCATGGTATGCATCAAAACGATACCACATCCGGAGCTTGTCATATGACAGGAGGTCTAGTAGTATCAAGTAGCATGGAGTAATCATTGTTGTGTATGATGTAGGAGGGGCTTATTGAACAAATTGAATTTCTTTCTCTGTACTGCTCTATGCAATTGTGTCCCTCTTCGTTTGGTTTCTGCTCTGCTCTGTTGTTTTTACTTCATTGCTGAGTTTCTTTGGTGAACTCAACAATGTATTGAGCGTGCTCTGTGTTTTGTCATAAAACCATCTGAACCCAAAGCTCTGGAGGCCTAGGGGTTGCACCCAAAGTTCACACCACTCATACTGAAGGTTGGCAACTGGTCCTTCACAGGCTAGGAAGACTGATGGTTGGTTGCAGTTGATTTCATATTGTCTACAACTCTACTTAGTTAGCCATAACCAAGCTTCCCCACTTTTCCCAGTGTTGACCTCATGGGCTATGTTTCACGTCTCTTGTGTGATGTGTTGTGTGAGAGTAGCTTATAATACATGGGATTCTGTAATTCCTATATAAATGCCAGTCTCTAATTTCGACTTGTGACACACTCTCAACCTGTGACTCACTCTGTCACGATTATAAAGAAAACGCTTCAGAACTCAAATATTATAAGTTATAATAGTTAGATCCTGATGTCACAAAGCCTGTTGCCTGAGACAGCAGCTGCGGTGAGAGGCAGGTCAGGTCATGGAGCATAATTGAAGCAGCTGTTTAAAGCAATGAAAAACAGAATGTTGCTTCTCTTTCTACTGCTCTATTTTAATAGCTTACAATGACAAGCAGAGAGACTATGTTTATTTTTTGTACTCCTAAGAGAAAAGCTAGAATCTTTCTGCATGTTTCTACACATTCCGAGCTACTGCAGCTTTTTTTATTTTTTTCAAACTGATTTGTATTAAACTGTTTCTAACATCTATTTGCGACAAATAATTAACAGGTTTTTGATGTATTCAGTTTTGCACTAGAGGTTTTATTTTTATTTAACATGTTTGCAAACATACTCGCTTTTTCATATGAAAGAGCCATGCACCAAAGTTTTAAGTGGTTTGTGGGAAGGGTGTTGGTGTGACCATGTATTATAAGGGAGAAAGCACCCCTTCGGCCTTGTTTATCTATGTGATTATGGAACTCCTAGGTGACTTGCAATATCCTTATAATGTAGTGCAGGGGTACTTTATTCCTTATATCTTATGTGCTTGTCTATCCATGTACTGTGTGCTTAGTGTCTTATGTGAGGAAACTGGTATTGCAATATTTTCCTATCCTTGCTTGCCCAAGCGCCACAGCACTGGAACTATTGCCTTAAGATCCCTTTCTTTTGTCATTTAGAATCCATCCTAGGTTGAAGCGCATTGAGCTGACCTGTCCTTGTAAATTGGGAAAAAGAGCAGATATATTCTATTCACTTGATGCATTTGCAACATTCTTCTTGCCATCATTAGTGATTAAGAAACATTGTCTGAATGCAAGTTAACAGTATAATTGAGATGTTAAGGAAGCAAACACTTCCTATTTTGAGCATCCACTAAACAGCTATGTATAACATCCCAGTTTATTGAGGTTGTCATTTTGAACTGTTTATTGGTGTCTACTGCTGTATGCAGGTTTTTGTAGGCATTTTCTTCAAACTTGTAAGAATCCTATTATTTTTTGCTCCTGGATATGCTTATTCCAAATGGCCAAAAGCTCATTTGCACTAGTCGAGCTCCCAGAAAACATTAGTAACTAGTCAATGAGAATTCCCACCAGGATAGCCACTTCAAAATAGGTCCTGGTCCTAGTGAACCTTCTTTTTATACTCTCTACTCTTCCTGATGACAGATGTGGTGTTCTGAAGATCAAGACTTTGCATCCTAGGAAAGCAGACTCAGGCCCTCGTTATGATATTGGCGGTAAAAACCACCTGCCGCGGCGGCGATGGCCGCCTAAAGACCATCGCCACAGCTACCAACCATCCACTGTATTATGACCACAACTGGATTTCCACCAGAAGAATGGCAGAAATCCGGCTGTGGCCATGCCGGCAGATGGCGGTAAGGTGGCGCTACTGCCACCAGCAGTGCCACGCCAATAGACCGCCACCAGCCATATTATGACCCATAATACGGCCTGGCGGTGTTCTGCTGGCGGAAGCTGCTGCTGGCAGTAGCGCTCCGTCCCGTCTCCTTTCAGCAGACCCCCTGCACACAAGCAAGTGGGTGCTCCAACAGGGGAGGTGCGTGGGGGGTGTTGTGTGTGTGAATGTTTGTGTGTGCGTGTATGCGGGTGTGTGTTTCGTGTTGAATGTGTGTGCATGTATGGAGGTATGAGTGCGTGTATGTTGTGTTCTGTGAATGCGTGTCTGCATGTATGTATGAAAGTGTGTGCGGATGTGTGTGTGAATGGATGTATGCATACGTGTATGCATGTGGGAATGAGTGTGTGTATGCGTGTGTGTGTGGAGGTGGGGGTGTGAATGTAGGGGGGTTTGGGGAGGAAGGGGTGTGGGGGGCATCTCGAGAGGGGCGTGGGGGTGGGGAAGACCTCTATCAGTGACAGGGAAGGGATTCCCTGTCACTGATAGTGCCTACCGCCATGGTTATTGTGGTGGTAAGGAAGCCATGGAAACCATGGCGGTAGGCGGGGTCATTATCCCGCAGGGGGTAAAATTATGGCCGCCGGGCTGGAGACTGATATCTCCAGCCCGGTGGCTGTTACCGCTGTGGCGGTCCGTGTGGTACATTGGCGGTTTGGCTTCTGCCAAACCGCCAATGTCATAATATCATGGAAGGTACCGCCAGCCTGTTGACAGTACTTTCTACCACATTACCGCCAACCACCAGGGTCATAATGAGGGCCTCAGGCTTCCATTCGTGTGAGGTTGGTAAATTGAGTAATATGAATCGGGTAACAATACCTGTTATTTAGAACACTTAGAAACAACAGAAGAGCACTGTTAGACCCGTCAGCTTTTTGCATGGTTTGCCCTGTCTTTTTGCTTCTGACCTCCTATTTTTGATCCTATGCCAAATTTCTGGCTTTGGGACTCCAGGCACTTTACCACTGCTGACCAGTGCTAAAGTGCAAGTGCTCTCTGTTTAAATTATATTGGTGATTGGTTTATCCATGATTGGCATACTTGGTTTACTAGTAAGTCCCTAGTATAGTGCACCATGTGTTCCCAGGGCCTCTGAATCAAATGATACTAGTGGTCCTGCAACACTGACTGTGAAACTCAATCCACATGAGTATCCAAGTAAACATGCCCCAGACCTGCCACTGCAGTGTCTGTGTGGGCAGTTTTAAACTGCCATGTCGACCTGGTCAGTGCACCCACTTGCCAGGCCCAAACCTTCCCTTTTACTACATGTAAGTCACCCTTAAGGTAGGCCAAAGGCAGCCCCTTGGGCAGGGTGCAGTGTATTTAGGTAACCCATGAATTGGTGTGGTATACATGGCTTGATAGTGAAATACTACTAAATTAGTTTTTCACTATTGCAAGGCCTATCTCTCTCACAGGGTAACATGGGAGTTGTCTTGAAATATCTTTTAAGTATGAATTCCTACTGGGAGCAGATAGAGATATAGATTTTGGGGGTCTCTTAACTCACAATTTAAAAACACATCTTTTAATGAAGTTGTTTTTTTAATTATAGGTTTGAAAATGCCACTTTTAGAAAGTGGACATTTTCTTGCTTAACCATTCTGTGCCTCTACCTGTCTGTGGAATGCACGTCTGGGTCAGGATGACAGTTGGGCTGTTTGCGCATTCACTCTAGACAGTCAGACAAAGGGAGCTGAGGTGTGCCCTGCATATACTGATGGCCCATCATCAGGCTGATGGGTCTTCCTGAGCTAAAGTGGTGGCAAGAGCTGACACTTGCAACTGAATAGGGCTGTGCCTGCCCACACACAAAGCAGTCTCCAAACTCCTGCGGTGTGAATGGGGCCAGGGAAGGGAAAGGCAGGGTCTTGTGCACTACAAAGACTTCTCTTTGAAGTTTGCTACTTCAAAGACGGAAATGGGTATAAGTACTGGACCTCTGACACAACATAGTTAGAACACTTCTGAACTGAGGACATTCTGCCCGGAAGAAGAGCTAGATGCTGTAGGAGGAGCTGCCCCTCTGTCTGTTGCTTTGTTGTGCTGGTCTGCTGCTTGCTGCTTCTGTCATGGAAGTAAAAGCACTGGAATTTGCTTTCTCCATCCTGCTTTCCAAGTTTTTCCAAGGGCTTGAACTGAGATTGCCTTCTGTTAAGAGGTCTCAAGTACATCAAAGGACCATCTACTGGCACCTGGGCTCTCTTGCTGAGAGTCCCAACTCACCAAGTGGTGCCAAATCCAGTTCCTGGGCTCTTGGAAGTGACCTCTGATGCAACCAAGAAGAAACCAAGCACATCGACTCCAAAGTGACGTTGAGACATGCGCCGTTGTCTGACTCCATGCTGCTACCTCCACCGGAGCAGTGGTACCCGCTGAGCACAATGACCACAACCTGCAACACAGGCCCAATGCTGCTGAAGCACCGCCGAAGTCCCGCCACAGCATGAGTCCCGAGTGCTGTGTCACCAACGTCCATGACACCTGACTCCAACTCAGCCGCAGCACCTGTGGCCCCATAGTGTGATTGCGACACCGCCAAGTTGATGCCTCGCATCTTGACCTGCTGGATTCATCGACCCCTCCTTGTCGTAAGGAACCAACGCCTCTCCACCTACACCACATCACCTTCCCTCCAACCGTAAGGAACCGGCGCCTCATCTCCCTGCCTAGCAGTAAGGAACCAATGCCTTTCCCACCCCGGTAGCAGTAAGGAACTGTAGGAAAGTACCATCTTGCCTGGCATGTTACCCCCATTTTTCACTGTATATATGTTGTTTTAGTTGTATGTGTCACTGGAACCCTGGTAACCCAGGGCCCCAGTGCTCATAAGTGTGCCTGAATGTGTTACCTGTGTAGTGACTAACTGTCTCACTGAGGCTCTGCTAATCAGAACCTCAGTGGTTATGCTCTCTCATTTCTTTCCAAATTGTCACTAACAGGCTAGTGACCATTTTTACCAATTTACATTGGCTTACTGGAACACCCTTATAATTCCCTAGTATATGGTACTGAGGTACCCAGGGTATTGGGGTTCCAGGAGATCCCTATGGGCTGCAGCATTTCTTTTGCCACCCATAGGGAGCTCTGACAATTCTTACACAGGCCTGCCACTGCAGCCTGAGTGAAATAACGTCCACGTTATTTCACAGCCATTTTACACTGCACTTAAGTAACTTATAAGTCACCTATATGTCTAACCTTTACCTGGTAAAGGTTAGGTGCAAAGTTACTTAGTGTGAGGGCACCCTGGCACTAGCCAAGGTGCCCCCACATTGTTCAGAGCCAATTCCCTGAACTTTGTGAGTGCGGGGACACCATTACACGCGTGCACTACATATAGGTCACTACCTATATGTAGCTTCACAATGGTAACTCCGAATATGGCCATGTAACATGTCTATGATCATGGAAATGCCCCCTCTATGCCATCCAGGCATAGTTGGCACAATCCCATGATCCCAGTGGTCTGTAGCACAGACCCTGGTACTGCCAAACTGCCCTTCCTGGGGTTTCACTACAGCTGCTGCTGCTGCCAACCCCTCAGACAGGCAGCTGCCCTCCTGGGGTCCAGCCAGGCCTGGCCCAGGATGGCAGAACAAAGAACTTCCTCTGAGAGAGGGTGTGACACCCTCTCCCTTTGGAAAATGGTGTGAAGGCAGGGGAGGAGTAGCCTCCCCCAGCCTCTGGAAATGCTTTCTTGGGCACAGATGTGCCCAATTCTGCATAAGCCAGTCTACACCGGTTCAGGGACCCCTTAGCCCCTGCTCTGGCGCGAAACTGGACAAAAAAAAGGGGAGTGACCACTCCCCTGACCTGCACCTCCCCTGGGAGGTGTCCAGAGCTCCTCCAGTGTGCTCCAGACCTCTGCCATCTTGGAAACAGAGGTGCTGCTGGCACACTGGACTGCTCTGAGTGGCCAGTGCCACCAGGTGACGTCAGAGACTCCTGCTGATAGGCTCCTTCGGGTGTTGGTAGCCTATCCTCTCTCCTAGGTAGCCAAACCCTCTTTTCTGGCTATTTAGGGTCTCAGTCTCTGGGGAAACTTTAGATAACGAATGCAAGAGCTCATCCGAGTTCCTCTGCATCTCCCTCTTCACCTTCTGATAAGGAATCGACTGCTGACCGCGCTGGAAGCCTGCAAACCTGCAACCTAGTAGCAAAGACGACTACTGCAACTCTGTAACGCTGATCCTGCCGCCTTCTCGACTGTTTTCCTGCTTGTGCATGCTGTGGGGGTAGCCTGCCTCCTCTCTGCACCAGAAGCTCTGAAGAAATCTCCCGTGGGTCGACGGAATCTTCCCCCTGCATCCGCAGGCACCAAAAAGCTGCATTACCGGTCCCTTGGGTCTCCTCTCAGCACGACGAGCGAGGTCCCTCGAATCCAGCAACTCTGTCCAAGTGACTCCCACAGTCCAGTGACTCTTCAGTCCAAGTTTGGTGGAGGTAAGTCCTTGCCTCACCTCGCTATACTGCATTGCTGGGAACCGAGACTTTTGCAGCTACTCCGGCCCCTGTGCACTTCCGGCGGAAATCCTTTGTGCACAGCCAAGCCTGGGTCCACGGCACTCTAACCTGCATTGCACAACTTTCTAAGTTGGTCTCCGGCGACGTGGGACTCCTTTGTGCGACTTCGGGTGAGCACCGTTTCATGCATCCTTGTAGTGCCTGTTCCTGGCACTTCTCCGGGTGCTACCTGCTGCTAAGAGGGCTCCTTATCTTGCTCGACGTCCCTTCTACCTCCCGGTCCAATTTGCGACCTCCTGGTCCCTCCTGGGCCACAGCAGCATTCAAAAACGCTAACTGCACAATTTGTAGCTAGCAAGGCTTGTTGGCGTTCTTTCGGCGGGAAAACACTTTTGCACGACTCTACTAGGCGAGTTGGATCCGTCCTCCAAAGGGGAAGTCTCTAGCCCTTTGCGTTCCTGCAGAAACCTCTGCTTCTTCTGTCCAGTAGAAGCTTCTTTGCATCCACAGCTGGCATTTCCTGGGCATATGCCCATCTCCGACTTGCTTGTGATTTTTGGACTTGGTCCCCTTGTTCCACAGGTACCCTAGATTGGAAATCCATCGTTGTTGCATTGTTGGTTTGTGTCTTTCCTGCATTATTCCTCTAACACGACTTCTTTGTCCTTAGGGGAACTTTAGTGCACTTTGCACTCACTTTTCAGGGTCTTGGGGAGGGTTATTTTTCTAACTCTCACTATTTTCTAATAGTCCCAGCGACCCTCTACAAGGTCACATAGGTTTGGGGTCCATTCGTGGTTCGCATTCCACTTTTGGAGTATATGGTTTGTGTTGCCCCTATCCCTATGTTTCCCCATTGCATCCTATTGTAACTATACATTGTTTGCACTGTTTTCTAAGACTATACTGCATATTTTTGCTATTGTGTATATATATCTTGTGTATATTTCCTATCCTCTCACTGAGGGTACACTCTAAGATACTTTGGCATATTGTCATAAAAATAAAGTACCTTTATTTTTAGTATAACTGTGTATTGTGTTTTCTTATGATATTGTGCAGATGACACTAAGTGGTACTGTAGTAGCTTCACACGTCTCCTAGTTCAGCCTAAGCTGCTCTGCTAAGCTACCATTATCTATCAGCCTAAGCTGCTAGACACCCTATACACTAATAAGGGATAACTGGGCCTGGTGCAAGGTGCAAGTACCCCTTGGTACTCACTACAAGCCAGTCCAGCCTCCTACATTGGTTGTGCAGTGGTGGGATAAGTGCTTGAGACTACTTACCACTCTTGTCATTGTACTTTTCATAAGAGAAAAATATACAAAACAAGGTCAGTGTATATACACATAGCCAAAAAATTTTGCATTTCCTCTTTTCACTCTTTTCTAAGTGCTGAAAAGTACCTCTAAACTTTCAAAAAGTTCTTAAAAGTTTAAAAAGTTTTTTTCTGTCTTTCCAAAAAGTTCTGAAAACTTTTTTCTCTTTTTCTATCACTTTAACTCTCTCTAAAAATGTCTGGCACAGGCCAAAGTGTTGATCTGCCCAAACTTGCATATGACAACCTTAGCTGGAAAAGAGCAAGGAGTCTCTGTATAGAGAGAGGTTTGAGTGTAGGGAAGAATCCTTCCTTGGAACTGTTACTTAACATGCTTACAGAACAGGATAAGGCCATAGGTGCCTCATCTGTTGAAAAAGTACCTAATAGTTCTCAATCTGATTCAGGGACTCCCCCAGGAAAAGATTCAAGAAAGAAACTTCCTAGCCTGCCCATTACTAGACAATCTAGCATAGATGGTAATGATGATGAGCCACACCAAATAAATAGTGTTGTCTCACATCATAGCAAAAGCATTTATTCTCACCATACTGGTAGTAATGTTTCTGTAAACCAAGCTGTTAGGGTGGCTTCTGTAAGGGACAGGTCTCCTTCTGTTCATTCCCATCATAGCTCTGTTTCTAGAAATGTCCCTCCCACCAACCCTGATGACAGAATGTTAGAGAGGGAACTCAATAAGTTGAGGGTGGAACAAACCAGACTGAAGCTTAAAAAGCAACAGCTGGATTTGGATAGACAGTCTTTTGAATTAGAAAAGGAAAGACAGAAGTTGGGTTTAGGTACCCATGGTGGCAGCAGCAGTATTCCCCATAGTCATCCTGCAAAAGAGCATGATTCCAGGAATCTGCACAAGATAGTTCCCCCTTATAAGGAGGGGGATGACATTAACAAGTGGTTTGCTGCACTTGAGAGGGCCTGTGTTGTACAGGATGTCCCTCAAAGGCAGTGGGCTGCTATCCTATGGCTATCATTTAGTGGAAAAGGTAGGGATAGGCTCCTTACTGTGAAAGAAAATGATGCTAATAATTTCCAAGTTCTTAAGAATGCACTCCTGGATGGTTATGGTTTAACCACTGAACAGTACAGGATAAAGTTCAGAGAGACCAAAAAGGAGTCTTCACAAGACTGGGTTGATTTTATTGACCATTCAGTGAAGGCCTTGGAGGGGTGGTTCCATGGCAGTAAAGTTACTGATTATGACAGCCTGTATAACTTGATCCTGAGAGAGCATATTCTTAATAATTGTGTGTCTGATTTGTTGCACCAGTACTTGGTGGACTCTGATCTGACCTCTCCCCAAGAATTGGGAAAGAAGGCAGACAAATGGGTCAGAACAAGAGTGAACAGAAAAGTTCATACAGGGGGTGACAAAGATGGCAACAAAAAGAAGGATGGTAAGTCTTCTGACAAGGGTGGGGACAAATCTAAAAATGAGTCTTCATCAGGCCCACAAAAACACTCTGGTGGGGGTGGTGGGCCCAAATCCTCTTTTAATCAGAACAAGGAAAAGAAACCATGGTGCTATTTATGTAAAATAAAAGGCCATTGGACAACAGATCCCAGTTGTCCAAAGAAAGGCACCACTGCTCCTACCACTACAACCCCTACTGCTACACCTAGTGTCCCTACTAATAGCAGTGGTGGTGGGAGCAAACCTACTAATAGCCAATCCAGGGGAGTAGCTGGGCTCACTTTTGGTAATTTAGTTGGGGTTGGTCTGATTAGGGAGACCACAGAGGCTACTTTAGTCTCCGAAGGGGCTATTGATTTAGCCACTTTGGTTGCTTGCCCCCATAACTTGGAGAAGTACAAGCAACTAACCCTAATAAATGGTGATGAGGTCCAGGCCTACAGGGACACAGGTGCCAGTGTCACAATGGTGATTGAGAAACTGGTGCACCCTGAACAACACATACTTGGACACCAGTACCAAGTAACCGATGCTCACAACATAACACAAAGCCACCCCATGGCTGTTGTAAATCTCAACTGGGGGGGGGTAACTGGTCCAAAGAAAGTTGTGGTAGCTTCAGATTTACCTGTAGACTGTCTATTAGGGAATGATTTGGAGACATCAGCTTGGTCAGATGTGGAGTTGGAGGCCCATGCAGCAATGCTGGGCATCCCAGGGCATATTTTTGCTTTAACAAGGGCTCAGGCCAAAAAGCAAAAAGGACAGGGAAGCTTGGATCCTGGAACAAGGGACCAAGTGCTCCCTAAAGCTAGGGCTAGTAGAAGCAAACCACTTCCTACTATCCCTCCCTCTACAGTGGATTCTACTTCTGAGGAAGAAGAATTCCCTCCCTGTGCAGAACCTACACCAGAGGAGCTGGAAGCAGACACTGCTGAGCTTTTGGGTGAAGGGGGGCCTGCCAGAGAGGAGCTGAGTGTGGCACAGCAAACCTGTCCCACATTACAGGGTCTCAGACAGCAAGCTGTCAAACAGGCTAATGGGGATGTCAGTGACTCTCACAGAGTTTATTGGGAGGACAACCTCTTGTACACTGAGCATAGGGATCCTAAACCTGGAGCTGCCAGGAGATTAGTGATTCCTCAGGAGTACAGAAAGTTCCTCCTAACACTGGCACATGACATTCCCCTAGCTGGGCACCTGGGTCAAATGAAAACTTGGGACAGATTGGTTCCATTGTTTCATTGGCCTAGGAT
Organism: Pleurodeles waltl; assembly: GCF_031143425.1. NCBI lineage: Eukaryota > Metazoa > Chordata > Amphibia > Caudata > Salamandridae > Pleurodeles > Pleurodeles waltl. The sequence continues at coordinate 972,672,915 of NC_090437.1, forward strand.
GTCTGAGGACACAAAGGAATTTTGTAAGTCCTGTGAAACCTGTCAAGCCAGTGGCAAGACAGGTGGCACTCCAAAGGCACCCCTTATCCCACTGCCTGTGGTTGGGGTTCCCTTTGAAAGGGTAGGGGTTGACATAGTTGGCCCCCTTGACCCTCCTACTGCTTCAGGCAATAGGTTTATCTTAGTGGTAGTGGACCATGCCACAAGATATCCTGAAGCTATTCCTTTAAGGACCACTACAGCACCTGCAGTGGCAAAGGCCCTCCTGGGAATATTTTCCAGGGTGGGCTTCCCAAAGGAAGTAGTATCAGACAGAGGAAGCAATTTCATGTCTGCATACTTAAAGGCCATGTGGAAGGAGTGTGGTGTAACGTACAAGTTCACAACACCCTATCATCCACAAACAAATGGACTGGTGGAGAGATTTAATAAAACTCTCAAAGGCATGATTATGGGTCTCCCTGAAAAACTCCGCAGGAGATGGGATATCCTTCTACCATGCCTCCTTTTTGCCTACAGGGAGGTACCCCAGAAAGGAGTGGGCTTCAGCCCCTTTGAACTTCTTTTTGGACACCCTGTTAGGGGTCCACTCACACTTGTAAAGGAGGGTTGGGAACAACCTTTAAAAGCTCCTAAGCAGGATATTGTGGATTATGCACTTGGCCTCAGATCAAGGATGGCTGAGTACATGAAAAAGGCCAGTAAAAACCTTCAGGCCAGCCAGGAGCTCCAGAAGCAATGGCATGATCAGAAGGCTATTTTGGTTCAGTACCAACCAGGGCAGAAAGTGTGGGTCTTGGAGCCTGTGGCCCCAAGAGCACTCCAAGATAAATGGAGTGGTCCCCACACAATTGTTGAAAAGAAGGGAGAAGTCACCTATTTAGTTGACTTAGGCACTGCCAGGAGTCCCCTTAGGGTGCTCCATGTCAACCGCCTGAAACCCTAATATGACAGGGCTGATCTCACCCTGCTCATGGCAACTGATGAGGGACAGGAAGAAGACAGTGATCCTCTACCTGATCTCTTCTCTTCCACAGATCAAGATGCTCTTGTGGAAGGTGTAGTTTTGGCTGATTGTCTTACTGCTGAGCAGAAAGACAATTGCATAAATCTCCTAGGACAATTTTCAGAACTCTTCTCTACTGTGCCAGGCACCACTTCTTGGTGTGAGCACACTATAGATACTGGAGACAGTTTACCTGTCAAAAGTAAGATCTATAGGCAGCCTGACCATGTCAGGGACTGCATAAAGCAAGAAGTTCAGAAAATGTTGGAACTAGGAGTGGTTGAGCACTCTGACAGTCCATGGGCTTCTCCTGTGGCACTGGTACCAAAACCCAATTCTAAAGATGGAAAGAAGGAAATGCGGTTTTGTGTAGACTATAGAGGTCTCAACTTGGTAACCAAAACTGATGCTCACCCTATACCCAGGGCAGATGAGCTCATAGACACAGGCATCTGCCAAGTATCTAAGCACTTTTGATTTGACTGCAGGGTATTGGCAGATCAAATTGTCAGAAGATGCTAAACCTAAGACTGCATTTTCTACCATTGGAGGACATTACCAGTTTACTGTAATGCCTTTTGGTTTGAAAAATGCACCTGCCACTTTTCAGAGGTTGGTGAACACAGTCCTGCAAGGGCTGGAAGCTTTCAGTGCAGCATATTTGGACGATATAGCTGTCTTTAGCTCCAGCTGGGATGATCACCTGGTCCACCTATGGAAAGTTTTGGAGGCCCTGCAAAAGGCAGGCCTCACTATCAAGGCTTCAAAGTGCCAGATAGGGCAGGGTAAGGTGGTTTATCTGGGACACCTTGTTGGTGGGGAACAGATTGCACCACTTCAGGGGAAAATCCAAACAATTATTGATTGGGTTCCCCCTACCACTCAGACTCAGGTGAGAGCCTTCCTAGGCCTCACTGGGTATTACAGGAGGTTCATTAAGAACTATGGCTCCATTGCAGCCCCTCTTAATGACCTCACATCCAAGAAAATGCCTAAAAAGGTATTATGGACAGCAAACTGTCAGAAAGCTTTTGAGGAGCTGAAGCAGGCCATGTGCTCTGCACCTGTCCTGAAAAGCCCTTGTTACTCTAAAAAATTCTATGTCCAAACTGATGCATCTGAATTAGGAGTAGGGGCAGTCCTATCACAACTTAATTCTGAGGGCCAGGATCAACCTGTTGCTTTTATTAGTAGGAGGTTGACCCCTAGAGAAAAGCGTTGGTCTGCCATTGAGAGGGAGGCCTTTGCTGTGGTCTGGGCTCTGAAGAAGTTGAGGCCATACCTGTTTGGCACTCACTTCATTGTTCAGACAGACCACAAACCTCTACTTTGGCTAAAACAAATGAAAGGTGAAAATCCTAAATTGTTGAGGTGGTCCATATCCCTACAGAGAATGGACTATACAGTGGAACATAGACCTGAGAGTAGCCACTCCAATGCAGATGGACTCTCCAGATATTTCCACTTAGACAATGAAGACTCATCAGGTCATGGCTAGTCTTATTGTCCTTCGTTTGGGGGGGGGGTTGTGTAGGAAAGTACCATCTTGCCTGGCATGTTACCCCCATTTTCCACTGTATATATGTTGTTTTAGTTGTATGTGTCACTGGAACCCTGGTAACCGAGGGCCCCAGTGCTCATAAGTGTGCCTGAATGTGTTACCTGTGTAGTGACTAACTGTCTCACTGAGGCTCTGCTAATCAGAACCTCAGTGGTTATGCTCTCTCATTTCTTTCCAAATTGTCACTAACAGGCTAGTGACCATTTTTACCAATTTACATTGGCTTACTGGAACACCCTTATAATTCCCTAGTATATGGTACTGAGGTACCCAGGGTATTGGGGTTCCAAGAGATCCCTATGGGCTGCAGCATTTCTTTTGCCACCCATAGGGAGCTCTGACAATTCTTACACAGGCCTGCCACTGCAGCATGAGTGAAATAACGTCCACGTTATTTCACAGCCATTTTACACTGCACTTAAGTAACTTATAAGTCACCTATATGTCTAACCTTTACCTGGTAAAGGTTAGGTGCAAAGTTACTTAGTGTGAGGGCACCCTGGCACTAGCCAAGGTGCCCCCACATTGTTCAGAGCCAATTCCCTGAACTTTGTGAGTGCGGGGACACCATTACACGCGTGCACTACATATAGGTCACTACCTATATGTAGCTTCACAATGGTAACTCCGAATATGGCCATGTAACATGTCTATGATCATGGAATTGCCCCCTCTATGCCATCCAGGCATAGTTGGCACAATCCCATGATCCCAGTGGTCTGTAGCACAGACCCTGGTACTGCCAAACTGCCCTTCCTGGGGTTTCACTACAGCTGCTGCTGCTGTCAACCCCTCAGACAGGCAGCTGCCCTCCTGGGGTCCAGCCAGGCCTGGCCCAGGATGGCAGAACAAAGAACTTCCTCTGAGAGAGGGTGTGACACCCTCTCCCTTTGGAAAATGGTGTGAAGGCAGGGGAGGAGTAGCCTCCCCCAGCCTCTGGAAATGCTTTCTTGGGCACAGATGTGCCCAATTCTGCATAAGCCAGTCTACACCGGTTCAGGGACCCCTTAGCCCCTGCTCTGGCGCGAAACTGGACAAAGGAAATGGGAGTGACCACTCCCCTGACCTGTACCTCCCCTGGGAGGTGTCCAGAGCTCCTCCAGTGTGCTCCAGACCTCTGCCATCTTGGAAACAGAGGTGCTGCTGGCACACTGGACTGCTCTGAGTGGCCAGTGCCACCAGGTGACGTCAGAGACTCCTGCTGATAGGCTCCTTCGGGTGTTGGTAGCCTATCCTCTCTCCTAGGTAGCCAAACCCTCTTTTCTGGCTATTTAGGGTCTCTGTCTCTGGGGAAACTTTAGATAACGAATGCAAGAGCTCATCCGAGTTCCTCTGCATCTCCCTCTTCACCTTCTGATAAGGAATCGACTGCTGACCGCGCTGGAAGCCTGCAAACCTGCAACCTAGTAGCAAAGACGACTACTGCAACTCTGTAACGCTGATCCTGCCGCCTTCTCGACTGTTTTCCTGCTTGTGCATGCTGTGGGGGTAGCCTGCCTCCTCTCTGCACCAGAAGCTCCGAAGAAATCTCCCGTGGGTCGACGGAATCTTCCCCCTGCAACCGCAGGCACCAAAAAGCTGCATTACCGGTCCCTTGGGTCTCCTCTCAGCACGACGAGCGAGGTCCCTCGAATCCAGCAACTCTGTCCAAGTGACTCCCACAGTCCAGTGACTCTTCAGTCCAAGTTTGGTGGAGGTAAGTCCTTGCCTCACCTCGCTATACTGCATTGCTGGGAACCGAGACTTTTGCAGCTACTCCGGCCCCTGTGCACTTCCGGCGGAAATCCTTTGTGCACAGCCAAGCCTGGGTCCACGGCACTCTAACCTGCATTGCACAACTTTCTAAGTTGGTCTCCGGCGACGTGGGACTCCTTTGTGCGACTTCGGGTGAGCACCGTTTCATGCATCCTTGTAGTGCCTGTTCCTGGCACTTCTCCGGGTGCTACCTGCTGCTAAGAGGGCTCCTTATCTTGCTCGACGTCCCTTCTACCTCCCGGTCCAATTTGCGACCTCCTGGTCCCTCCTGGGCCACAGCAGCATTCAAAAACGCTAACTGCACAATTTGTAGCTAGCAAGGCTTGTTGGCGTTCTTTCGGCGGGAAAACACTTCTGCACAACTCTACAAGGCGAGTTGGATCCGTCCTCCAAAGGGGAAGTCTCTAGCCCTTTGCGTTCCTGCAGAAACCTCTGCTTCTTCTGTCCAGTAGAAGCTTCTTTGCATCCACAGCTGGCATTTCCTGGGCATATGCCCATCTCCGACTTGCTTGTGATTTTTGGACTTGGTCCCCTTGTTCCACAGGTACCCTAGATTGGAAATCCATCGTTGTTGCATTGTTGGTTTGTGTCTTTCCTGCATTATTCCTCTAACACGACTTCTTTGTCCTTAGGGGAACTTTAGTGCACTTTGCACTCACTTTTCAGGGTCTTGGGGAGGGTTATTTTTCTAACTCTCACTATTTTCTAATAGTCCCAGCGACCCTCTACAAGGTCACATAGGTTTGGGGTCCATTCGTGGTTCGCATTCCACTTTTGGAGTATATGGTTTGTGTTGCCCCTATCCCTATGTTTCCCCATTGCATCCTATTGTAACTATACATTGTTTGCACTGTTTTCTAAGACTATACTGCATATTTTTGCTATTGTGTATATATATCTTGTGTATATTTCCTATCCTCTCACTGAGGGTACACTCTAAGATACTTTGGCATATTGTCATAAAAATAAAGTACCTTTATTTTTAGTATAACTGTGTATTGTGTTTTCTTATGATATTGTGCAGATGACACTAAGTGGTACTGTAGTAGCTTCACACGTCTCCTAGTTCAGCCTAAGCTGCTCTGCTAAGCTACCATTATCTATCAGCCTAAGCTGCTAGACACCCTATACACTAATAAGGGATAACTGGGCCTGGTGCAAGGTGCAAGTACCCCTTGGTACTCACTACAAGCCAGTCCAGCCTCCTACAGGAACCGACGCCGCACCGGCTCCAGCAACGCTTCACCTCCCCAACTCCATGCAATGTCTCTGTTTCCTCATCGTCCTCTAAGGTACTGTACCTCACGAGTGGCATTTGACTGTTGGGAACAACTCAGTCAGGTTGCCATGATATCCCCAGTCGGAGCTATTGTGTTTCTAATTGCTCTACTAAGATTTAATCTTTGGAAATTCCAATCTTTGCTTGTATATGTTGGATTTTTGCCATAGTTTTGGTCTTGCTTTACTCAGATAAATATTGGTTATTTTTCTAAGTTGGTGTGGAGTACTTTTGTGGTGTTTTCACTGTGTTACTGTGTGTGTACAAATACTTTACACATTGCCTAGGAAAGAGGCCTGACTGCTCATGCCAAGCTACCAAGGGGGTGAGCAGGGATTATTTTAGCTATGTGACTCCCTTACCCTGACTAGAGTGAGGGTCCCTACTTGGACTGAGTGCAAGCCACTGCCCACTAGAGACCCCATTTCTAACAAGCGGTATGAAGCACTACTTAAAAATAAATTATTATCATTGCTGCATACTGACCAAATAGTATAGAGTGCTTAATTTAACTGTAAGTATCCAGTGGTATAAAAAATGTAGTTTACTTTGTTATCCCATGAAAGACTGTACTTTGTGATCCCATGAAAGACTGTACTTTGTGATCCCATGAAAGACTGGACCCAGTCACTTCTGTTTTGCCTCGCATGACCATGTGGGTCTATGGAGGGTACACTCAGGAAGCCACTACTCAGTTGTGTTAATGCTCTTAATTTTACGCAATGAGATAGTGGACAGGGATTTTTCAAGAATAAAGTTTAAACTATTATAGTCACTGCCTAATTGAAGGAGCAAGTTTGCATGGTTTTAGAATGCCATGGGCGGTTTTGACACATCTCCATATGTTCACTTTGCTTTAGTTCAGTTTTAGAATGCACTAAATGGACACAGGCTCGGTGGCACCTGCACCTAAATTGGCCCCAAACTCTTGTGCCTGTATTTCAGTTACTTGCCCACATATGGATGTAGGCAAGTTCTGCCATCGCTAAAATAACACGAAACTGCGCCAGCAGTATCTTATCTGAATCGCAGCATGTCGTTGCCAAACCGATGACAGAATTGTATATTTTAGATTCACTGAAGCCAGTGCAGTAAAACAAACAATTATGTTATCACTGTGAGAAAGCATTCTTGTTTTCGCCTGGATACCAGGTTGCTGGTAAAGAATCTAAGGGACCAAAAATGTATTTGGGATATGGAGACAAGTAACTCTTTTCCCCCTAAGGTGAATGTAGGAGGGGTTGCCTTGGCAGGGAGACGCCTCTGTCCGTAGAGTGATGATCTTTTTTGCAAAATCTGTTTGAGCAAAATATTTCGATGCACTCATTTCTATCACTTCAGATCCTCTCTTGGCGCCAGAAAGGTTTTTTTTTAATGCCTGCAGGCACCAGTGGCATAACGCTAGACTGTGTTTACTAATTCCCCAGACACTTCTCTCCCCTCACTACGGGTCCCGCAACCCCCACCCCACAAGCGCCATCTTCTCTTCGCGTTGTCCGCCTTTGATGAGTGGTCTGTCAGCCATATTTCTCTCCGGACACTGCTTTGACGTTCATTTGATTTGAACCCCTTCACTTCCTTGATTTCTCTCTGTTTCTGGTTTTGTTCTTTGATGTGTAACCATGTGGTTGCTCTGCAGCTTTCTTACATTTTCGTATAGTGAGGCATCATGCTGCCGGGCACGGTCTTGCTGTGAAAAGCTCTTCTGTTTTTATGAAGTGTGCCACATGTAAGGCTACAATTTCAGGAAATGTGCCCGACTTTTCTTGCAGTGTGTGCGCGCACAGCCCGACTGTCTATCCTGAATGTCAAGATTATACACAACAAAGGTAGCAGATCAGAGAGCTCAGCACTCCTCTATGGATTAGAAGGGTGCATTCATTCTTTGGACACCTCATCTAGGGCCAGATGTACGAAACTATTTTGCATTTCTTAACAGACCGAATCGCCATTTCGGGCTGTTAAGAAATGCAAAATCTGCATTCTGTACGTACGAATGCCAAAAACGAGGTCGCAAAATGTAGAAATCACATTTTGGAAATCGGTAAAATAGGAAATAGTTATTTGAGATTTCCTATTTGTAACCTTGCAAAAAATGGGCTTTTAAGAAATGCAATTACCAGTGACCCGAAACAGGTGGTAACCATGTGCAAAATATAAAAGGAGCTCACAAATGCATCTGGCTGTTTCACAATGGCAGTATTATACATCTTGGTGAGGAGGCTGAAGATTCTGGCTGTGAGGGATAGAAGGAGGAGGAGACAGGAGAGGATATTTAAGGTGAGGGTCACGCTCTTTAACCTGACAGAGGAGGAGATCATAGACAAGTACAGACTGAGTTGCCAGGTCATGCTTGACCTGATAGCTGAATTACAACCTCAGCTATAGGCCTTAACACTGAGGAGCAACACCATACCTCCCATTGTGCAGGTATTGTGTTGCCTACACCTCCTAGCATCAAGGAGTTACCAGTCAGTCATAGCGGTGGCAGCGGGGTTCCACAGAGTGCCTTTTCAAAGTTCTTCCACAAGTTCCTGGATGTACTGGTTGGAAAGCTCAACCAATACCAAAGCATTGTAGCATACAAAACTGAATTTCTAAAGGGTAGCACAGTTCTCAAATGTCCTTGGCTGTATGGATGGGCCAGGAATAGGAAGACCAAACATTCCCTGAATGTGTACAAGGTGTGAGATGCCTCCTATGTCATCACTGAAGTTGTGGCCATGCACCCAGGCAGCACCCACGACTCGTTCATGTTCCGCCACAGTGGGATACACAACTGACTGGCACAGGAGGAATTTGGAGATGCGTTCCTGCTAGATAAGAGAATCGCAAACTCACTGAATGCACTGGCAAGGAGTGTATATGTGATCTGACCTAATGGTTTACTCTCTCATGCTCCTAAGGTGACAGTGCATATGCCTTACAGCCCTGGATCCTCATACCTTACCTGACCCCCAGGACACCAAGTGAGTGAACAGGGCACACAAGTCAACACGATTGATCATTAATCAAACAGTTGGCATTTTTAAGTCCCACTTCAGGATCATCCACAAGACCAAGGGGGCACTTCTCCACAGGCCACACACATGCTGCAAACATATAGCAACTTGTGCCATACTGCACAACAATGGAATGAGGAGGGGATTGCACAATGTCAACATTGAGCCAATCTCTGATGATGCGTCTGATGTTTACAGGGACAACAGGACAAAATCCATGTGGCTGAGGGACGGGTAAGATGCACAGAGATAACAAACAACTATTTCTGAGGTAAGACATGACATGTCATAGCAGGAATGAAACATCACACATGGGGTAGTGCTTGGTGCACAACTCAGTGACCACCTTTTATTCAGGCAGATCTCACAACAGAATAATCATACATATGTATATGTGGGAAATAGGTACCCAATCAGAGACAGCTCATACAGAGTTCTGATGTAGTCACTTTTTGTATCCCTTTGTTGTGCCTTGCTTCTCAGTGGCTCTATATCATGGGCCAGATGCTGTGTCAGACTCAGAGGGATATTAGTGGGTACGCCTAGTCGAGCAGGCCTCCTTAACAGACACCCCATTGATGCTTGATTTCTTCTTGCTCTCTGGTGGTGTGGTGGTGGGGTCAGACACAGGTAGTGAGTCTAAATGCTTTCTAGTGCAGTTGTGACCTGCACCAGTCCATGTGGAACATCCTGGCAGCAGTGGGATGTATATGGATGTTCACTGTGCCAGGCTGGATGTTGTATTTGCCAGGCAGTTGATGGATCTGGTGTGTCCAAAGTATTGCCATTGGCACGTACACTGCACCCTGTGTTTGGGCTCCATTTCTGTTTGCCAGCGCTCCTGCCCTTCTCCATTGCCTTGGTCAGGCCTAAAGCTGCCTTATGACACCGCCTATTCTCCTGTTTTGCAGGTACTGTGTCCTGAGTATGCCTCTCTCAAGCCCACCATAGATGGATGGTGGTTCTGCCACTCCAGGCATAGGCTCACTGTGCACGCTCACTGGTTTGGATCTGCTGTGGTGGGCTCCCTCCAGTGGCCTGGTCACCATTGTTGTATGTAAGCGTGGGCAGTGGTGAGGTTCTGACTCTCCTGCCTTTTGGGGTAGATGAACAGGGTGTAGGTGATGGTGGTGGTGTTGGTGGCTCCTGAAGGTTCTCACTCCCAGTAGCAGGTGCAGGGACATTGGGTCTCCGATCTGTGGGATATGTATGTACAGACTACTTTTAAATTCATCTAATTGCTTTGGGCGCTGCGTTGAGACATTGCTAAATGTGTGTATAACTTGTTGGAGTTGTGCACAATTGTTAGGTATGGCCATCAACACTCAGTACAGCATGCTGATGGAGTGCACTACAATTCCATGATGCTTTGCGTGGGTGGTATGTTTTATGGATTGCCTAACAGCATGACCTAGATAGGACATAAACGTAGATGACTTACCCTGGCTGGTGCTTACTGGAATGGAGGTGTCAATGTCCACAACACTAGTGACACTCACTGGTTCGAGGGTCCGCTCCATTAGGGTCTCCATGGCAGTCAGGTGTGTGTGTGTGTAGATGGTCCTCCTCCAGTCCCTCACCCCTCTGCCATTCTGCTGGCCAGCTTGTCTTTGGTCCTGGAGCGAAGGTCATACCACTGCTTCCTGTTTACAGGGATAATCCTTTGTGTCACCTGCAAGGAGTTTACTTTGTCCAGTATCCCCTTCCAGATTTTGGTTTTCTGGGCCTTAGGAACTGAAAAGGAGGCTGTCCAAACAGCTGGGCCATTTTAGCAACACACTCCTCAATCAGCACCTCCAGCTCCCTCTCAGAAAACTTTGTTTTATGTTATATGCTGCCTCCAGCTTCCCTATTGAAAATGATTAATGGGCTACCCAGTAACCCTAGAATCTGGGTAAGGTAAATATTATCTAGAACACAAATGGTCTTGAAGGTAGAAGTATAACCCTAAGCTTCCAATGTAATCATTATGTATCAACCCACATATGACAGATTACAATTATTGAACAAATGTATTAGCATCAAACAGTTTCTTTGAAACACATACTCAATTGGGTTAAAGTGAATTATTAAAAATGTAGGTGCTCCAAAAAAGTGCAGCGGCGTGGTGCAAATGATTAAGTGAAAAATGCATAAGTGCTATACAGGATATATACATGACTGGAACCAGCACATAAACAAACCCAACAGCATCCAAACGAATGACTGTTAAAGTCCTTAAATAACTCTTTTAGAGAACAACCAGTCCACTATAAAAATGTCATCGTTTCCACTCCTACGATAAATTAGATCAGGGTCATCATCAGGACAATAACCTTTGGAGGAGACACTTAAGGGTAAAATAACCATGTATCAGTAATTTTGTCTAGAACCAATTGAATTTACTAGCATAAATTGTCATCACAATATAAAATAACTTACCCACGAAGGTAAGGGGGGGCGCACCTGCAGTACAGTAGTCTGTGCAGTCCTTAGAGTGGCACAAAAACATCAGCTACATGGTGCTTCAACCACTTGCATGCTTTCTACCAATAAGTGGGAAGCATAATCCATACTTCAAATTGTTCAGCAGGCTTTGGGTGAATGGAAAATGTCTTAGAGGAAGTACCATATCAAACCAACAGTCCATCCTAATAGAAGCAGAGTGGCTACATTAGTTCACAATCCTGGCATTTTTAAAATGGGGAACAACCTTGAACACTTTGTCGTAAGACTCTCGTTATTGGAAGGAGACTGCTGGATTCGGGCGGCAGCACCATCGATTGTGGGTGACTGTTCTATCCCACACCATCTGGCAACTGTTGGTCCAACTCTTTCGGCTAGGTAGCAGCACCTCACCCAAACCCACGAAGTAAAGGTGATTTGTGGCAGCCTGACGCATGACACTCAGTGACCTCTCAGGAAAGTTGTGGTTATAAAATCTCACCTTTTCTCGTTAGCATAGGTCTCATAAACACACATAGACAAAAGAAGAGATGCAGGATAGTTTTTCAATGTATTTATTGAAAAAACTGCAGTCTACAATAAAATATATAAGTTGCAATAGGTAGGGAGATAAGACATAGCAAAATTAGGATTGTTAAGATCAGTAAAAAGAAAATAAACAACCAAAAGATATTGAAATAAACGTGCATAAGAATCCTACCTAACAACTAACTTCTAGCGATAGCATAGTGGTGATAGCCCAGTCTGTCTGTACTTAATCCATGGAAGGCGCACCCACCCCCATTACCTAAGAACAGGGGTCTGCCTGCTGTCTCCTTGACTGGTTGTAAAGACAAGCATGAGGTCAGCAATTAAGGGACATACAGCATAGATAGGTATCCTGGCAGGAATGACCTCTTTAACCTTCTTTGGACTGTATGATGTTTTTATTAGAAAACAAGCTTGCATTCTGTGAAACAGGCCTGACATGAGCATGTGCCTAAGTGTTGGGCTGTTTGCACACACTTGTGGTGGCAATACTAGATAGATTATCATGCACTGTAATTGTCAGCCTTGGGCAGAAGTACATGGTGAAATGTTGTGCACAAAAATAATAACAACGCTTTTGCAGAATAACAGCTGATTAGAAAAATAAAACATCCCTGCTGAAAAGAAGGCTGAACTGAAATTAATGAAATGGATAAGTGAAATCAGAGCATATATCTGGGCAAAAGGGCACAAGCTGCAGACCTAAGCTAAGCTAAAAAATATGTGCCCAAGCAAGGTGGGAAAAAACTGACAACTGCTTCAGTTACCTAGTGTTCCATATACACGCAATGGCAGCGCACTAGCCATTCGAGCAAAGTAAGATATTTTCAGTATAAATGGTTGATACATGACCATGAGACAAGTTTTCCTCCCTTTATGTAGTTATGGTGCATGGTTGTTAGGACTTAAGCACAGAACCAACATATGCATTTATGTTTACATGTGCTCACATTTGTTTATGTTGAAAATGTTCCCATGTATAGCGGTGACATTTCAAGTTGGTGACATTTTGTTGCATTTTGAGGACTTCCTGCGTAGTTGTACTAGTCCATCTTTGATTTTATGTTTACACCTTAAGTACGAGTTTTGTGCCTTGAGCTGCTAACAGTGAACACGGCTACAGCTGAAACACATTGGTGAAGCCTGCACAATAAAGTTTTCACTTGTGCCCTGCACTTTGGAGCCCGTGCTGTTCCTTGATGATTCTGAGGGATTTCTTGCGTAATATTTGGGTGACCAGAGCCTTGCACAGACTGCGCAGCACCGGCTTGTATATATATATCGGTCACCAGTAGGTAGTTATAGTTAGGACCATGTTTCCATAGAAAAAACATTTTTTGACTTGCCTATATCTTTGGCACCATTTCACGAATCTTCACAACATTTTTCAAAAGAAGGAGGCTTGGTGATTCATGGTTGGCATGGCAAGTTTCAGGGTGATCTGTCAAGTGATGGCAGAGAAAAAGGGGGCTCAACAAACGTTGCGTTTCCCATTTTAATTCTCATAGGATCTGTCAACGCATATACAGCCCTAACCACTGGACGGAAATACACCAAATGTGGCAGAAAGCTAGCTGTCAGTACGCAGATTGTGCTTTTTGTTCATTGGTGTGAATCAGTTCAGTAGTTTTTAAGAAATTTTGAGAAATTCAAATTTGGAAATCTCAGGCCACGAAGAACAAAGACGAGCTGGTGCAGGGAAATGCACAGCTCTGATTGGCTGCCAACACTTCAAATCAGGAAGTGTTGGCAGCCATCTTGAGTCGAGTCCCAGAAAAAAAGTCAAAAAATAAAATAAAAGGGCCAGGGTAGAGGGATCATGACCCCTTAGATATTTGTGAATTAGTGGAGATGCGGGGGGGACTGTGGCCCCTCGCAGCCCTGGGGACCGCCACCTCCCCAGGACTTTCATTTTTGTCAATGGGGGGGGGAACGCATCCAATCCTGCCCTGAGGAGCGCCACCTCCCAGGGCTTTCATTACTGAAAATGCAGAGGAGGGGCCGTGTCCCCCGGACCACCACCTCCCCAGGGCTTCCATTTTTATGGATGCAGGGAGGTACCTGCCCCACTCTGCCCCAGGGACCACCACCTCCCTGGGGCGAAATGGAATTGATTTGCAGGAGATCACTACCTCCCCAGGGAAAATATTTAAAAAAAGAAAGGGGGTCCCTTTGGGACCCCCAAGCCCTGGAGACCACCCCCTCCCCCAGGGCTATGTCCTTGTTGGTAGGGGCTGTACAGCCTCCTCAAGGAGCCACAGATGGCCCTGAGGACCGCCCCCTCCCAGGGCCTGCTCCTGTCATGTTCTGAGGTGCCCACGCCCGGGACAGAAGTGTTTGCTGTGGCTTGGCTGCAGCTTTGCAGCTGCAGCCAAGCCACAGCAAACACTTCAGGTTTTGACAGCGGGACCTGTAAAGCAGGTCCCGCTGTCAAAATCCAAACCTTTCATCTCTGTCCCCTGCACGCGTGCAGGGAACACAGATAAAATTCTTCAGCAAGCAGGGAGGTGTTATTAGAGCAGCTCCGTGCTTCCTGAAACAATGGCACTGCGAGGGAAGCCTTAAGACTTCCCCTGTAGTGCAGGGTAGCCCGTAAGGGGTGTTTTAAACAACAAAATGTAAAAAAAATATATATATATATATATATATAGGTCCCAGATAGCCCATAATGGGCTAGCAAAAAAATAATAACCCCGTACCTCAGTATGAAGGTCACAGACCTTCCCACTTGCAATATAGTACTGTATATATATATATTCACTGAAAAAAAACAAAGGTTACAGGGATATGTCATCACTGATATAACATGTGAAGTACTTAGCTGTGCATGACGAGAGTGCAAGTTATAGATATAGGTACCTTAGGGTGCAAGTTTTAGTTACTTGAAAGAACTCTAACTAGTTTATTATTTGGTGTTAATCCGTTCAGCAGTTTTTTGAGATATTAAAGAAAATTCAAATTTGTATATATAGGGACGCAAAGGCTTTGGGATCCCTCCTGATCTCGTGCTGAGATGTGATTGGCTGCTAAGGCTTCAACAAGGAAGCGTTGTCAGCCATCTTGGGACTCAGCGTCAGCCAAGTTTCAGAAAAAAGCTGTAAAAAATAAGGAAAGGGGTCATTTTAGGGACATCCTGACCCCTTAGCTCTGGTGCCGGGGTTCCAGAAGAACCCCTGGGACAAACAGCCCTTTTAAAAAAAAGATTTTTGCAGCAAATTCATGAAAGCATTGTGAATTTTTGGCAAATAAAAAATAAAAAACAAGCACAGGCTCCTGCGCTTGTGTTGAAAAAAGCTCCTGGGTAGGCCCTGCTTTGGGGGCGCTGAGGGCTGAAAAATGGAGCAGGGTTACGGGGGCCATCCTCTTAGGGTTTATTGTAGCCCCGGGGACTGGCACCTCCCTGGGGCACTTTAATATATGTATGCAGGCAGGCACGTTGGGCCCGCCCGTGCCCCAGGGACCGCCACCTCCCTGAGGCAATTCAGTGTAAAAGCATGTGGGGGGGGCTGCGAGGTGTACTGCCTCCTAAAGGAGGTCCGGAGCTGGCTGGGTCCGCGGGGGCCTTCAGGGCAGAGATCGGCCCCACTCCTCAATTTAATGAAGGCTGGGCCCTCAGTGATGGGTCCCAGGGGCTGGGATTAGCCCAGGGAGGGGGGCTGCATGTCCACCCTCCTCCCTTTAACAGAGGTGAACACCAGGGGAAGGGGTCCCTGGGGCCAAAATCACCCCAGGGAAGGGGGCCACGTGGCTTCCCTCCCCATTTAATACTGGTGGGCCCAGTGCGGAAATTGGCCGGGGGAAGGGGACTGCGTGGCCTCTCTCTTGCACACTGGCCATTCACCAACGAGGAAGCACTTACTAACTAACCAGTAGAAGGTACTCCAGTTGGATAGACATTTTGTGAAAAACTGTGGACTCTTGTTGGATAAACGAGCAGGTGATCTTCTGTTCCGGCCATGATGCTAATTTCACACAAATTAAACCTCAACAGGAAGCACTTACAAAAATAAACGTAGCGGGTGCCCCAGTTGAAGCTCCACTTTTGGAAAGGACAAATGATCCTAACTCCTGGGCTTAGAGAAGGCAAAGCAAGTGTGTTGACTCTGCGATTCCATATAGAAAAACAATCTCAAATCCTTTGTGCAGGTGAATGCATCTTTCATCTATTGGAGTGCAACTAGACACCCTCACCCCCACTCTTACACCCACATAGACCCTCTCACATCCACTCACACCCAGACAGACACTCTCACAGCCACTCTCACACCCAGAGACATCCTCTCACACCTAGCCACACAACAAGAGAGACAGGCCTTGTGGCCAACTCCTGCTGCACAATGCCAAAGGGGACTGCGCAGCATGGGTATGGGGGATTAGTGGGGTTGGCTGCAGGGACTGTCCGCAGGCCAGGTGCTGCGGCCGACCCCCAGCGCAAACGGCCTTTGGCTGTGCACAGCATTGGGTTGGGTGCTTATGGGGGTTGGCCGCAGGGCCTGGCCACAGCCCGTGCGCGGCCGTGGTTGGATTAAAGTATAGTAATGAAAATTACTTTATATTAAAAAAAATAGAAATTCACTGAAAAAACAAAGGTTACAGTGACGTTATAGCTAGAAAATAGAATTTTTTAAAAACACAGAATTCACTTAATAAACCAAAGTTAAAGGGATGTTATAGTTAGGTTCTGAATTTACTTGCACAAAACCAGAGAAACTCAGCAGTTAGAGTTGCATACCGAGATCTAACTTCCTGCCAAATTTGGTGTAATTCCGTTCAGCAGTTCAGGCATTAGGCATGTCTAAAGACCCTAAGGGAAAATGAATGGGGAAAACTTGTTTTGGGACCCTCCCTTATTCTTACCCCCCCACTTGATGGATCACCCTGAAACTTTCAAGACAGCAGCTGAACCGACTGTAGTGTGAGTCTGGAAAATTTCCTGAAGATTCGTCAAGCAGCACCAAAGTTATTGGCAGAACAAAACGCTCCTCTTATGGAATCTAGGTCCTAACTATAACTACCTACTGTCAACCACCAGTAGGTAATATATATATATATATATATATTTCACAAGCAATAGTGGCCATGTAGCAGCACTCTAAAAAATGGATCATTCCTTCAGTTGTACTGTGATATTTATAGTTCATTAAAGAGCACTCTGGAAGTTACAGTACCATCCTATTCCCCTGATGTGAAATGCTGGGCACAACATCATGGCACCTTTTCCTCTAGAAATGCAGCCTTCATAATACATAATTTCCAAAATGCTGGTGCCTTCAATCAGCTGGGTTCTCCAGGGTTCATTTTAGTCTGTGCCATTTCCAGCTTGTATTATTTTTCATTCAGGCTTTTGAACACTCTCAGGCTCTGCTCCCACACAGGTGAATATCATATATTTTAAAGTTGACTTCTTTGCCAACTCCCAGGCCCTGTACCTACTGAAAACAGTTCCAGTTGCATCGACCTGACAGGATACATTAGGGTACAGCCAGCTCATTCCTCAATTAAATGAAAAGCGGGTCTTTCTCCATGATGCTTGTCAATAAAGCGCACTTGAAAGTTTACTAGTCTTTTCGTGTGTAGTACACAACACAAGGATAAGTATCCTCATGACACCATTGGTGATTCAAATCTTAAGTCCTGGTACTGGGCACCGCCACCATTAATAAATCACAAGCAATGGTGGTCACGTAGCAGCACACTCTAACTGCTGGTGCAGATGGTGGGATTGACCACAAACCCCAATGTTTATGGCACAACACAAAAATACTTCTGCACTCCCATGAGTTAACAATTCTTCCATTTATTCACAATAGTCTCCATCTGCATCGCATCTTTGTCCATGACGCGTTTCGACAATACAAAGTGAATTTAAAAAAATAGATCAATCCTTCAGTTGTACTGCACTATTTATAGTTCATTAAAGAACACTCTGGGAGTTGCAGTATGATCCTAGTCCCCTGATGTGAAATGCTGGGCATTACATTATGGCAACATTTCCTCCAGAAGTGCAGCCTTCATAATATACAATTCCCAAAATGCTGGTGCTTTCAATCAGCTCAGTGCCTGCAATCTCCAGGCTTTGTTTTAGTCTGTGCCATATATATATATATATATATATATATATATACACACACACATGCATATTTATATATATATGCAGAATGGGGTTAGATTAGCCTTCTTCATCGTTTGGTCTGTTGAGCCGTTGTTGACATTTTGCCAACTGAGGCTCATCCATAGGGGCAAATGAGTGCTGCCCCACCATCCAGTAGCTGCCACACAAGGTCTGATGTTTCTTTGCTTTTTAATCCCCTATCAACTAAAAACGTTTATAAAATCTTAGGCGAGCTACCCTGCAATTTCGTAGTTACTGTTAGGGGAGAAGGTGTGGTCCTCCTCTCGTAACACCTATAGAGAACAGGGCTGCTGTCAATTAAAGTGTGCATGTTGGACTGAACAGAGCAGTGGTGAGCCCAATCTGACATGTGCAATTTGAAGGGCTCTGATCCCCGTTGTAGCAGAGAGCCTGGGGGACTAAGGCATCAGGTTCCTTGTCTCTGATTGAGCCTTTAGTTGACTTGCTCAAGCCATTCCCAATGCTGCTCTAATATACTTTAATAAAAGTCTTTATTTTAAAAAGTAATGTTGGCATTGAATGGGTTAAGCTGATACAAAGCAAACTCCACTGCACTGAAAGGCATGAAGAATGGTGGCAGTGAAATACCATTTTACTGGGGCTCTGCGAAGGGGCAGCTCTCCTGGACATGCGAGAGTGGAAGGAGCAGCGCTGAGAGGGCATCACTGGAGGACTTGGTGAGTAGTACTGCAGAGGACAACTAAAAGTGCATGGGGCCCTTTGCAAAACATGCCTAGATGAACAGTAGCAATGATAAAAAAAAGATGCTGTGCCAGAAACAGTAATTTAGTTCACTTTCAAATAATGTACTGTTTACCTGTTAGTCTTGAATAATCAGTCCTGATGTGCATTAAGTACAGTTGTGTGTCTGTGGCCATGAGGCCTCACTTAATATTGAAACCATCCAGGTTTGTGCACAACTACCTCCTAAACTGGAAGAAATGTGGAGTTATTTTTATTTCCACAATAATGAAAAGTGAAGGTTTCTGTGCTTTCCAGAAGCTAATGCTGCTCAATGATATTCAACTCCTTTTCAGACTTACGGAGTTTTGAATTAAGGTTTGTATATGAGGATCTCTTTTATGTTACATAAAAACATATTTAAGGTTTGAATTGTTTTGTTTCTGATGCCCATATTGGTTGATCCGTGACAGCAGGTCTTGCGATTTGCTTTTCTTCTGCAAGGTACAAATATTCACAGCTTGTTACTTTCAGAAATGTTTGTATTTAACCCTTATTGTTTTTGTTAAGGGAGTTTAGTGGGCTGCTGTTCCTGTTGATATTCTCATTGTTTGGCTTCGAGAATTGTAAGATTTGGGCTCATTCACCACATTGCATTAAAGACGGGTTTTTACGCGCCACCACTTTAAAATGTCGCCAGCCGCCACTGCATTTTGCTGCCATAGCATACCACGTGGAGTAGTGGGTTATCCCTCAATGCAGCCATTGGCTGCCTTACACTGTAAGCAACAGCATGTTGCCTGATAATGATGTGCATAGTTGCGCGAAAAAGGTACTCCACTTTGCCAATTTTTTTTGTAGTTTATAGTGTGTCTTTAAGTTATAGTAATTCAAACCCAACAGTACATTTTCTTTGTGCCAATAAGAATATTTGCATTTGAGGTGCATTAAAATAAAAAAAAATCTATACCTGCTCGTAAATATACCTGCCTTCCTAGGAAACACCTGTGTTGATAGCTTATGACTGCCACCTTCAGGCAGTGGCATGCTATCTTTTTTCTACGTGTTACATATGCTTGCAATAAATAAAATAAAGCACATCTGCTTGTCAAAGTCAGACCTGGGTGCTTTGCCTCTGCATTTTTAGGGTTCACACTGTGCAAGCAATTTTTGGCGTATTACAGATCTGCAAACCTTGAAACATGTTCACGTTAGCCTGTAAAGTGAAGACGATTGGCTTTAGAGGCGCATTTTACAGCATTTTCCATATAATTTGACTAAAATATCATAGCGATTAAAGGCAGTTCTAAAGGGGCACTCCGGAAATAGTCTAATGATTCACAACCAACTAAGAGCGCCTAACATTCCCTGAAGGTGTATTGTGGGTTTCCAAATAATGTTAATAATTAATGAATTAATACGAGTAGTATAAAGCTAGTAGTCCATCAAACGCAAAGTGGGTGTTTGCCTAATGTAATACACTGGTAGTCTTGCCCTGGAAGTGACATCCTCCTTTCCACTGTCCTGGAAGTGACATCACCCATTGATATTGACTGTGATCTGAAATGATGTCACTCATGTTTCCACATCAATTCGCTCTGACCTAAAACTGATGTCACATATGGATTCTGACGTGCAACCCCTGGCCCAGTCAAGAGATCACTCATGAACCCCTCCTAAGAACTAAGCACTAAGTGGTGTATCAGGAAGCCACCCCACCGATCAGACCCCCAGAGGCCAGCACACACACACCCTCATGCTATGTCACCATGCAGTGTGTAGAAAGTGACATCATAGGGAGTGTCCGCAACCTCCCGGTGACAAGGGTACAAACCACACTCATACTTCAACCTATCTAACCATTCAGTGCACAGAACACAACCTCATAGGAAATGACATAGGAGTTACACCCTTGATTTGAAGCACAACGTAGCTATAGAAGGAGCTCGTGAGACAGTTTCATTCAAAGAGCAGCCCCCGTTCCAAGAAAGAGAGTACCCAGACTGATACCTCCGATGTCACCAAGGGAAATGACTCTCACTCTCAGCAGTTGAGTTATAATGATATGAGCTATGCTGTTTCTCGGTTTGAAACAAACTCTGCCAGAGGTTATGACACATAAGAATCTGCTGTCCGCCTCAGCTTGTATATTTTATTAATTGTAAACGAGATGTTGATACTGTCTGTAACTAAATGCTGACTGAAAAGAATATGGCTGAAATGGGAGCTGTGGAAGGCTCAATAAATGTTTACATCATCTATTTATGAAGTTATGACATTTTTTGGATACGCCGATTCTTGATATTGCTTTATCACTGAAACCAGTGACAAACTCAGTAAAAGCATTCATGGATCTGAGCACCTCAGAGGAGGGTAGAGTCGCCTGTGAGGCAAGGAGAAAGCTTTACTGCGAGTACTGTTTCTCTACATATGCATAGATATCTGCTGAGTCACAACGTGTGATAAGCTATTTATCACCACTGTTGAGTGACTGGAGGGGCTGTGACTCAGGAGACACATACATGCAGTCTGTGAAGCAGCAAATAGTACTGTGCTGCTAACACAAAACTTGCCCTGTGCACGGTAGTAATAAATATGTGAATGTGTGTTTGTACGATTCCTCCAAATAAAGTATTACTGTGCCTCAATTATTTTCACTTGTATGGAATAAATGTGTAGTTCACAGCTGGGTGCTTTTTTATTGCAAATGCAAAGTTATAAAACTCAATATTTCACGGGGTCCTGTAAAATATGGAAAATATTTGAAAACTCCCTGTGAAATGTGGGTTACATCATTATAGTGAGAGCTCCCAAACTGTTCTACAGTGCTTTACCATTGTCATGCCACTAAGAAAAGGTAAATTATCCAGCATTTTGCAGAGCTAACTATAACTAGAGCCCTCGCAATGCACTTCTTATGACATCACATTTTACATCACACATGTTCAATAATTCATTTATGACATCACTGATTACATCACCAAAGCTTGTTTTGTACACATTGCTCTACAAATGGGTATAGCATTAGAGCTCTGAAAGTAAGTACAAAATAGCTCAGAAGAATATGAGGCATCATTAATGCCATCACAGAAGCAACTCCCTCATGTCTACAAAGCATGGGCTATGTGCCACATTGACCTTATACCATACACTTCACAGGTAGCATAGTTCACATTAACACTCAATAGGTAGGTAGGAAACTCTCATTCCATACAATGTTCAATCTGTATTCAACGGTTCAGAGAAAACCAAGGGCCAGATGTAGCAAGGGTTTTGCGAGTCGCAAACGGCGAAAAACGCCGTTTGCGACTCGCAAAAGCCACTTTGCTATGTTGAAATGCATTTTGCGAGTCGGATCCGACTCGCAAAATGCATTTCCGAATCGCAAATAGGAAGGTGTGTTCCCTTCCTATTTGCGATTCGCAATGGTATGCAATTCCATTTGTGACCGCGTATGCGGTCGCAAATGGAGTCGCAGTTACCATCCACTTGAAGTGGATGGTAACCCATTCGCAAACGGGAAGGGGTCCCCATGGGACCCCTTCCCCTTTGTGAATGGACCCCAAAACATTTTTTCAGGGCAGGGAGTGGTCCAAGGGACCACTCCCTGCCCTGAAAAAACCGAAACAAAAGGTTTCGGATTTTTTGAAATGCAGCTCGTTTTCCCTTAGGGAAAACGGGCTACATTTAAAAAAAAACAAAAAACTGCTTTATTTAAAAGCAGGTCGCTAACATGGAGGCCTGCTGACTACAGCAGGCCTCCATGTTAGCGAGTGCCTATACTCGCAATGGGGTCGCAAACTGCGACCCACCTCATAAATATTTATGAGGTGGGTCTTTGCGACCCCATTGCGAGTTGCAGAAGGTGTCTGAGACACCTTTCTGCATAGCAAATTGCGACTTGCAATTTGCGAGTCGCACGGACTCGCAAATTGCAAGTCGCAATTTGCTTTCTTCCTGCATCTGGCCCCAAGTTCCTTAAAATACAGAGCATCTGTTCCAAAACGAATGCCCTACTATGGGCAGCTTTTATCTGTATCATACCTCTGACAGTCACCGAGCCTACACTGAGAAATGAAGTTGATATGAGTAGAGAAGTGGATACTCTAAACAGTATTACCGTTTCACACCATTTGCAGACAGTGAAACTCTCATGCAAAATACAAAATAGAGTATTCAAAGTATCTACTGAGAACAGTCACACTCCTGCAACCTATGTAAGCTTTGTTAGGTCCTGGGGTCCCCTTCCACCAAGGTCTTTTTTTTAAAGGGGAAAGGGGACTACGTGGCCCCCCTCCCTGAGCCTTATTAGGCCCTGAGGACTCCATCCCACAGGACTTTTTTTTATGAAATGGAAGGGGGGCCAAGTGGCCCCCCTCTTTGAATATTGTTAGGTCCTGGGGAGCCCCTCCCCAGGGCCATTTCTAAAAATCCCTGAGCTTCTATCGTGCCTGGGAACACAATACCCCAGAGCCAGCCTTTTATTTAAAAGTGGGTGCCCTTGTGTCCGTCCTGGCCACCCACCATATACATGTTGGGAGTGACGGGGGGAGTCCCAAGACCCCCGCAGCCCCAGCCGGCTCCCTACATGCAGTGGGAGCCAGCATTTCTCCCACCAGGAGGGAGCAGCTACTAATCATGCTTCCTGCAGGCTGGAGAAAAATTTGATCTATTTCCCTTCCGCATTATCACAGGCAGGGAGACAAATCAAAAGTCTGCTCTCAGCTGTCGGGATCATTTTCAAACTCCCACCTGCTGGGAGCAGACTTTGTGTTTGCTCCTGCTTGGTGGGAGTTTTGAAAATGCTCCTGCTATTCGAGAGCAAACAGGTTTCCCTGTCCATGCCAGTGCAGACAAGCAAACCGGTATGTCCTGGGGGTGGGCTCTCCAGTATATAGCATGTTACCCAGCCTCAGGAGATGGAGTTCCTGGGGCCAAAAATGGCTCAGGAAGGGGGCTGTGTAGCCCCCTCTCTTAAAGTAATTGGCCCCAGGATGGGGTCCATGAGGCCATAAATGGCTTGGGAGGAGCCCACTTAGCCCCCATCCTCATTTTAAGTAATTTTGGCCCTGGGGTTGCTTTCCCTCAGACTTTTGAGGCTCTGGGAAGGGGGCTGTGAGGGCCTGCTCCCCACTTAAGCCTATTTCAGCCCCAGATGTGGGCTTCCTGGGGCCCCTGCAGGCTCAAGGAGGGCCCTGCTCCCCATATAAATTAATTTTGGCCCGAGGGGTGAGATCCCTGGGGCCTCTGGAGGCTCAGGAAGGGGCTGCACAGCCCCTCCCCTTTTTTATTATTACAGCCCTAGGGGTGGGCTCTCCTGGACAGTCCACCTCCCCTTTATGAATACAGCCTTGAGGGTGGGTTCCCAGGCATAAACTTAATAAATAAGGCCCAGCTGCCAGTTAGTTTTAGCTTGTTTTTTGTTGTTCCTGTAGAAGTCCTGCAGGATCGTGGCGTTTTTTGCCAAATTCTTTTTGTATCTGGCCCAGGGAGGTCCCTCTGAGTCCCCCCCATGGGGCCAAGCGGGCAGGGTATCCCTAGGTCAGGTATCCCTACTTTACCCCCTTATCCTATTCTTATTTTCTCACTTCAGGGCAGGTAACTAAGTCCCCGAGTCCTGCAATGGCTGGCAGCAACATTTTTCTCATGTTGCTGGCAGCCAAACAGAGAGCTTGCTCCCGTGGGAGTCTGACTCCCGTGACAACAAGATGCTCCATGGGAAATAAAGCTCCCTGGGCCAATCAGAATGATTCAATTTTAAACTGGCACTCCCTCAAGAGTCTTTCAAGTCTCTCATGGACCCAACCATCCAGATATACAATTATTTGTGATCCTTAATTTCTCAAAAACTACTGAACAATCTGTGGACCAACAACTAGCTTCCTGCCAAATATGGTGTAATTCTGTTCAGCAGTTTTTGCGGTAGCCTGTCTTAAAGAAGTCTATGGAAAAAGCATGAATATTTTATGTCATGGGACTGCCCTTTTTTCACCCCAGCTTGACGGATCACCCCTAAACATTCCATGCACAAACTAGTAAAAAAGTAGCACTTTTTGGAAAGTTTTGTGGAGATTTGACAAATGGTGCCAATGTTATTAGCAACACAGAAAACACTTTTCCTATGGAAAAGCCATCCTAACTGTAACAGGTAAGGCAACTAGGTAAGACATAGATATATATAAAGACACACACACATGTATTAAAAAAAAAAAAAAATATATATATATATATATATATATATATATATATATACATATACATATATATATATATATGCATTTAAAAATCCAAAGGTTACAGGGACATTATAGCTAGGCTCACATTTTAAACGTACAAAACCATGGAAATTCAGCTGTTATAGCTAGAGTTATTTCAAGTAACTATAGCTTGTCCCCTATGGCAACTATAAATCTCGCCCATGCCATGCACAGTTTTTTCCTCAATAATGTTACTGCAGATATTACAGAAATATTACCAATGATGTTATCAAAAATGTCATGATGCTGTGATATGTAGGGTAACTAGCAGTGCGCGGCGAGGGCGCAAGTTCTATTTACCTTAGGGCACAAGTTAAAGTTACTTGAAATAACTCTAACTATTACATCTGAATTTCTATTGTTTTGTGTATTTAAAATGTGGCCCTAACTCTAATGTGCTTGTAACCTTTGGTTTTATCATTGAATTTCTAAGTTTTTATTAACGTAAAGTGATTTTAATTACTATACATTAATCCAACCACCGCAGTATCCAGCCTTCAGGCCGTGCATGGTGCGGGTTGGCCGCAAGGCCTGGCCTGTGGCCAGGCCCTGCACCAAAGCCCTATCACCACTCAACTCCTTGCCACTCACGGCCTTTGGCTGTGCATGGAGGGGATTGGCCACAGGGCCTGCCCTGCAGCCAGGCCCCACGGTCAACACCCTTTATGGTCCACACCTCATGCCACTCACGGCCTTCGGCTGTGCACAGCATGGTTGGCCGCAGGGCCTGGCCTTTGGCCAAGCTCTGCATCCTACCCCCTATAAGCAACCAACCCCACACCACATATGGCTAAAGGCTGTGTCTGGCATGAGGTTTGGAGCTTAAAGGGGTCAACATTAAATATTTATAATTAGGGGCCACATGTGCCCCCTGGGTCCCGGGGACCACCGGGGAAACCTAATAAAAATTGTTTGGGGCCACATGGACCCCCCCATGCCCCAGGGACCACCACCTTCCCTGGGGCTGCCTAAAAAAACTGTTGGGAGGACATGTAGAGCCCCCTGGGCCCCAGGGACCACCATCTCCCTGGGGCAACAAATTAATAATAGGTAGGGGGCCACGTAGATCACCCAGGCCCCAGGGACCCCCACCTCCCTGGGGCTACATAATATAATTTTTTAGGTGGGCCGTGCGGACCTCAGGGACCACCAGCTCCCTAGGACAACATTAAATAAATATATACGTTGGGCTGCACAGACCCCCCCAACCCGGGGGCCACCACCTCCCCAGGGCTACATAATAAAAATAGTTAGGGGAGGGTTCGCGGAACCCCTCGGGCCTCAACACCTCCCTGAGGCTATATTTAGTAAATATATGGAGTGTGCTGCGTGGACCCCCCAGGAACCTGTGGTCCATCATCTCCCTGGGCTAATTTTTATACTTCAAAATGGAAGAGGGGCCACACTCCCTAGGCCAATTTTTAGGCCTGGGGCCCCCAGGACCCGGCCATGTCCTCGGTGGTGCCCTGGCCCCACCCATTGCACCCAGTATTGTTTGATGGGGATTACAGGAAGCCTCAAGGCCCCTGTGGTTCCAGCCAGCTCCCCGCCTCCTGCTGGAGCCAGCATTGCTCCCACATGCAGTGAGCTGTTGAAAATGCAGCTCCCTGCATGCAGAAGCAATCTTTTCATCTCTTTCCCTGCCCGCATGACAGCGTCTGGTAAAGGGATGAAAGCTCTGCTCCCAGCAAGTGGGAGCAGTTTTAACACTCCTGCTGTAGGGAGCAAAGTTATGTTTGCTTTTTCTTGGCGAGAACTTTCATAGCTCCTGCCAAGCAATAACCAACAGCTACACCCTTGGGAGGTAGCAGGAGCCGGGCCAATGTGGCGGCAGCCCCAGGGCCATATATGGCTCCAGGAGGGAGCCAACATACCTAGGACTTTCCTCACGCCCTCATTGATTGTAATAGACACGCACTTAGAACTGCAGAAGACTTTTCATTTATTTATATTTAGATGAATCACACCAGCTCAGCAACACATTTCGTCCAAATGGCCTTGCTCACACATACTCATTCTCATGAAAACAGCCTTTTAAAAGTATGAAATAACAATTGAAGGAAGACTGCATAGTTTGTAGAACACTGGCACCATATTAGAAGGTATTCACCACATCACAGACATCAAAGAAAACATAAAATAATAAACATGATGAAGTACAACAAAGATATCAAAGTAATTCAGAATTGGCAAACATAACCAGCAATATAATATTCATCTAGCAGAAGTCCTGTAAAAAAGTATGTACCATATACATTCAAAACCATTCGACTCTTTAAATATTAGTCAAGCAAAATGGTTATCACAAAAGAACTATGGGAACCTTCATATTACTAATACCTTAATTTGAACCTAGTGTAGATGCAACCACAATCAGCCCCCACATAGTACAAGAATATATCATATTCAATATCACAGTTAAGCCCAATTGAGCATACATAGTTACAACACTCTCTGTCAAGAATTCAGTGAAAAAATATATATGTAAAAAATATCAAACCCTCAAATCACCCAGTGTCCACCATTAACTTAAAAACTGAAGAGTAGGGTAGGGCTTCCCAGCCGGAACATCCAGTCATAATCCCAGCAGCACCAGATGCAGCGTGTCCCTTCCTCTCCTCCCTAAAAAACATAAAAAGAAGGGAAAACATATATTAAAAACCACAAATCCCTGCACTTTAAAGCATATGTCACCTGAAACTATGAGAGCAGCTGATACAAAAACTGTGAAATCACAATATAAATCACCATTAACAATTTAGTCCAAATGAACAGACAATTGTTTGTCAGAGTTTAAGCCTCGAGAGATTCTGTATTCAGATCTATTATAAGGTATGATTCTCTTTTTCTCAGGCCTAAAAGTCTGCCTCCCCCCAGGGTCCACCTCAATTATTTCAATACCATAGAAGCTAAGGAGCCTACTATCACTGCAATGGAATTGTTCGATGTTAAAAATGGTGTTCCTGGTTGGCTAGGGCAGGCAGATAGGTAGGGACCGCCACTCCGGTCAGACCAAGAGAGCTACTCACCCAAGATATCCCCTGCTCACCACCTTGCTAGCTTGGCACAAGCAGTCAGGCTTATTTTAGAGGCAATGTATAAAGCATTTGCACAACACACACCTACACTCTAGTGACACAATAAATACACCAAAAAGAAAACTCCACAACAAGTTATGTAAAAATATACTGTATTGCACAAAACATCATTAGACCAAAAATGACATGAATCAGTAGTACCCTGCTACACAAGCAGCTGTCAGATGATCACATAGATTACTAATACTCTGCTAACCCAGAAGTTGTCAGATTATCACATAGATTACTAGTACTCTGCTAACCAAACAGTTGTCAGGTAATCATTATTACCAGGAATGCACAGAGGGAAACATTATCATACTGCATTAATCATAAACACACCCTGCAGTGCACATCCTGAAAATATCGACCCCCCCCTCCAATCTGGCAAGCCCAACATGCAATATGAATCAGGTCATGAGAAAACATGCAGCATAAACAAGGAGGGTAGAAACACTATCATAAATGCTCAAAAAGAAACATTTCCAAATGTATACATCATAAGCACACCTTCCCACTCTATATCAGGTAGACTGTGAAAGCATGAATGTGTCCCTCCAACATGGCAAGCACGACATAGCAAACAGTCTCAGGGCATATTGGGGAAAAGAAAATGCAGCATGCACACTGAGGGCAAGAGTACTGCAATGCAATGTGGCTTATTCCCAGAATGTTGCTTTCCAACTGAGAGCGTGGCGCTCCTGTGCTCCTCTACGGGAAAATGCAGTAGTCACAGGCAGTGCCTTAAAGGGAGGCAACGCCACTCCTCTCACGGGGGCCGCCTCAGGCAAGTAACCCTCAGCAGGACATGACCTCCGTTGAAGCTTCCTGCCCATCTGGCCTGGGCTTTGAAGACAAAAGAAAGATACATACGGCTCCTGCGTCCCTCCGGGACTTCACTGCCCATTGCAGTTCACCCGGCGGGCAGGGACACTTCACCCAGTTCTGGGGAGTGGCCGCTCTCCGTTGCCCAGGCGCCGCTCCTCCCATAGAGGGAATACAACCCTCCTCCTCTTTTGCGGCCGGGGCCACCCACAAAGGCAGTGATTCTGCTACTGTGTGGCAACGGAGCCCAGCTTGGGTTCCTGGGCTGGCTCAGGAAGCGGAAAGCACATGTGGTGGGAGGTTGGGGTTCTCACTCTTCTGCCCATGAGCCAGCACCCGGCCGGTGTGCAAGCTCCTTCCTTCAAGGTGCCACCGCCCCAGGGCTCAGAAGAGTCAGCTTCGTCCACGCTGATGGGTTTGTCGGGCCCGTGGTGGTGAATGGGCAAAAGTTGGTGCCTGCTTGTTCCCGGGGGGCACTACAGGAAGCATGCTTGTCCACACTATAACAAAAGGCTCCTCTCAACCTCTCCTGCATCGGAGAGGGGACCTCACAACATCGATGTCCACAAGGTGTTCCCTGCACCCAACAGACAGTCTGGGAAGCGCTCTTCACACGCCGGTGGAGACCAGAAATAAAGCACTCTTTATGAGCTTGCCAAGAGCAAGGAGTGCTCATAAAAAGAAAACAGTACCAGAGAAGCAGAAATGCGGAGGGGGCAGAGGGGCACATCACCCAGCCCCTGGAGACAGCTGTGGGGGCACAAAGCTGCAGGGTGCAGGCAAGCGGGCCAGCACAAGGGTCCAGAAGAAAGCAGTGGCAGACCCTCTAGTGACCTAGCAGGTCACGGGTCAGCACAACGGCAGAGCAGTCCCAAGGCGGGTCCTAGCGAGTCCTTTCAGCATCCAGTGTCCAGTCCATACAGTGTCCATCAGTGTCTGTGTCTCTGTCTTGTGTGTTCTCAGTTCTCCCTGTATGTGGGGAACAACTCCCATACTTATACTCAGTGTGCCCAGCTTTTAGAAATGGGGAGAAGATTCCAACCAGCTCTAACCAGTTCCAGGAGTGCCCCTTCTTCTCCTCCACACTGGCTCCAGATGTCAGTAGGGGGTAAACAAGCCTTTTGTGTCAGGGCACGACACATCCTATACAAATGTAAGTGTGCCCCACCTCTACCTCTCTCAGCCTAGGGAGCCCACTCAGTATGCAGATGTATTCCTATTACACCTCCACCCTCCCTGTGTGATGGCTGTCTGGAAAGTATGCACAAAGCCCAGCTGTCACTCTACCCCAGACATGGATTGGAGTTAAGCTGCAAAAGCGCCAGAGTTAAAAGCACAGAGAAGTCTTCACTTTCTAAAAGTGGCATTTCTACAATTGTAATAAAAAACCACCTACACCAGTAAGCAGCATTTCTTACAACCATTCCAACCATACCAGACATGCCCACGCAAACCCTCATAGATCAGAAAATACCGCTTAGCCATATGAAAGGACGTTCCCAGTGCACTACTATGAGACAGGCAGCACTCACAGCAGTGAGAAACCCAATAGACTGTTTGTCACTACTAGGACGGGCCACACAACAGGGTACATGTCCTACCTGTCACCCACAGAGCACCCTGCCCATAGGGCTGCCTAGGGCCTAACTTAGGAGTGGCCTATATGTGGTAAAAGGGGAGTTCCAGGCCTGGCAAGTAAATTTAGATGCCAATATGGCAGTAAACTGCGCATGCAGGCCCTGCGATGGCAGGCCTGAGACAGGTTTGAAAGGCTACTTCTGTGGGTAGCGCATGCTGCGCTGCAGGCCAGCTAGTAACATTAAATTTACAGGCCCTGGGTTTAAGAACTACCACTGTACAAGGGACTTATATGTAAATTAAATAAGCCAATCAGGGGTATGCTAATCATACCAAGTGTAGGAGGGAGAGCTCCTGCACTTTAGCACCAATCAGCAGTGATAAAGTGCCCAGACACTAGAGCCAACAAAAAGAGGTCAGAAAAATAGGAGGAGATTACGCTTTTGCTTATTTGGTGTAAATCCATTCAGTAGTTTTTGAGAAAAACTTAAGGAAATCCAAATTTGTATATCTCTGGCTGTGAAGCCTTCATGAAAAATGACAAGCGTGTGCAGGGAAATGCACAGCTCTGATTGGCTGCAAACACTTCAACCAGGAAGTGTTGGCATCCATCTTGGGACTCGGCTTCAGCTGAGTCTGTCAAAAAAAAGTGTAAAAAAAAGAAAGGGGGCCAAGATAGAAACACTCTGACCCCTTTGCTCTGATGTCCAAAAAGCATTTTTTTTAAAACAATTTTGCTGCAAATGTGTAAAATTTGTGAATTTACATACACAATCTTTTTAAAAAACAAACACGGGCTCCTGTGCTTGTTTTTTTTTAACTCGCAGCTGGGTCAGGTTCTGAGGGCATGTGATAAATAAGCGGTGGGTGCATGAGGGCCATTATTGGATGGAAGAGAGAGAAAGTGACAGGACCGTGGGGGGAGCCTCAAGGTTCCTGGGGTCCTAGTCAGCTCCCAGGGAGCTGCTGCAAATAGCAGATCCCTACTTGCGTGAGCAATGTTTACATCTCTTTCCCTGCCCACATGTTAGCGGGCAGGAAAAAAGATGAAAACTCCGCTTTCAGAAAGCAGGAGCTTTTTGACAGCCCCCTGCTGAAATTGGAGTGTTTACTTTTGCTTGACAGGAGCGAGGCATTACCTGTGGCTCACCACTTTGAAGAGTACCATTTTCACTTTCACAGGAAGGACAGGAAGGGGATTGGAGGGAGACACCCCTGTAAGATTGGTTCATTGGTTTAGTCAACCCCTTTCCCCTACCCTTTTCTTCTTGAAGGACGCTTTTTTTCTTCTTGAACGACAATTTTGAAAAGAGCTATGATTTTGTTTTGTATTTGCATAATATGATGCTATTATTTGATATGTAATTGTTATTTTGTTATTTTGGGAAGGATGTGACTGTATAATTTGAGGCATTTACTAGCCAGTGACCTTTGGGAGTGGGAGCCTCCATACCAAGTAGGTACGATTCAGGCATCATGTTCTTTAACTTCTGTGTTCTTCACTATGCCGACTTGGGCTAGATATCAGTTAGTCTGTAGTCTTTTTCCACTTAGCTCTTACAATACCATTATGATGTTCAGAACACAATGCCCCATGATGACTAACATATGCTACTCATATTTTCATGGGGAATGGACTTTTCTTACATAGATTTTGAGGAGGGTCTAACAGTCCCAGATGGCCTTTGCTCCCTTCCCTTCATTTAATACTTTTACACCATTAGGACAGGCGTAAATATTAAGATGTCAGACAGTAGGGGCCGCATTACGACCTTGGTGGAGGAGATTACTCCATCCAAAACGTGACGGATATCCCGCCTGCCGTATTACAAGTTCCATTAGATCCTATGGAACTTGTAAAACGACAGATGGGATCTCCGTCACTTTTGGGACGGAGCAATCCCCTCCGTCAAGGTCGTAATAAGGCCCTCAGTCTTTTTTTGTTTTAGTTAGATTTACTGTCATTTAAACTGTCATATTTTACTTTTGACTAATTTTGACTTCTGACAGACCAATGTGTATTTACCGCTTTTATTTTGGTTGACACTAGTATTTTGAGAAGGTCATTCTAATAAGGCACTGGTTTCCTCTTCTTTTCTTTGCTGTGTTTCAAGTTCTTCATTTTTAATGTATCACACGTCAGTGTCATGTATGTAGCACTTTCACTTTTTGTGGCTGGTATTGCATTTGTGAACAAGGTCTTATGGTTGAACTGTTCCTCATTTTAACCCAAAAATAGATATGAAGCTTTTCCCCATATTCTGCAGCAGAAGGGGTTTCTCAAATTTACTAAGATCACTGCTATTAACACCATGATTTTTCAGGTGTCTTGTGATTTTAGAGAATGGATGCCTGCGGACAGAATCCCTCTCTGAAAAATGTTTTAGCTCCAGACTCCAGTACAGTGCAGTTCATTATCTGCCACTTTCATGAGCAGATCAATATCTTGGCCACAGTCCATTATCTTGTGGCATGGTCAAGGTTGTGAGTTTACAAACAGTTGCCATTATTACATTTAACAAATTGCCCCTTCTTCATATCCATTAATGCTAGGCGAGTCATGGACGTTTGTCAGTCTAAGAACTGGGTCATAGTTCTAAAACGTTTGATTAGGCAACAATCATTGTAATGACCCGCAAGGCTTCACCACTTAACAGATGAGGGCATTGTTAAGCAGTTATGCATTGTTAAGCAGTTATGCATAGTACCAAGGAGTGATGACTTCTGCTAAAAGTGTTTCTCCAATATTTTTCTACTACAAACCTACTCTAATGCAGTTTCTGCATTGCTATACGTTTTTTTGCAATTTTACTCAGCTGTAGAGAAAAATCTTTGCAATTTGGCACAGTGCCTGGTATTTGTAGATGAACTGTTCTTCTAGGAATACCGTCAACCCGCAGTTTATACTCATGCCTCTGAGGTGGGCGATCAGTCCCCTGAGTCATGTTACCGCCTCTTCCAGCTGCATTACTGTTATTAAAATTCACTACAGGCCTTTCAGAAGGCACCACTTCTGTCAGCTTCTCCAGTATCCAACTTTTTATTGTAAAAAGCTAACAACAAGTTCTTTGTGGCTGTGGCAAGACTGCATTACTTAAAACCAAGACATAAATATGAAATATTGTGTTTATGTCTGTGACCGTTTATTTGGCTTGGTTCCCTTTTTGTGGGTTGAGGTCTACCTGCCATGAATTAGTTATGGTTGCAAAATTTTAATTAAATGTTGCTTTTATTGGCTGGTTGTTGTTCGCTTGAGGACTGACTTTTGTTGATCTTGGGTGAGCTGTGTTTTTGGTTGTACTGCTTGTGACATTGATTGTTTAGTGGGTTTTTCTTTTTCTATTACAGGAATGTTGACTACCCTTTTAGAAATATTGAAAACGAGGGGAGGGGGCGTATTTTCTCCATTGACTAACGTTGAAACAGATGCAGGATGTGGCAGGAGATAGCTAAAGTAAAGTCATTTTTGCCTTTAAGTATTGCCTTA
The DNA here is from genome assembly GCF_031143425.1 of Pleurodeles waltl. NCBI lineage: Eukaryota > Metazoa > Chordata > Amphibia > Caudata > Salamandridae > Pleurodeles > Pleurodeles waltl. Next base: position 972,706,529 of record NC_090437.1, read on the forward strand.
ATCGGGTCTGTTGGCACATATGCATCTGTTTTATATTACTGTAATGGAGAAACTGGCTGTCCCCAGAACCCGCACTGGCCACAGAAAAGGCTGTTCACTGGCATCTGGCATGGAGGGGACTACTCCACAGCCTACATTCTATCTATCTATCTATCTATCTATCTATCTATCTATCTATCTATCTATCTATAGAGATTACTTACAATACTTGTAATGGTATCTATCTATCTATCTATCTATCTATCTATCTATCTATCTATCTATCTATCTATCTATAGATGCCATTACAAGTGTTGTCAGTAATCTTACAGGTAAGATCACATATCTTATTACCCATTACCTTCTTGTATTGATATTTATTGATTTGAGTATATATTGTTAATTGATTACTTTGTGCTTTTAGATATTGTAACTTACTCACATAAAAATTATAAATATTGTGATTTCATAAGCATTGCATTTGAAGTATAAGCCATGGTCTGTGTGGCTTTTCTGAAAGTTTTTGCTGTACCCAAACCGCCGCGAGCACTCTATTCAGCATGGCAGCCGTACAGGGCCCAAGAAAAGCTCTCTGATTGTTTTTTGTTGGTGGTTCACAAAGAAAGGGTTTAGAGGACAGTTTTTTTGTGCTTTAATTTTTGCTTTTCAGAGTTCTTTTGACAAACGGTCCCTTTCAGTCTTTTTTTGTTTAATGGATGGACCTTGTTAGGAATGTTCTTCCATGTTCTCGTCCTAAATTATTGTGTTCTGTTCTCCACACTAAGGGGGTCATTCTGACCTCGGCGGTAAAAGGCGCTTACCGCCGGTCAGAAGGCTGCCACAACACCGCCGCGGTCGCGGTAATCCGCCACGGTCATTCTGACCCTCAATAGGCAAACCGCCAAAAACCCGACATCAACAAAAGTCCGCCACACCAACGGCCAGCGTTAAACTGGCGAAGACCAAACCTCCACCGTCACGCCAACAGAAAAACGCCCATGCCATTACGACCCACGAATCCACGCGGCGGTCTTTCAACCGCGGTATTCCATTGGTGGTACACACCGCCTGGGCTCAAAATACACATACAGCTCAAAAACGCAGTGGCGTAGCGTGGGGGGTGCAGGGGGGGCTGGCCGCACCGGGCGCAACATCTGGGGGGGGCGCGCTCGCACTCGCGAGTGCTAAAATCCACGGGTTAGGGGGCGCAAATTACTTGCCTTGCCCCGGGTGCTGACAACCCACGCTACGCCACTGCCAAAACACAGCCATATTGGACAATTTGAAATACACACACCTGAGACACATACACACAACACTCCCACAAACCCAATTAACTATAAAACACACACCCACATCACCCACAAACCCCTACGACCACAAATCAGAGAAGAAGCCCAGAGAGAGACAGCACAGAATAGAGAACACCATCACACAGAGGCACACTACACCATCACCCACACAACAACCACGCACAAAACACCACACACCACTACACTCACCACACTCATCACCGCAAACACCACCCCACACCTCATCCACGCCACCCCATGGCACCCCAAAGACACCCCAGGTTCTCAGACGCAGAACTCAGGGTCATGGTGGAGGAAATAGTTCGGGTAGAGCCCCAGCTCTTCGGGACACAGGTGCAGCACACCACCATTGCCAGGAAGATGGAGCTATGGAGCAGAATAGTGGACAGGGTCAACGCTGTGGGACAGCATCCACGAAATCGGGACGACATCAGGAAGCGGTGGAACGACTTACGGGGGAAGGTGTGTTCCATGGTATCTAGGCACAACATCGCGGTGCAGCGGACTGGCGGCAGACCCCCACCTCAACCCCCAGAATTTACAACATGAGAGGAACAGGTCTTGAACATCCTGCATCCTGAGGGCCTCGCAGGAGTATCTGGAGGAATGGTCTCTGGTAAGTCTCATCTTCACTACTTCATCCCCCCCACCCCACCAGCATGCCAACTCATACACCCACCCTCCCCCCACCACCATCACACATCCTCATTGCTAATGTCTCACCATCACAACCCACCCATCCCAACACCAAACCCTGCATGCCACCACAAACCATCGACAGCCATCACCTAAGCATGCCCACTGCACATACCCATCTCCCCCACAAACCGCCGTCACAACAGCCCCCACAAAGGAATGCCAGCACTGGGGTACACGGGCACCCACCCATTGCACGCTATGGCACACACAGAAGCAATAACCATACTCTTATACCCCTGCAGGACCCGAACGCCACCACACCGCCCAGGAGGGTCCAGAAATGTCCATCCCACCTCCAGAAGTGGCCCCCAGTGATGACAGCAGCTCTGTCTCCCTGGACCCAGATGACCAGCCCGGCCCATCGGGGACCTTGGGACAGTCGGTTCCCCTCAGACAGCCACAGGCTACAGCAGACCTACCCCCCTCTGGGAACACCAGCACAGCACCCACCCAGCGGGCCCATGCCTCTGGCTCCAGGACACGTCAATCAGCGGTGTGTCCACCACTACAGGGCACCCAGGTTAACCCACCACCCCAACAACAACAGGGACCTGGGGGCAGTGGTAGTGGGCACATGGTCCAGGGGACAGAGGCCCAGGGAAACAGGGGAACTGGGAGGGCTGCTGTGCGACAGGGGGGGGGACAGGCCCAGGGAACCCACTCTCCACGAGGCCCTCTCCTCCATCATGGGAGCATACCACCACTCCCAGGAGACGATGGCGACGGTCCTGGCCAGGTTCCAGGAGATCTAGGTACTGCAGGAGGAACAGTTTATGGGGTTCAGGGAAGAACTGAGAAACATTAGTTCTGCAATGGGCACCATCGTTGTGGCTCTCAACCAGATTGTCACCACATTGCGGGACCATGTGGCACCACAAAGGGCCCCTGTCACTAGCATGGACCAGGAACAGGCTACCACCTCCGCCGGCGCTAGTGGACAGGAGGTCCCGACACAGCAACAACCGGCCACCAGAACCCCACCTCCTGCAGAAGAAGAACCACCCCGCAAGCGGGGCCTGAGATCTAGGAAGAAGACAGAGTAGGATGCCAAGACCCCCGCCAGGAAAGGATACCCCCTGATGTCATCCCACTGTCCCACATTGTCACCCTGTCCAACCTTAAACTGCCCCTGCTCCACCTTCCACAGGCATATGGACAATGCACCTGTGAGACTGAGAATCTGGACTCTGCCATGGACATTCCTCCACCATCACCCATCACCGATTTCCAACCATGTCCCAAAATTGAGCACTTTAATAAACACACTTATTGCACACAAATAATCTGGAGTCTGCCTGTTTTTTTGAAAATATGTATTAGACATAAACGTGCCAAAATGACCAGTTACATTGTGATGACAACATACCACTGTCACACAGCTGTAGTCCATGCGCAAACAATGCAGAGGTCACGCAGTGGGGCCCACATCTCTGAAATTGGAAGAGAAAGTCACAACTCTGTTAGCATACACTGGGTGAAAAGGACAGACAGTAGAGAGGCAGGAGACTGTAAGTAAATGTAAAATGCTGGTGTTGATTCTTACCTGTGTGTTATTGAAAATACTGCTGTATCACTGAGTCCCTGTTGTCTGTGTCGTCCTCTTCGTCTTCCTCCTCTTCACTCTCCGCAGGCTCCACAGCTGCTACAACACCACCATCTGGACCATCCTCCTGCAGAAAAGGCACCTGGCGTCGCAATGCCAGGTTGTGAAGCATACAGCAGGCCACGATGATCTGGCACACCTTCTTTTGTGAGTACATTAGGGATCCACCTGTCATATGCAGGCACCTAAACCTGGCCTTCAGGAGGCCGAAGGTTCTTTCTATAATCCTCCTAGTTCGCCCATGGGCCTCATTGTAGCGTTCCTCTGCCCTTGTCCTGGGATTCCTCACTGGGGTCCGTAACCACAACAGGTTGGGGTAACGTGAGTCACCAATTAGCCACACACGGTGTCTCTGTAGTTGTTCCATCACATAAGGGATGCTGCTATTTCGCATGATGTACGCGTCATGCACTGACCCAGGGAACTTGGCATTTACATGGGAGATGTACTGGTCAGCCAAACAGACCACCTGGACATTCATGGATGATAACTTTTTCTGTTCCTGTACACCTGTTCACTTTCACTGGGGGGTACCAAAGCCACATGTGTCCCATCAATGGCACCAATGATGTTGGGAATATGTCCAAGGGCATAGAAATCACCCTTCACTGTAGGCAAATCCCCCACCTCAGGGAATACGATGTATCTCCGCATGTGTTTGAGCAGGGCAGACAACACTCTGGACAACACCTTGGAAAACATAGGCTGAGACATCCCTGATGAAATGGCCACTGTTGTTTGAAATGACCCACTTGCTAAGAAATGGAGTACTGACAGCACCTGCACTAGAGGGGGGATCCCTGTGGGTTGGCGGATGGGTGACATCAGGTCTGCCTCCAGCTGGGCACACAGTTCATGTATAGTGGCTCGGTCAAGCCTGTATGTCAGAATGACATGTCGTTCCTCCATTGTCGACAGGTCCACCAGCGGTCTGTACACGGGAACATTCCTCCATCTCCTCGCAAGTCCCAGCGGACGGTGCCTAGGAAGGACAACAGCGAGCACAGAGTCAATCAACCCACAGGTAAGTTCCCACAGCTTGCACAGTACACGATTCTCTATGCATTGAATGGCTTGTATGAGTGTCGATGCAAGGCCTAGGCATGTGTGACGCAGTAGAAATTAAGCCATGTGGGCCCTTGAAATGGCAGCTGCCTGACCTGTGAAGTGCGACAATGGGATGTGAGGTCAATGCGCTGGCATGGCATACCGTGGCGGTAGGCGGTCGAAGACCGCGGCGCAAAGCCGCATTGGTTAACATTGAACCCTATGCGTTTCAGGAGCCAATGACGAAGTGCGCCGGCGGTCGCGGGACGCACCGCCGCGGTACGCACCGCCACGGACGTGACCGCCATTTTCTATCTGCTTAATCACTCGAGACCTGATCATCCACAGGAGAGGACCTATACTGCAAGTGCTGCTGTGACCTCGGTCTGGAAGATACAATGGCTGCTGCGACTGGGGAAAGGGCCCCTGCCTTCACTTCTGAAGAATTGGAGAAACTCGTGGATGGGGTCCTCCCCCAGTATGCGCTACTCTACGGTCCTCCAGACCAACAGGTAAGTACACTAGGAGCATGCTTTGGGGGCAATGCCTGTGTTGAGTCGGGTGGATGAAAGATGGTGGGGAGGGGAGCGATTGAGGCATGCATCAAACGACGGATGAGAGCATGTGCCACATGGCAAGGGTGGGGATGGGGGGCCACTCACATCGAGCATGCAGAAAATTATAATAATGTTATTTCTCCCCCTGTACATGTCACATAGGTCAGCGCCCATCAGAAAATCGACATTTGGCGTGCCATCGCCAAGGACGTCCGGACCCTGGGGGTCCACAACAGACGGGGCACTGCCGCAAGAGGTGAGAGGACATCCGCCGCGGAAGCAGGAAGACCGCGGAGGCTCTGCTGGGGATGGCCTCCCAACGTAGGAGGGGTGCCACTCGTCAATTGACCCCCCTGATGTCTTCGATCCTGGCGGTGGCCTACCCAGATTTGGATGGGCGCGTGAGGATATCACAGCAGACACAAGGGGGTGAGTACCAGCACATTCTGCTATCTTAGCGCGCAGTGGAGGTGTCTGGGTGGGGGAGGAGGGCTGTGGGTATCCCTAGGCCAGGGCGATATCTGTAGGCTAGGCCCCTCCGTAAGGCATGGCCCTGTGCCCCCGCCCCCCACCTCTGTAGGGTGCCAAGTACAGCTATCCATGGCCCTATGTCACCTATGTGTGCAGTTGTCGTCCATAGGCTTGTAGGCCAAGTCCCAATGATTGAGTAGTGTACCCCAAGTGCGCGGCGTAGTGCAGGGGGCTTCTGTGTCTGTCCTCTCCGCCAACTGTGTTGCCAATGGATGCACTCAACATGTCTTTATTTCCCCCCCCCCTTTTTTGCTGCTCTTCCTGTTCATGTGTGCATTAGCATCATCAGGCGGAGGAGAAGTGGTATTGGAGCACGAGGGAGCTGCATCTCACATGGCCCTGGAGGGCCATGCAACCGACTCGGAGTTCACCAGTGAGACGGAGGGCGAGGGGAGCTCCACAACGGGTACACGTGGAGACATCAGCGACACAGACACGTCCTCGGAAGGAATCTCCCTTGTGGTGGCGGCAACATCCGTGCCCACCGCAACAACAGGTACAGCCGCCACCCAGCGCACCAGCTCTGCCCTCCCAGCAGCCCCTCTGCGATCGCCCCCTGCCCGCTCGCACACGAAGGCGGTCATCTCCTTCGCCCCAGGCACCTCAGGCCCTGCCCCAGTTTCCCCTGCTGCCCTCAGTGAGGAGGTCATTGACCTCCTCAGGACGCTCATTGTTGGGCAGTCTACCCTTTTGAATGCCATCCAGGGGGTAGAAAGGGAGCTGCACCGGAGCAATGCATACCTGGAGGGCATTCATTCGGGTCAGGCTGCCCATCAGCGATCGTTCAACGCTCTGGCCTCAGCACTGATGGCAGCCATTGTCCCTGTCTCCTGCCTCCCTCCTCCAACTTCCTCCACCCAGTCCCACTCCCCTGTTCCTCTGCCTATCCCAGACACACCTACAGACCAGCCTGCACATACCTCAACACCCAAGGGCAGCTCATCCAGACATAAGCACCACACATTAAACAAGCATTCACACAAGCAACAGCCACATGCAGACATACCAACAGCCACTGCCTCCTCTGTGTCCCCCTCCTCCTCGTCTCCCTCCTCCCTCCCTGTGACGTCTCCACTCACACTTGCATGCACAACATCATCAGCCACTACGTCCATCACCAGCACACCCACCAGAACACTCAGCACACGTGCAGTCACCACCCCCACTGCCATTTACACGTCCCCTGTGTCCTCTCCCAGTGTGTCTGTCACCCCCTCTTCCAAATCACACAAACGCAGGCAGCCACCCACCCAACAGCCATCCACCTCACGACAGCCTCCGTCACAAGCACCTGCACCCAAAGACACCACACTTGACTCTCCTACAACCACATCCTCTTCCTCCACTCCCATACCCACTGCACCTACCCTTCCCACCGCTCCTAAAAAGTTTTTCCTGTCCAAAATTAACCTCTTTCCATCACCTGACCCACCCCCTCCATCTCGTAAGAGTCCAATCAGCACCTCAGCCACCACAACCCCTAGACCTACAAGGTCCATAGTACAGGGATATTGGAGTCCACCACCTTCAAGGGCAGCAACATCGGCCAGCAGTAAAGGGACAGCCAGCCCACCCCCTGGGAAGAAAACCAAGAAAGGCAAGGCCCAGCGCGAGAGGCCAGAGACGGCAGCCTCCAAAGGCACTACCCTGGCACCGTCTGGAAGTGGGGTGCCACCTGCCACATCTACAAAGGGAGGCAAGGGCCACAGAGAATCACGGAAGGATGGCAAGGGCAGCACGGCTGACAAGTCCGGCAGCAGGCGAGCTGCCCAGGAGGGCCCCACCAGCCCCATTCCGGGTGTGAAGGAGGACACCCACGGGCCCGGGACTCCAGCACAGGAGGGCCCCGGAAGCGAGAAGTCGGATGGCTAGTGAACTCCATATATTGGCCGGATATGGTGCCCTGGAGACACATGCCAAGAACCGCTGAACAGGGCCCTTCAAGACAAGCATCGCTGAACAGGGCACCGCCGTCTCAAGAACCGCTGAACAGGGCCCTTCAGGACAAGCACCGCTGAACAGGCCACCGCCGTCTCAAGAACCGCTGAACAGGGCCCTTCAAGACAAGCACCGCTGAACAGGGCACCGCCGTCTCAAGAACCGCTGAACAGGGCCCTTCAAGACAAGCACCGCTCCGCTTGGCCCTTCATCTCAAGCACCGCTCCGCTGGGCACCGCCGTCTCAAGCACCGCTCCGATGTGCACCGCCGTCTCAAGCACCGCTCCGCTGGGCCCTTCATCTCTGCACCGCTCCGCTGGGCCCTTCATCTCAAGCACCGCTCCGCTGGGCCCTTCATCTCAAGCACCGCTCCGCTGGGCCCTTCATCTCAAGCACCGCTCCGCTGGGCCCTTCATCTCAAGCACCGCTCCGCTGAGCCCTTCAAGACAAGCACCGCTTTGCTGGGCCCTTCATCTCTGCACCGCTCCGCTGGGCCCTTCATCTCAAGCACCGCTCCGCTGGGCACCGCCGTCTCAAGCACTGCTCCGCTGGGCACCACCGTCTCAAGCACCGCTCCGCTGGGCCCTTCATCTCTGCACCGCTCCGCTGGGCCCTTCATCTCAAGCACCGCTCTGCTGGGCCCTTAATCTCAAGCACCGCTCCGCTGGGCCCTTCATCTCAAGCACCGCTCCGCTGGGCCCCTCATCTCAAGCACCGCTCCGCTGGGCCCTTCATCTGAAGCACCGCTCCGCTGGGCCCTTCAAGACAAGCACCGCTCCGCTGGGCCCTTCATCTCTGCACCGCTCCGCTGGGCCCTTCATCTCAAGCACCGCTCCGCTGGGCACCGCCGTCTCAAGCACCGCTCCGCTGGGCACCGCCGTCTCAAGCACCGCTCCGCTGGGCCCTTCTTCTCTGCACCGCTCCGCTGGGCCCTTCATCTCAAGCACCGCTCCGCTGGGCCCTTCAAGACAAGCACCGCTCTGCTGGGCCCTTCATCTCAAGCACCGCTCCGCTGGGCCCTTCATCTCAAGCACCGCTCCGCTGGGCCCTTCATCTCAAGCACTGCTCCGCTGTGCCCTTCATCTCAAGCACCGCTCCGCTGGGCCCTTCATCTCAAGCACCGCTCCGCTGGGCCCTTCATCTCAAGCACCGCTCCGCTGGGCCCTTCAAGACAAGCACCGCTCCGCTGGGCCCTTCATCTCTGCACCGCTCCGCTGGGCCCTTCATCTCAAGCACCGCTCCGCTGGGCACCGCCGTCTCAAGCACCGCTCCGCTGGGCCCTTCATCTCTGCACCGCTCCGCTGGGCCCTTCATCTCAAGCACCGCTCCGCTGGGCACCGCCGTCTCAAGCACCGCTCCGCTGGGCACCGCCGTCTCAAGCACCGCTCCGCTGGGCCCTTCATCTCTGCACCGCTCCGCTGGGCCCTTCATCTCAAGCACCGCTCCACTGGGCCCTTCAAGACAAGCACCGCTCCGCTGGGCCCTTCATCTCAAGCACCGCTCCGCTGGGCCCTTCATCTCAAGCACCGCTCCGCTGGGCCCTTCATCTCAAGCACCGCTCCGCTGGGCCCTTCATCTCTGCACCGCTCCGCTGGGCCCTTCATCTCAAGCACCGCTCCGCTGGGCACCGCCGTCTCAAGCACTGCTCCGCTGGGCCCTTCATCTCAAGCACCGCTGGCCCATTGGCAGAAGGGGCAGGCCCGGATCTGTGTCGGGCAGGGCTGCACGATGCACTCTGGGCACTATGCCTCCTCCAGTACCAGTGGAGTCTGTAATCCACTTGAGAGACTGTGGCTTTGCACTCCCCAGGATGGCACAGTGGGCAAGCCACCCACTGTAGAGACTTGTGAGACTGTGGCTTTGCACTCCCCAGGATGGCACAGTGGGCAAGCCACCCACTGTAGAGACTTGTGAGACTGTGGCTTTGCACTCCCCAGGATGGCACAGTGGGCAAGCCACCCACTGTAGAGACTTGTGAGACTGTGGCTTTGCACTCCCCAGGATGGGACAGTGGGCATGGAGGCCCCTCGTGGATCTGGTGTCGTGGACTCATGTGGCTGAGGTGCCTCCCCTTCCCTTCCCCCTGAGGTGCCTGTAGTTTTTCTATCTGATGCCCCTGCAGTGTTCTCTCCAATGGCTTCGGGTCTCCTGTGTGGGCTTTGCCCATGTGTTGAGGCCCATCGGCCCACGTACAATGACTGAAACCCAATTTGGACAGGACAATTTACATATGTGTATATACAGTAGTTATAGATGTTTGAAAAAAACAATTACGTAGCCTCACAATATATTTGAATTTCATGATCATTTTATTTTGTCTTTGCATTCTTCCAGGGAGTTTGGGGGGTGTCACTCTGAGTTGTTGCTCTGCATTGATGTGTAGGTAGTTGTGGGTGAGGGCGGGTGTGTCGCGTATGTGTGTGCCCGTAATCTTTTCTCCTCCCCCCTCCCCTGTGTCGTAGGTGCAGTACTCACTGTTGTCTTCTGCGCCGGCGTTCGTGCTCCTGGTAGAGGAGCAGGTAGACAATAGCTGGTAGGATGTGTAGTTCTGGTTCCATGCTGTCCAGATTCCTCGTGGAGTGTGTAGAGGTGAGCGTTTTCCCGTTCGTAGTCTGTTTCCGCCGTGTTTTTATCGGCGGGGCTCCCGCCCCAGAAAAGGTGGCGGATTGGTGAGTTGTGATAGGGTGGGCGGTACATTGTCTCCCGCCTGTCTGTTGGCGGTCACCGCCGCGCTGTTTGTTTGTCCCGCCGTGGCGGTCGGAGTGTTAAAGTGGCGGTCTGTGTTGGCGGTTTCCGCCAGGGTCAGAATTCCATTTTTTGGACCGCCTGCCTGTTGGCAGGTTGGCCGCCGCTTTAACACCGACCGCCAGGGTTGGAATGACCCCCTAAATGTGGACTATGAACCCAATTCAGTAGAGCACAAGCACTTTCCGGTGCAGATTTGTTTCTCAGTGTTTCTTGTTCAGCATGTCAACAAGATAATTTTGTAATGTTTCAGCCTCCTTTGCTTCAGCACGAGCTCTCTCTCTCTCTCTCCCACACTGAGTACCACTTTTCATACTTTGAATGCAAATGTTGTGGCAAAAAAGTAGTGGTCTTTTGTGCCCCTGCTGAGCTTCAGGTCATGCAATTTGCATGTGACTCTGGTGACTTTGAGCTTCGTTTTGTGTCAAGATAGGCAAAAAACACCCACACATCGGACTGCTTCGCCATCTCTGTTGTTTCTCAAAGACACTGCATGTCTTCTTCCTCATCCTGTGCAGCATCAGATAATGGTCTAGGAATCTCTCCCTATCTCCAATTGTGCCATAGTGGAGCCCAGTCAGTCAGTCAGAATACTTTATTCGGTTTATTAAAACCATAAAAGTGCACACATATAAAAAACAAATACAATCTTGAATAATAACCATATTATTAGAGACAGGGTTTCTGGTTGGCTAGGGTATGCACCTCAGCCAGTCAAACCCCCAACTCCAGTCAAGGCTATTAAGTTATACACCAAAGATAACCTGTATTCATCCCTTGGTAGCTTGGCACAGGGCAGTCAGGCTTATCCTCAGAGGTCATGTGTAAAGCATTTGCACCACACATACACCCTAGTGACACAATGAATACACCACAAAAGAGACTCATCACAGTGTTTTTATAAAAATATATGTATATAGTGTATTTATATATAGGACTTAGACCAAAATGCCACGAATCATAAGTACCACACACCCTATGTAAATCTCCAGTCACCGACGAGGCAATGCTCATACATTATAACATCAGGGCATGAAATGCTATTGCATGTAGGATAAACTTGCACAAATACTGTATACACTATGCCAATCTGTAGTAGTGCTCTTCTCCTCACAGGGCCAGTGGCCAAAAACAGTATACATAATGACATCAGGGCCTGGTATGCCATAGTTTATGAAAGGGAACACATGCATTTCTATAATTATCAAGGTGAGCACATAACGCCCCTAAATATCACTAGGAACATACTAGGCCATGAAATTAGGATAGTACTTTTTCTATTTGTCCTCATAACACCTTGAATAAGTAAGCACCCTCCTGATCCATCTACCCCTCGTCTCTATTTCGGGGTCCATTGTCTGTCAATGTCTGAGGTAAGGTACCACCCAGCACCTTACATCAATAAGAACTGACCAAGAGGTATAATCATCGGACATCGTGGCCTTCCACACAATACAGTACATATCCATTGTTAGAATATGTACTGCAGCAGGTTGATTAGATAAGGCTAACCACATAAAGTGCCCGATTCACCATAGTACAGTTATACATTGCTACTGTGCTTGTATTATACAAAATACTGTAGTTGCAGAGATCTTTCCTTTCCGTGTTTGGGCTCCTCACACAACAACATGGGGCGTGCGGTCCTCTGTGTGCCTACTCTCCCTCAAAGTGGCAAGTTCCTGTCAGGGGAGGCTCAGTGGGAGATAAAAAAAATTCTAGCATTCGCGTTAAGAATTTTTCAATTCTATTAAGGGCGCAGAGGCGAGGATTATGCTTCACTTTCTATGCTTTATTTTGACAGCAGCCATACTCAATAACCATAACAGAAAAACTACATTTCCCAACAGTCCCATCAGCACGTGATGACCATAGAGGAGGACTCCTATAAAACGCTGCCTCACATAGTTTAACTCCTCTTTCTTTGATTGAACAAAATTGCAACCAGCCTGAACAGTCCAAGTCTTTTTAGCAGGAAACATCGAACATCCTGAAGAGGAGAAAACAAACAACTTGGAAACAACAGGGGAGAAAATCCCATATCCACCTGGAAAATTCAGAACCATAAGAAAGTTTGACCAAATTATTTGTCTTCATTTCCTAAAAGAGAGAAAAAAATCAGGCCATAAAACTGAACTACAATAGAAAAAGATTCTATACTTGTCAAAAGGGGGGGGGAGCACTGAAACACAATAAAACATGTCAGTTAAAATGATAAACAGATATATAGCATGACAATTCAAATAAATGTCAACAGTGCGGTGAGATAATCCTCGCCTCAGTGTTCTTAATAGAATTTTAAAATTCTTAACGCGAATGCTAGAATTTCTTTTATTCTATGTCAGGACTGGAGGCTCAGATTATGCTTGTTTAAAGATGATCCAACTCCACCGATGCAATATCAACAATAGGCTTACAGTAAAACGATTTAAATGTAGATGGAGAAGACCAATCTGCAGCTCTTAAAATATCTTCCATTTGAGAACCCAAAGCAAAAGATTTTGAAGCCATAGCACCTCTAGTGGAATGCGCGCCAAATCTAGAAATATCAATGCCTGCTTCGTTCAATAACCATGGTATCTCTCTGGCCAGAGTGGCCGAAGAAACAGGGTGATATGGTTTAACCAACGAAATGAGCAATTGACCCCCCATATCCAGACAGAATTCTTCTGTACTTACCTCATAAGCTCTGAGACATTGTACATCAAACAGTTTGGGGTTGTCCACAAAACTGGGATAGGAAACTGATTTCAGATTACATTTAGTACGACGTGAAATAGCAAATGTTACACCTTCGGGAGAAAGAGCCCTCCCCGCTAAATCCAGGGCTCTAACATCAGAGACCCTTTTACAGGAAATTAAATATAATAACATAGTAAGCTTGGCAGAAAGCTGCTTCCTAGAAAGGAACCTATTGGCCGGCCAAGATTCCAAAAAGCGAAGAACAATGTTAACATCCAATAGAGTAGAATAATGAGGGCAAGAGGGATTGGCCAATCTGATACCCCTCAAAAGCTTACAAACAATGGGAAGCTCTCCTACTTGCTTACCCTCAATTGGCAGGTGACCCGCTGATATAGCAGACCGATAGTTATTGATCGATCTATATGCTAAACCTGACGAAGCCAGAGAGGATAGGAAATTTAAGACCCAACTGTAATCTGCGTTCCAAGTACTGCACCAAGCACTCCATCGTTTCCAAGCGGAAGCATATCTCTTGTGCGTATTGGAGGACCAGGATCCCGCAATGAAAGCGGAAGACTCCTGCAAAAGTCCTGGGAAACTCCATCTTTCCCTGAAAGACGCCATGCTACAAGGGTCAACTGACCCGACAGGACAAGCAGATGAGGAAGGCTCAGCAGATCCTGAAGGAGATTTCTCTTGAACGGAAGTAGAAGAGGGTGTGTGCAACTCAACTCCATGGCCACCGGAAGCCAGGCCTGGGGCCTCCACAGAGGCGTCACTAGAACAAGATCTGCCTTTTGACACCTGATCTACGCCAAGACCCTGTGAATCATCAAGAAAGGGTCAAATGCATATCCCCGATCCAGGGACCAGTCCTGAAGGAATGCATAAGTAGCTGATGCTTCCGGATCCGGCCTCCAACTGACAAAATGCTTGATCTGCCGGTTGAGATGTGAGGCAAACAGGTCTATCGAAAACTGACCCACCGAGCAGAAAGTGCCCGAAAGACCTTGGGATGAAGCCTGCAGTCGCTGAAATCCCGAAGATGTTAAGAATGCCAATCCGTGACCAGTTGCTGCTCCCTGGTAGATACTCTGCAATCACGGATATCCTGTGCTGCAGGCAGAAATGCCAAAAATCCTTGGCAATCTCCGCTAAAATGTATGATCTGGTCCCCTCCAATTTGTTGACATATCTCACCACCGAGATGTTGTCCATGCGAAGAAGAATACAACAGTTCGCCTTGAGCGGGGACAGACTCTTGATTGTAAAGGAGCCTGCTAGAAGCTCCAGACAATTGATATGCAGATTCAGTTCCGCCTTGGACCAACAGCATCCTGTGGAGACTGAACCACAATGGGCTCCCCAACCCCACTGACTGTCATCTGACTCTATCACAATCTCTGGGGAAGAGCTGAAAAGAGCTCTGCCATTCCATGCCTCCATGTGGTCCAACCACCAATTCATCTCTGTTCGAACCTCCACTGAAAGAGGAACTTGGTCCTCATACTCGAGGCCTTTCTGCAGATGTGAAATCTTTAACCTCTGTAGGGCCCTGTAGTGGAGCGGACCCGGAAATATCGCCTGGATAGAGGAAGAGAGCAGGCCCACCATGCAGGCAATCGCCCTCAATGATACAGTTTGTTTGGACAACAGCAACCTCAATTCCCTCTTGATTGAATGAATCTTCTGAGGGGGAAGAACTAACTGAGACCGGATGGAGTCGTTCCGGAAGTCCAGAAAATCCAGCTGTTGAGATGGCACTAGAATCGACTTTTGGACATTGATTATGAAACCCAGGTTCTGAAGCAGGGAGATGGTCCACTCCAGATGAGAATGGAGGAGAAGAGGGTCTTGAGCCATAGTTAAAATGTCATCTAAATAAAATATTAGACGCACCCCTCGAGAGCGAAGGGACTCTACCACCGGCCGCATCACCTTTGTGAAACACCAAGGGGCTGATGATAGGCCAAAAGGAAGAACCTTGTACTCATAATAAATGCCATCCCACAGGAACTGAAGAAATCTTCGATGTGGGGGAAATATAGAAATGGTTAGATAAGCATCTTTTAGATCTAAATGAACCATCCAATCTTCCTCCTGGAGAATGTCCCTCAACAAGTGGATACCCTCCATCTTGAAGTGTCGATAAATTAAAAATTTGTTGAACTCTTTTAGGTTTAAGACAAGACATGTACCACCCCCTTTTTTGTCCACCAGAAACATGGGACTGAAAAAACCAGAGGGGTATTTTGATGTCTTGACAATAGCGCCTTTTGCCAATAGCGCAGAAACTTCTGCGGAAATGAAACTGCACTCTTGAAGGGAAAAATACGTTGGACGGGGAAGAAAAAACTGGACAAGGGACTCGTAAAACTCTAGCTTGAAATCTTGAATGGTCTCCAAGACCCAGGCATCGCAAGTAATTTGATACCACGCCTGCAGAAAACGTTTTGTTCTGCTCCCCAAAATTACATCTGAACTTACAACCAGGCTCACCTGTAGTTCCTGCTTCTTGGGAGAAGGATTGGTTTCCTTTGGATTTCCCTCTGCGGAACCTGGATCGACCAGCTCTCGGGCGGGAGGGGTAGAAGGTAGAGGAGGAGGCATCATACTCCTGTAAGCCACCTCTTCCTTGGTGGTAGTATCCATGTTGAGGACCTTGATGGTTGAAGTGGCCAAAACTACGCCCTCGAAAAAGTGGACACAGAACCCGTTTAATGGAACCTTGGGCCTTGTCCAAATTTGCATATGTTGTCACAAATTTCAAAAGCTCCTTGAGGAAAGGAGAACCAAAGAACAAGCCCTGCACCATGGGACCTGACTCGAAAGAAACGAGGTCTGCTAGTTTGGGGTCCAGCTTAATCAGATGGAATGTCGACGCTCCAAAGAGATGGCACAATTTGCATTCCCCAGGAAACAATGGGCTCTCTGAGCCCAACCCACTAAGACATACGGGTTAATGGCGTCACCTGACTCCTTGGCCTGAAAGGCCAGCTCCAAAATCTTTGTCAAAGGACCAGATACATCTAAAAGTTTGTCCTGACAACCTTTCCAGGCACGATCTATGCCTTTCTTCAGATCCTTAGAGGACTTTTTCAGAAAAGTGACCAACGTGGGGTCCAATTCCAGAGTCTCCGTCACCTTGGAGGGGAAATCAGGTCTGGGACACTCAGACCGCAATCTGGAGTGAATCTCCTTATCAAAACCATGTCTAATGTGGGATTCCACATAATCTGCCACCTCCAGAGGAGGCATCCATAAAGACGATCGGGGATGGACAATGTCCTCCGGCTCAAATGTCAGAGCCTTTGGAGTAGGAAGAGGTTCCTCTTGATGATGAGATTTATTTTTGCGTTTACGTGGAGGATCTTCCCCTTGCTCAGATGAATGTTCCGAAGAGGAGGAAGCTAGATCCTCTGTGGGCTTAGACTTCTGAGCAGACGCATTATAATTGTGTTCTTTAGCCATAGCCTTGATAAGGCTTTCAAAGTCCGCAGAATGCGGATTATAACTCTGTTTGAGAGATTGGGAACCACTAGACGGGGAGGGTTCTATTATAGACTGGACGCCCAAAGGGGCTGCCCATCCCTGTTGCTCCGCAAAACCAATAAGGTGATGCTTAATTGGTTTGATTGCCTGTGCCAAGGCTTGATTAACTGTATGACGCACTCCAGCGTCCAAGGTATAAACCAAATCCTGTTTGAAGGAACCAGCGGAGTCATCCAAGTAGTACTCCTGACAAGCCTGGTCTTCATAACTAACCATGCTGTGGTACAGCAGAGAGGGCTTCAAAGGAGCAGTAATATGGAAAATGTAAAAGTAATAGGGCAGAAACAACAATAGATATATATATGAACTCTAAAAAATATATAGAGTCATATACCGTAAATTAATATGTGGAAGGAGCTGCTCCAGAAAAAATCAGGCCCAGCCTGAATAAATATATTTTGCAACCCCAAGCTTAAAGTAGCTGCGGTGTAAAACGGGGAGCAAATGCAGGCAGTGAGATGATCACACACGTCTCCTTGTGTAATGCCAAAACGCTTGCTAATACGAGCGCGCTAAATACAGATTCAGCAGTTGAAGAGAGAGACAGATGCACGAGTTCCCCTCGCTAAAAATTGAAAAAATGCCTGAAATAAAAAGAGGACTGCGCAGCAAATCCGCATGTCCTCGCTCCCCTGCTCCCACGCCACCAAAAAACAAGGGTGCGATCCGAGCAGTCGCCCCTGGGAGGCAAAAACCGCTCCCGAAGTGAAACCAAATACAGAAATACACCAAACGCTCGAAGCGCGTAAACATTAGAGAATAACCAGAAATATAAGCGAAAATGTACTTAGCTGGCTGCGAAGCAGCAAAGAGAGAGGAGTTGAACTATGCGAGGCAGCGTTTTATAGGAGTCCTCCTCTATGGTCATCACGTGTTGATGGGACTGTTGGGAAATGTAGTTTTTCTGTTATGGCTATTGTGATTGGCTGCTGTCAAAATAAAGCATAGAAAGAGAAGCATAATCTGAGCCTTCGGTCCTGACATAGGATTTCTCTCCCCTATGATGTCACCATACACACAATAGAAACGGAAAGCCCACAAGGGTATAGGGAGCCTTGGGCTCCTATTATCTACTACACGGTAAAGTAGAGCATGCAGTAACCAGTGATCCTGTTGGGGGTTACGTCAGCGCTGTTTAAACAAAGGCCCTGCACAAACAAGGGCAGGCGCACCCTTCAGACGTGGAGCACCTTCGTACAGGACAAAATTGGCTGTTGCGGCCCGCATGCATGCAGAGCGAGGTGCCTAAACACAAGGTGGCCTCCTTGTTCATGGCCGTCCCTGACTTCTCCCACCGCCTCACACCCTCTCCAATCTCCTGAGAGTCCACAGACTGCTATTACAAAGTAATACCTGGGTCGCGGCGGTGTGGTGCAGCTGCCAAGGCCTTGCGGGTCTCCTCCCCGAGCCTATTGTGGTGCGATGCTCCTTCCTCATGGATGGGAAATGGGGGCAGTCTAACCTCCGTGCCCCTTCTCAAAAATAATGTTCCCAGCACACCAGGAGAATCCAGTGCAGTTCAATGGACGTGGGAGGTGGGCGGTGAGTCCTGTTGGGCAAGCACTGCTGGCACTGTGGCAGGGCAGAGAAAGCAATACAGTGGTGAAAAAAAGAGCTCCCTGGGCCAGCTCTGACCTCACTCCATACTGTCATAGGGTGCAACGCTTTCCTCGCACTGGGGGACAAGTGAGGTGGACTGGAGGGCACTCACTAAGCACTATACTTATGATGTCAGGGGTGGTAATGGACGCTCACAACGCACAGGGCCCCTGGGAGAATACTTGGGGCACAGGGATGTAGCAGGCCAGCACACAGCAAGAGATTCAAGTGCCAGTTCCTTCCAGCAGCCCCACAGAACTTTGGGAGTCCAGAGTCAGGAAACAGGCTGGCAGCAGGGCAACATACAGAAATGCAATCCAGATGAGTCCTTTGGGCCACATAGCAGACACCAGGCAGCCTGGCAACAAAAGAAGAGCAGTCCAGATGAATCATGTATGCAGTCCATCAGTCCCTCTGGCACAGGTTCAGTCCCAATTCCAAAAGTGCTCTCAAAATCAGGGGGCTACAGCCCCTCCACTTATACTCAAAATGGCTAGCTTCTAGAAGGTGGGTGGAAGAAGGTTCTAGCCACATCTGACCAGTTCAGGAACTTCCCTTCCTCTCCCCCCTGGCTCCAGACATCAGTGGGGGATAAATGAGCCTTTGTGCAGGATGTAGCCTATTCAGGGGTAAAGTGTGCCCGCCTCCCTCTCTCCCAACCCACAAAGACCATTTGTATGCAGATGTAACCCTGTCACACCTAACCCTCCCTGATGGTTGGTTGTCTGGGGGTATGCACAAATTGGAGCTGTCACCCTGCCCTAGATGTGGATTGGAGCCGTGCTGCAATGCACCAACGTTATAAGCACAGAGAAATGTCTACTTTCTAAAAGTGGCATTTCTAAAATAGTAATGTAAAATTCACCTACACCAGTAAGCATGATTTTTACTACCATTCCAAACATAATAAACACTCCTTATAGATTAGAAATTACCACTTAGACATATAGAAGGGAATTTCTAATGCAATCCTATGAGAGCACAGTAGTGAGAAACACAATAGGCTATTTGTCACTACCAGGGCATGTAACCCAAAAAGACACATGGCCTACCTTTTACATGCACAGCACCCTGCTGATAGGGCTATCTAGGGCTGACCTTAGGGGTGACTTAGGTGTAGCAAAAAGGGAGTCTAGGCCTTGGCAAGGGGGATGGCTTGCCAAGTCAGTGTGGCAGTAAGCTGCTCACACAGGCTCTGGAGTGGCAGGTCTGAGACATGTTTGAAAGGCTACTTCTGCAGGTAGTATAATCTGTGCTGCAGCCCACTTGTAGCATTTAATGTACAAGCCCGGGGTTTATGGTATACCATTTTACAAGGGACTTACAGGTAAAATAAATAAGGGAAACAGGTGTAAGCCAATCAGATCACGTTTTAGGAGTGAGGACACATGCACTTAGCAATGATTAGCAGTGGTAAAGTGCCCAGAGTCCTAAAGCCAACAAAAAGAGGGTGAGAAAAATAGGAGAAAGGCAAAACGTTTGGGAATAACCCTGCAGAAATGACATTTCCAACACATATATAAACATCCTAAAATAACACAGCCTGCAAAAATTCAAACAAATAGGGGATATAGATCATGATCATGATATTTAAACAACACATCTCTTCCTCTTCCTGACAGCAACAACAAAAACATTCACCATGCAGTGCCATGGAGCCCAATGAAGCTCTGAATAACCTGAGGAGGTGGAGGAGGAGGAGGACCAGGAGATGAACAACCAGAAGCAAGGGGGAGAAGGTGACAAAACCAACAGAAACAGTGCCAGGAGAATAATGATTATAAGAAGGAGGAAGACAAGGAGAAGAATAGGACCAGGAGCAAGATGATTAAGAATGAGCAAAGCGACCAACATGAGGATAAGGACCAGATGTAAGAGGAAAAGAAAGCCAATATATTAAGCTACATATGTAAGAACATCCCCTTAGTTACAGAGGCAGCATCTCTTATAAACAATTCTTAGTTACTCCTCTTGGGCCACGTCACCTTTGCAGCCCCGTGTCCCCACACTTTTCAGCCTGCTTAAGGTACTGCTTAACCCCCTCAGCTGATATAAAATGCAGTCTGTATGTGATTAATTAGGTAAATCGGAATTACTTCACAGCAACATGTTTTTTCGGGACACACTTTATTAAGGTTGTATGTCGGAACGACGCCTGCCGGAACAACGAATGTCTGAACAACGAGGTCGGAACAAGGACCTCGTTGTAACCACTAATAACTTTACCACGAATGTCTTAACAACGATTTTTCATTGTAAAGGCATTCCTGGTAAAGGCATTAGTGATAGGCATCCGTTGTTCCTGCATGCGTCCCCCCAGGCCCCCCACCCAGAAAAATTACCGCAACCCCGCCACCCCCCCTAAAACCACACCCACCCTTGCCCCTAAAACTACCCCTGCCCCCGCCCTGCCCTTAAAACTGACCCCCACCCTACCCCCAAAACCGAAAACAACCCCAACCCCCACCCCATCCCTGAAACCTAAAGTACACCGCCACTAAAACTACTCTGAGCCCCCCACCCTGCCCCTAAACCCCCCAAACCCCCACCCCGCCCCTAAAATTACCCGACCCCCCAAACCACCCCTAAAACCTAAAACCCCAACCCCCCACCCGCCCCTAAAACTGACCCCCACCCCCAAAACTTAAAACAACCCCAACCCCCACCCCATCCCTGAAACCTAAAGTACCACAACCCCCACCCCTAAAACTACTCCGAGCCCCCCACCCTGCCCCTAAACCTAAACCCCCCAACCCCCACCCCGCCCCTAAAATTACCTGACCCCCCAACCCACCCCTAAAACCTAAAACCCAACCCCCCACCCCGCCCCTGCCCCTAAACCAGAAAATACCTGACCCCCCACCCCTTCCCCAAAAACTAAAACCCCGACCCCCCACCCCTAAACCAGAAAATACCCCGACCCCCCACCCCGCACCAAAAACTAAAATCTAACCCCCACCCCCGGCCCTAAAACAGAAAATACCCCGACCCCCCACCCCCGGCCCTAAACCTAAAACCCCGACCCCCCCACCCGCGCCCCCTGCCCTAAACAAGAAAATACCCCAACCACCCACCCCGGCCCTAAAACTAAAACGTCGACCACCCACCCCCACCCCCCGGCCCTAAACCAGAAAATACCCCGACCTCCAACCCACGGCCCTAAACCTAAAACCCCGACCCCTCCATCCCCACCCCCCGGCCCTTACCCAGAAAATACCCCGACGCCACCCCCAAAAACTAAAACCCCGACCCCCCACCCCCGCCCCACTTACCTGAGTCGTCGCCTCGTTGCGTTGTCCTCCTCAGCCGACTCCGCATGTGCGTTGTTCAGCACATGCGTGGTTAAGGCACAAAACAACGAAGTCGTGGTTAACGAAAGCGTTGTTCCACTTTCGTTAACCAGGACTTCATTGTTTAGGAGTCAGCGTTGAGGGCGTTTCCCCTTTATTAAACATCATAATGCAGGGACTCCTTCTAATCGGCTCTGACCCTCAAAATGGCACACTTCATGACTCGCCCCCTTTCTGCTGTATATAATTTATTGGATCGCACAGTAAATGTAAATTATTTCCATTTCTAGCACCGCAAATTGTCAGATTTGATTTTTAATGTCATAATAAATGTGAGTCCATCTTCATTTTTTCAAAGGAAACATCAGAGAGCAATGCATGAGCTCTGTGTGAACTTACAGTATGTATTTTTTCAAATAAATAAATATCTACATTTAAGAATACAATTAAAAAGAACTGCGTTATCTCCAATCATGAGAGCACAAATAAAGGAAGCCACAAAACAGGTCATATGGGAACAGTACATTATTGCATTTGTATTGTGGGTGCTCATCAGAAATGTGCATCTTGGGCAAGGCCTCACATTAACGTCTCACAAGGTATTTTCTCAGGCATACAAATTTAATAACCTGTATTTCAGAAGTCATCTTTTTTTTTCTTTATTTCACTACCTGTACTGTTTAATTAGCTGACCACCATTAATTCAACGATATGCTTTCACGTGGACTCGAGAGCTTGAGTATAGGAGTAACAGCAGCCTAGTGATGCACGGGGCTAGGTGGTTAAGTGATAGCTATTATTAGCTAGGTCGTAACTTGAAAATAAATGTTGGTGTCAGTGGTTCGGTTAATTAAACAGATGGTCAGGTCAGGGCACCTTAAATTAATGAACGCCATCGCCGTGCTTTAGATGAGCTGTACATTAGCAATATAACCAAGAGAATAAACGGGGGAACTCTTCAGTATCTTGGAATAACAATCACTTGTACGTTAGGTCAGTAATCGGATATCCGCTATGCTATGTCAGGCAGTGTGCTAAACGTTACCATTAAAAGCAAAACTCAGTCAGTTGTTCTCAGTAAAGTGTACTTAATCTGCAGATTATCAGTCAGTAGCGCTAGTATCTCAGTTATTGCAATCATTTATTAATCGAAAAATGCACAGTAAATTGCATCATCTCAACAGCTGCAGGTTAAAAAAGAAAATAAGCATTGAAAAAGCCAATAGGCCTCGCCTATGTAAATCTATTAGTTTTGTCATCGTTTGTTTAGCCATGTTCCACAGCAGTGCGGCAGCTGTGCAGCATGGCTGAAAAAGTGCTGTGACATGGTCACTGCAGGCCACCTCATAACGCTTTTTAGGTCGAGCGTTAGCGTTCGGCCTGCAGTATACTGAAGTATACAAGAGAGTGAGTTCCAGCAGTCTGATTTGTAAGTTGCAGTGTCCTTCAAAAATCCTTGCTTGATAGTGGTTAGTTTGCCTCTTTGTCCTGCCTTTTTTCACTTTGGGAGCAGCACAAAGTACTGTGAAATTACGCTATGTCCTGTTTATCTCTTCTGTAAGGGCCATTTTTTTGGCATTTGCCTGTTTCACCTCAACAGTGTGGGTGCTTGTTCAGTCCCTCCTCCCCACCAGCTCCCTCTGTAAACATAAACCAACAGCAGATGGGGGCTTTTCCAGGGCCAGCTCACCTTCCTTTTGTTGTTTTCAGTCTGTGTGGCAATAAAAGTCCAGTCAGTAATTTACAACGCTATGAGCTCTAACTCGAGCAAACACAAGACTATTGCATTCCAAATGCTTGTTTTTCTTTACATTCAGTCACAAAGTCAAGGCACATATGTCCATGTGTGCCTGCTGCTCAAGCAAAGGTCTCCCAGGTGAGCAGCAGAGGATAGTTTGTGGGTACTTTGCAGGAATGTTCCTGGGCAGACACCAGCAGCTACAGTCTTCATCCAGGATGGCTTTTGCTCCTCTTAAAGTGACAAGACACAGTTGACTTAAAGGGGTAATATAGTGTGGCCTACCTGGACTAAAAACAGTCTCAAATACATCAGAACCCTGAATGGTCAGAAGTTTCCACCACATGTCAGCCTCCAGCATCCTCCAGCATTTCTTGGCACGGAAAACCCAGTTGTCCTTCACACAAGCAAGTGCCAGACTGCTAGTCAATCAATCAATAAATCAGGAATTGTAGAGCATGGCTAATCACCGGTGAAGGTATCCAGGCACTGGGATCCTGCTGCAACCAGTCAGGTCTTGAGTCCCTGTCTGAATTCAGTGAGAGAAGATGATGTTCGGAGGTGGGGGGATGTCATTCCAGGACTTGGTGGCAAGGTAGCAGCGTCCTCCGGTGTGGCTTCAACAGATGCAGGGAGAGTGAGAGAAGTAGAGTGCAGGTGTCTGGAGGGTTGGTGGTAGTTCAGACAGTGGTTGATGCATGCTGGATGGCCTTGTGGGTGTGCTTCAGCATCTTGAATTGGCCTCTTTTCTGGTGGGGAGGCAGTTGAGGCTCCTGCGGTTGGGGTGTTTGGGCCCGATTAGGGAGGTTGAGGATGTGTCTGGCAGCTGAGTTCTGCATCATCTAGAGTCTCTTCAGGAGTTGGGTGTTAATCCCTGCATATAGCGCATTGCCATGATTGAGTCGGCTGCTGACCAGGGCTTGGGTGACGGTTTTCCTGATATCGACAGGGCACTATCTGAAGACCTTTCGGAGCATGCAAATGGTGTGGAAGCAAGCAGAGGGGAGTGAAATGATCTGGCGTTTCATGGTGAGTTTGCTTTCCAGGATGATGCTAATTTTGCGGGCATGGGCTGTGGTTATGGGTCTGAGTTCAGAAGGCCACCAGGTGTTGTTCCATGGGGTGGTATTGTTTCCAAAGATTAGCACTTCAGTCTCGTCTGTGTTGAGCTTTAGGCAGTTGGTCTTCATAAAATCAGCGACGCTAATCATGCAGTTGTGGAAGTAGGTCCTGGTGGTGGAGGGATATTCTGAGAGCGAGAGGATGAGCTGAGTGTTGTCTGCATAGGAAATGATTTTGAGGCCATGGGTTCTGACAATGTTGGCCAGGGCTGTCTTGTAGGTGTTGAACAGGGTGAGGCTGAGGGATACCCATGCAGGATGCCGCAGATGATGCTCTTGGGCTCTGACGTGAAGGGCAGTAGGTGGATTACATTACAGGACCAGCCGCTACCATTATGTAATAAACCTTTATTGCTGCCCCAACATGCAGCCCTTTAAAGAATATTAATACATCACAAAGACAATATTCCAAAACAGAATATTTAACATCATATAACTCCATGTCACTAAGCATCTTCCTCTTTTATTCGCTGCTCTTACACAGTTAAGTACTATGCCCTTTCATATCCTAAGATGTTGTGACATGCTCATCTAACTTTTACTTTTACAGAGTACTTTTGGATGTAAGTGGTTATACATATTGATAGTAATATTACCCTTTTTCCTTAATTACTCTGCCAATTTATGGTAGGGTTAACGGATAGTATGATGTAATTTTTTTTTTTCTTATTAACAAAGCCTGCACGTCTTTTTGAATGA
Source organism: Pleurodeles waltl (assembly GCF_031143425.1). Classification (NCBI taxonomy): domain Eukaryota; kingdom Metazoa; phylum Chordata; class Amphibia; order Caudata; family Salamandridae; genus Pleurodeles; species Pleurodeles waltl. The sequence goes on from NC_090437.1 coordinate 972,731,625, forward strand.
CGCGAATGCCGAGGGCAGAGAAGTTGGGTCATGGCCTCTGCACTTCGGATCCTGGGCGCCTTTTGAGCGATGCGCAGGCCGAGAGTGGAGGGGTTGACTCGTGGCCTGATCGCCTCTGTGCCTGGGTGTCCTTCGAGTGACGCGCAGTCTGGTGGCAGAGGGCTCAGTTTGTGAGCTCCAGTGTTGCTCAAAGTGTTGCTGGGAGGACACTAGGCCTGGGGTGGGGAGATCTGAGCTGAGCATCATTCGGAGGAACGGCCTAGGATGTAAAGAGCTCGTTCGCAAGCTCGAGTAATTAATTTATTTTGGATGTAAAGAGCTTGTTTGCGACCTCGATTAATACACTTATTTTGTTGAGCTTGTTCGCAAGCTCGATTATTAAACTATTACACTTAGGTGGTCATTACAACCCTGGCGGTCGGTGTTAAAGCGGCGGTAAAACCGCCAACAGGCCAGCGGAAAACAAAATGGAATTACGACCGTGGCGGACACCACTAACATAGACAGCCAGTTTAACACTCCGACCGCCAAGGCGGTACCAACAAACACCGCGGCGGTAACCGCCAACTGACAGGCGGAAGACAATGTACCGCCCACTTTATTACAAGCCACCAATCCGCCACGTTTTCCGGGGCAGATACACCGCGAACAAAAACACGGCGGAAACAGGACTTGGAAGGGAAAACGCTCACCTCTACACATCCCACGAGGAACCAGGACGCCATGGAACCGGAACTTCAGATTCTTCCAGCCTTTATCTTCCTGCTCCTCTACCAGGAGCACGAACGCCGGCGGCAAAATCCACGGTGAGTACTGCACCTACGACACAGGGGAGGTGGGAGGGAAAAAACAGTGACACACACACGCAACACCAACACTCCAATCCCCACCCTCCCCCACAACACACACACTAATACACCATGAGACATCACAGTTACACTCCGAAACCACCCCTGGAAGAATGCAAGGACAAAAGGAAATGAGTCGAATGATTGTAATATATACGAAGACAGTAATAAAAAATATATACATATATTAAGATGTTCACACTATAAACAAATATATACACCAAGAATACAAGTCCAAGGTATTCCACTATCATAGTCCGTGGACAACTGGGCCCAAAAGGCATGGGCGAGGCCCACACTCAATACCCGAACAAGACGGAGAGAACACTGCTAGGGCATCAGATCGAAATAAAACAGGCACCTCAGGGGGAAGGGAAGGGGCGGCACCTCAGCCGGATGAGTGCACAACGCCAGATCCACGAGGGGGCTCCATGCTCACTGTTCAATCCTGGAGAGTGCAAAGCCACAGTCTCTCAAGTCTCTACAGTGGGTGGGTTGCCCACTGCTATGTCCTGGGGAGTGTAAAGCCACAGTCTCTCAAGTCTCTACAGTGGGTGGTTGGCCCACTGTTGAATCCTGGGGAGTGCTAAGCCACAGTCTCTCAAGTCTCTACAGTGGGTGGTTTGCCCACTGTACAATCCTGGGGAGTGCAAAGCCACAGTCTCTCAAGTCTCTACAGTGGGTGGTTTGCCCACTGTTCAATCCTGTGTAAAGCCACAGTCTCTCAAGTCTCTACAGTGGGTGGTTTGCCCACTGTTCAATCCTAGGGAGTGCAAAGCCACAGTCTCTCAAGTCTCTTCAGTGGGTGGTTGGCCCACTGCTATATCCTGGGGAGTGCAAAGCCACAGTCTCTCAAGTGGATAACATTCTCCACTGGTTTCTGGAGGGGGCTTTGTGCCCAGAGTGCTTCATCCTGCCAAGGACTGTGTGAGTGGATGTGATACTCCACTGGTTCTGGAGGGGGCTTTGTGCCCAGAGTGCTTCATCCTGCCAAGGACAGAGGTAGTGGATGTGGTACTCCACTGGTTCTGGAGGGGGCTTTGTGCCCAGAGTGCTTCATCCTGCCAAGGACTGGGGTAGTGGATACCTTTCTCCACTGGTTTCTGGAGGGGGCTTTGTGCCCAGAGTGCTTCATCCTGCCAAGGACTGTGTGAGTGGATGTGATACTCCACTGGTTCTGGAGGGGGCTTTGTGCCCAGAGTGCTTCATCCTGCCAAGGACAGAGGTAGTGGATGTGATACTCCACTGGTTCTGGAGGGGGCTTTGTGCCCAGAGTGCTTCATCCTTCCAAGGACAGAGGTAGTGGATGTGATACTCCACTGGTTCTGGAGGGGGCTTTGTGCCCAGAGTGCTTCATCCTGCTCGTGGCGGCCTCAGTAGCATCGGAATCATTGGCGCTCACTGGCCTGCGGTGCTGCTGGCGGCGGTGTCCTGGGCAGCGGTGCTGCTGGCGGCGGTGTCCTGGGCAGCAGTGCTGCTGGCGGGGGGGTCCTGGGCAGCGGTGCTGCTGGCGGCGGTGTCCTGGGCAGCGGGGCTGGTGACGGTCTTGTCCGCCTTGCAGATCTTCCCAGTCTTGCCGGTTTTACTGTGCCCCTTCCCCACCTTGGATGGTGGCGCATCTGTCTCCATATCCCCAACTGCACCCCTGGGAGCGGCTTTGGTGACTGATTTCTTTCCCCTCTCCCGCCGGGCACTGGCCAACTTTTTATGCTTTACAGGTGGGGGACTGTCCGTGCTCTGGCTCCTTGCCACACTGGCTGCCCTGCTGCCTGGCGCACTCCAGAAGCCAGTTACTACTGGCACCACTGGTCCTGCAGATGTTGTGGCTGAGGTGCTGGGTTGGGACCTGGAGAGTCGGGCCCTAGGAGACTGAAGGGGTGGGGGAGGTGAGGGAAAGAGGTCAAGATTGGACAGGAAAAGTTTCTTAGGAACACTGGGACGGGTAGATGGAGGTGGTTTGGGAGTGGAGGAAGAGGTAGTGGTTGTAGGAGGTGTACGTTTGGTGACTTTGGGTGAAGGTGCATGGGCTGGAGGCTGTCGTGAGGTGGATGGCTGTTGGGTGGGTGTGTAGCTGCGTTTGTGTACCTTGGGAGGTGGCCTCACAGACACACTGGGAGAGGACACAGGGAACGTGTGAATGGTAGTGGGAGTGGTGACTGCTCGTGAGCGGGGTGTGGTGGTGGGTGTGCTGGGGATGGACGTAGTAGCTGAGGATGTAGTGCATGCAGGTGTGAGTGGAGACGAGACAGGGAGGGAGGAGGGAGACGAGGAGGAGGGGGACACAGTGGAGGCAGTGGATGTTGGTGTGTCTGCATGTGTGTGATGCTTGCGTGAGTGCCTGTGGGATGTGTGGTGCTTATGTTTGCCAGAGCTTCCCTTGTGTGTTGAGGTGTGTGCATGCTGGTCTGATGGTGTGCTTGGGATAGGCTGAGGTACAGGGGTTTGGTTCTGGGTGGAGGAAGTTGGAGGGGGGAGGCTAGAGACAGGGACAATGGCTACCATTAGAGCGTAGGCCAGAGTCTGAAAAGGTTGCTGATGGGCTGCCTGACCAGAATGAATGCCCTCCAGGTAAGCATTGGTTTGTTGCAACTGCCTCACTACACCCTGGATGGCATTCAAAATGGTAGACTGCCCAACAGTGAGGGACCTGAGGAGGTCAATGGCCTCCTCACTGAGGGCAGCAGGGGTGACAGGGGCAGAGGCTGAGGTGCCTGGGGCGAAGGAGATGCCCACCCTCCTGGGTGAGTGGGCACGGGACACACGCTGAGGGGCTCCTGGGAGGGTGGTGCTGGTAGGGAGGGGTGGCAGCTGTACCTGTAGATGGGGGGGTCACAGATGGGCCCACCACTGCAAGGGAGCTCCCATCAGAGGAGGAGTCCATATCGCTGGTGTCAGCTCCTGTCCCTGTCATGGAGCTCCCCTCGCCCTCCGTCCCACTGGTAAATTCAGACTCCGTAGTGTCGTCCTCCAAGGCCATGTGGGATGCAGCTCCCTCCTGCTCCGGTGCCACTGCTCCTCCGCCTGATGATGCTCATGCACACAAGAACAGGGAGACCACAAAAAGGGGGGGGGACAGAAGAAAGACATGTTGAGTGCATGCAATACCGCTACCGCTGGCGGACACTACAGACACAGAAGCCCCCTGCACTACGCCGTGCACTTGGAGTTCCCAATTCAATCCCAGGGACATGGGTTACAAGGCTATGCCCGATTGCTGCACACATGGATGTCACAGGAGCCTGACTAGGTGTAGTTGGCACTGTACACAGGTGGGGTGTGGTGCCACAGGGCCTGCCTTAAGAAGGGTCCTTGCCTAATAAACTCACCCTGGCCTAGGGGAACCCACAGCCCACCTCCCCCACCCAGACATCTACAATGCACGCTGAATCAGCAGAATGAGAGTGTACTCACACCCTTGTGGCTGCTGTGATGCCCTCAAGCGCCCATCCAACTCCGGATACGCTACCGCCAGGATCCTGAACATCAGGGGGGTCATGGTGCGACGGGCACCCCTCCCACATTGGGAGGCCACCCCAGCTGGGCCTCCTCCGTCTTCTTGCTCCAGCGGCGAATGTCCTCCCATCTTTTCCGGCAGTGGGTGCTCCGTCTGTGGTAGACCCCCAGGGTCCGGACTTCCTTGGTGATGACACGCCAAATGTCCTTCTACTGGTGGTCGCTGACCTACAGGAATAGTACGGGGAAAAAGATAAGTTATTACCGTCCGCATCGTCACAGTAATTGGCCCGCATCCCTTCCCTTGCCATGACGTACATGCACTCACCGTCGTTTCAAGCACGCCTCATTCTCACCCCCCCTATCTTTCATCTACACCACTCCACACAGGAATTGCCCATACAGCATGCTCACAGTGTACTTACCTGTTTGTCTGGAGGACCGTAGAGTAGGGTGTACTGGGGGAGGACCCCATCCACGAGTTTCTCCAACTCCTCCGTGCTGAAGGCAGGAGCCCTTTCCTCAGACACACGAGCCATTGTCTCTTCCAGACTGAGGTCACAGCAGCACTTGCAGTGTAGATCCTCTCCTGTCGAAGATCAGGTATCAAGTGATTGATCAGAGAGAAAATGGCGGTCACGTCCGCGGCGGTGCGTACCACCGCGGCCGGCGTACATCGTCATTGGCTCCTGAGAACCATAGGGTCCAATGTTAACCAATGCAGGATTGCGCCACGGTCTTCGACCGCCTACCGCGACAGTGTACAACGCCAGCGCAGTTACCTCATATCCCATTGTCCCAGTTTACAGGTCAGGCAGCCGCCATTTCATGGGCCCACATGCCATTATTTTGGACTGCGTCACACATATCGAGGCCTTGCCTAAACACTCATATAGGCATATGTCGATTTGCTAATATTTCAGAGTAAGCTGTGTTTAGGTACCTCAGAGTTGGTTGACTCTCTGCTCGCTGTTCTCCTCCATAGGCAGCGTCCGCTGGGGCATGTGAGGAGATGGAGGCATCCTCCGGTGTACAGACCGCTGGTGGACCTGTCGACAATGGAGGAGCGACATGTGAAAATCACCTACAGACTTGATCGTGCCACAATCCAGGAACTGTGTGCCCAGTTGGAGCCAGACCTGATGTCAGCTATCCACCATCCCAGTAAAGTGCAGGTGCTGTCAGTACTCCATTTCCTAGCAAGTGGGTCATTTCAAACTACAGTGGCCATTGCATCAGGGATGTCCCAGCCTATTTTTTCCAACGTGTTGTCCAGAGTGTTTTCTACCCTGCTGAAACACATGCAGAGCTACACCGTTTTCCCTCAGGTGGAGGATTTGCCTACAGTGAAAGGTGATTTCTATGCCCTGGGACATATCCCCAACATCATAGGTGCCATTGATGGGACACATGTGGCCTTGGTCCCCCCCCGCAGGAGTGAACAGGTGTACAGAAACCGGAAGAGTTACCATTCGATGAATGTGCAGATGGTGTGTTTGGCAGACCAGTACATCTCCCATGTGAATGCCAAATTCCCTGGCTCAGTGCATGACGCTTACATCTTGAGAAATAGCAGCATCCCTTATGTGATGGGGCAACTCCAGAGGCACAGTGTGTGGCTATTAGGTGAGGACATGGACCCAATACAGCGTGAATAGTTGTCTGGGTCTAGGGATGTCCCTATGAGTTAGTGTGTGTCTAACAGTTGTCCCTCGCCATTTGCAGGTGACTCTGGTTACCCCAACCTGTCATGGCTACTGACCCCAGTGAGGTATCCCAGGACAAGGGCAGAGGAATGCTACAATGAGGCCCATGCGCGAACTCAGAGGGTTATAGAGAGGACCTTCGGCCTCCTGAAGGCCAGGTTCCTGTGCCTCCATATGACAGGTGGTTCCCTATTCTAATCACCAAAGAAGGTGTACCAGATCATTGTGGCCTGCTGTATGCTTCACAACTTGGCTTTGCGACGACAGGTGCCTTTTCTGCAGGAGGATGGTCCAGATGGTGGTGTTGTGGCAGCTGTGGAGCCTGTGGACAGTGAAGACGAGGAAGCAGAAGAAGAGGACATAGACAACAGGAACACGGTGATCCTGCAATACTTCCAGTGAGACACAGGTAAGAAGACAACACAGCCTGTTACATCTGATTTAATTCTACTACCTCTCATCTGTCTGTCATTTTCACCCAGTGTATGGTCACTGAGTTATCACTTTCCCTTACGATTTCACAGATGTGGGTCCCACTGTGTGACATCTGCTTTGTTTCCACATGAACTGGAGCTGTGTGACATAGGTATGTTGACATTACATTTGATATAGCATTTTGCCACTGTTATTGCACATACACATTTTCGAAAGCACAGACTGACTCCAGATTGTTTTTTGACTTAAGGGTGTTTATTGAAGTGCTCAATAGTGGAGGGGGTTGTAAAAAGGTCCGGGTGATGGTGGAGGAATGTCCATGGCAGAGTCCAGTCTATTAGTCTCACAGGTGCATTGTCCAAACGGGCATAGGAAGTGGAGCTGGGGCAGTTTAAGTATGGACAGGGTGACAAAGTGGGACAGAAGGATGACAATCAGGGTGGTCTCATTTCTTGGCAGGGGTCTTGGCAGTGTTCTCTGTCTTTGTCCTGGATCTCAGGGACCATTTGCGGGGTGGTTCTCCATCTGCAGGGGGTGGGGTGCTGGTGTGGTGGTTCTGGGGCGGTCCCTCCTGTCCAGCAGCACTGGTGGAGGTGGTGGGCAGTTCATCGTCCAGGCTAGTGTCAGGGGCCCCTTTTTGTGCCACAGTGTCCCTCCTGGTGTTCACGAGTTCCTTCAGCACCCCTACAATGGTGCTTAGGGTGGAATTGATGGATTTGAGTTCCTCCCTGAAGGCCAAATACTGTTCCTCCTGCAGCCGCTGGGTCTCCTGAAACTTGTCCAGTACTGTTGCCATTGTCTCTTGGTGGTAGGCTCCCATGATGTTGGGGAGGGCCTCGTGGAGAGTGGGTTCCCTGGGCCTGGTCTCCCCCAGTCGCACAGCAGCCCTCCCAATTCCCCTGTGTTCCTGGGCCTCTGTCCCCTGAACCGTGTGCCCACTACCACTGCCCCAGGTCCCTGGTGTTGGTGGGGTGGTGCGTTAGCCTGGGTTCCCTGTAGTGGTGGACACACTGCTGATTGACGTATCCTGGGGACAGAGGTATGGGCCCGCTGGGTGGGTGCTTCACTGGTTTTTCCAGAGGGGGCAATCTCTGTAGTGGCCTCTGCCAGTGTGAGGGGAACCGACTGTCCCGAGGTCCCAGATGGGCCGGGCTGGTCATCTAGATCCAGTTGGACAGAGCTGCTGTCATCACTGTGGACCTCTTTTGTGGGTGGAGTGGACATGTCTGGACCCTCCTGTCCGGTGACGTTGGGTAGGGGTCCTGCAGGGGTGTAAAGGCATGATTATTGCATCTGTGTGTGCCATGGTGTGCAATGGGTGGGTGACCGTGTACCCTAGTGCTTGCATTCCTGTGTAGGACCTTGTGTGATAATGGTTTAGGGGGGTGTATGGGTATGTGTAGTGGTGCTTTGGTGTTACATGCAGGGCTTGAGTTTGGGATGTGTTGTTTGTAATATTGGGACATACGTGAGGAGTAGAGTGATGGGGTGAGGGTGAGGGTGGGGGTATGTGATAGCATGCAGGTGGGTGGGGGATGTAATAGTTAAGATTTGACTTACCAGAGTCCATTCCTCCAGCTACTCCTGCGAGGCCCTTAGGATGCAGTATAGCCAAGACCTGCTCCTCCCATGTTGTTAGTTGTGGGGGAGGAGGTGGGGGTCCGCCGCCAGTCCTCTGAACCTCAATGTGGTGTCTTGAGACCACGGAACGCACCTTCCCCCGTAGGTCGTTCCACCTCTTCCTGATGTCATCCCTAGTTCTTGGGTGCTGTCCCACTGCGTTGACCCTGTCCACGATTCTTCACCATAGCTCCATCTTCCTAGCTATGGTGGTGTGCTGCACCTGTGATCCGAATAGCGGTTGTTCTACCCGGATGATTTCCTCCACCATGACCCTGAGCTCCTCCTCAGAGAACCTGGGGTGTCTTTGCGGTGCCATGGGGTGGTGTGGGTGATGTGTGGGGTGGTGTGTATTGTGATGTGTGGGGTGATATTTAGAGGTGTGTTATGTGAGGTGCGTGGATGTTGTGTGAGTGATGGTGTGGAGTGCCTGTGGATGCTAGTTTGTAGATGGTGGTGTCTCTCTCTGGCCCTCAGTCGCAATTGTTGACGTAAGGGTTTGTGGGTGATGTGGGTGAGTGTTTTATATTGTATTGGGTGTGTGGGAGTGGTGTGTGTATGTGTATCAGGTGTATGTATTTTGAAATGTCCAATGTGGTAGTGTTTTGTAAATGTGTGTGTATTTTGAGTGCAGCAGTGTGTACTGCCAATGGAATACCGCGGTTGAAAGACCGCCGCGTGGATTCGTGGGTCGTGATAGTATGGTCGTATTCCTGTTGGCGTGATGGTGGAGGTTTTGTTATCGCCAGTTTATCACTGACCTTTGGTGTGGCGCACTTGTGTGGGTGTCTGGATTTTGGCGGATTCCGAGCTGTGAGTCATAATGACCGTGGCGGAATTCAGCGGTCGCGGCGGTGTGTTGGCGGTCTTCTGCATGGCAGTAAGCGGCTATTACTGCCAATGTTGTAATGACCCTCTTGGTCTTTTACCTCACATCACGAGCGCTGGGCCAATGATACGACGGCTTATCGTTTTCATAATAAGGAAGCGTCTCGCTATGGCACGTAGAGCTTTTCCGTGGCAACACGTTCCTACCAACAATAAACCCCATATACAGTTGGGAGTTTTATCCCGTTGGGAGGTGTGATTTTTTTTTAACCTTTAACTTATACTGATATTTGAAAAAAAATAGATTTTAAAGGAGAGAGGATAGGAAATGCCTGAAACTGGTTACCCACTAAAACTACCAGTAACACAGATGTCTGAGGACATGCTTTAAAAGTTCCTAGATAGGGAACTAAAATCCTCTCTCAAAGAGGCTGTGGAAGCAGCCTTTGCAAAAAGGAAAAAGGATTACCCTTCAGAAGAGGACTATTTTTCTGTCTCAAATGAAGAAACCATTCCTTAAGTTAAAAAAGGATGCAAACCTACTAAATAAACTAAACACCTTTTGAAAGTGGGTGGACTATGCCCTGCGTATGGCCATACCCAATTTGAAGACAGCCTGAGTGCTACAAAGAGCCACGGTCATTCTTTGGGTAGCCTGAGTGCTACAAAGGAATGAGGTGCCCAGAGCGGCACATATAGCAGGAGCGACCATGTTGGCGCAATGGATATAGTTGTCCCCCGCGACATGAAAGAAATGAGTAGCCTATATAGCACAAAAGATAACAGTATGCGTATGCAGGCTCTAATGAGATTGAGGATGAGGCGGATGAGTATGTTTTCAATCTGCAGGAATTATTGAAGAATGATCTCCTTGATGAGGACTTAGTTCAGCCATCAAATTCACACAAAAAAGGCGATTAGAGATCCTTTGGGCATGAAAATGTTCAATCCTACTCGCATTGTCCACCCTAGAGGCTCGGATTGGTGGCCTATGGACCATGTGACTTCCTTTATGAAGCTCTGTATCCGCAAATGCCTTGATAAGGAGACACAGAACTTACTGAGGGCTGAACGTCCAAGACCGTTCATTGAAAATAAGTCAGGGATAAAACCCAATTTGGACCCAGAACTTCTGAGTTTCCTTTAAATCAGGGAAAGATCCTAGGAAATGTCTTGAGCGTTGCCTCAAACAATGCGAGGACAGATTAGTGGACAATTTGGGTCCACTGGCCAGAATCTTAGATATGGCTGAGGAAGCCTCAATTAAGAGTGTTCCTGCAGACTTAGAACTTCTCTGTGGTTGGAGTCAACGGGCCTTATGCCTCCTTGGCAATGCTAGTGCTAGTCTAATTGCCAAAAGAAGGAGAGACATTTTGATGAAAATTATCCCAAAGTTGGGGGACCTTGCCAACAAAGAGATTCCAGGAGAGCTAAATGGCCTTCAGTTTGGTGACAATTTTATAAATACCTTGGGTAAAAACGTATCTACATTTACTACCTTTAATAAGGCACAGTCTAATATGAAGATTATGATTTTTTGCTCAAAATTGGTCAACTATAACAAAGGACGCATGGGTATCGGACACTGTAAGAGGATTCAAAATAGACTTCTGTCAGATTCCATTTCAGGATCACCATCCGAGAGAATTAGCACTCAGTCAGGAACAACTGACATTAATAGATGAGAGGTCGCACAAATGTTGCTCAAAGGAGCAATATGCAAAGTCAGAGACTCAGAAAGAGGTTTTGTAAGTACTGTTTTCTTGGTAAGAAAGAAGGACAAGGGTTGGCGACCTGTAATAAATTTAAAGGGGTTGAACAGATTTCTAGTTTACAGATGCTTCAAGATGGAAGGGATCCATCTTCTACGAGACATTTTACAGGAAAAACACTGGCTAGTGAAGTTGAATCTAAAGGATGCCTACTTCATAATACCTATGGACTTAGACTCACAGAAGTGTCTGCGGTTCCGTTGGAAAGGCGTCTTGTACCAATTTTGCTGTATTCCATTTGGCCTGTCATCAGCCCCTTGGTGTTTCACCAAAGTTCTTCATCCTGTAGTCGCGTTCTTGAGGAAAACAGGGGTATGCTTGGTGATTTATCTGGATGATATGTTGCTGATGTCTCAAGATCAGGGAGAATTGTTGATGCACATGACATGGACAATAGCTGTCTTGCAAAGGTTGGGCTTCATTATCAATGGAGAAAAGCCAATCATGAACCCCACACAGAGTCTGGAATTTCTGGGATTCCAGATAGACACCAACACAACTCAATTGTGTCTGCTTGAAAAAAGTTGGCAAAGATCAAGAAAGAGGTATCCCACATTCTAGGAAAGGAAGCGGTAAGTCTGAGGGACCTAGCAAGGATGATTGGTCACTTATCTTTATCCGTTCAGGCAGTCTCTCTAGGACCAATGCATTACAGGGCTCTCCAGAGACTGAAAATGATGGGTCTGAGGAGAAGTCTATGGTATGCGGATACCATTCCACTGTTGAAGGAAGTTCGAGAAGACCTTCAATGGTGGTCAAACAACCTGGACAGCTGGATCGGAAAAGCTATATTTGGAAATACCCCAGAATTTATTGTAGAATCCGATGCAAGCAAACTTGGTTGGGGGGTGCCAAATTAGGGAAACTAGAGACAGAGTGAAGGTGGTCCGGGGAGGAGTTGTACCTACATATAAGAGTCTAGAGTTGTTAGCAGGCCTCAATGCATTAATGAGCTTCAAGTCCACTCTTGCCAGCAGTGTAGTATTGCTCAGAATGGACAATTTAACTGCATTATCTCATATCAATTGCCTAGGGGGAGCAAGGTCAAAGAATCTTGCAGATTTAGCAAAGAAAATCTGGTATTTTTGTTGGAGTCAGAAAATCATCTTGAAAGCAGAGTTTATCCCAAGTCATCAGAATATCATAGCAGACTGGAACTCAAGGTACTTAAGGGATTCCAGCAATTGGAAATTGAATCCGAAGTACTTCCAAAAGATTCAGAAATTGTGAGGCCCCTTTCAGATAGATCTGTTTGCCAGCAGACTGAGGTTTCAGGTAGAGAAATTTAACAGCTGGAGACCAGATCCCAGGGCACTGGCGGTGGATGCTTTAGTGCAGACTTAGAAGAGAGAGAATTGTTATGCTTTTCCCACTGTCTCTCTGTTCCACAGGGTGTTATTAAAAGTTCAAAAAGAATGCTGCAGCATCTTTCTAGTGACTCTCTTTTGGGGCTCACAGATTTGGTTCCCAGGAATAATGGAGCTGGCAGTGGAAGTTCCTCGTATGATTTTAGGAACTTCAGGTCTTTTGGAGGGTCAGGAAGGCGAGGAGCACCCCTTGGTGCTAGAAGGAAACCTGAACTTTCATGTCTGGAAGATTTCAGGAGATCCGGGATATACTCAGGCCGTTCCGGAGAGGCTAAAGACCTTTGGGAAGAATCATGGGCACCAGGTACCTGGAAAAGATATGCCGGAGTATGGAGTAAGTGGTGTAGTTGGTGCATGGAGAGGAATTTGGATCCCGTGGGGGCTTCTTTAGTAGAAGTGTCAAACTTCTTAGCACAGCTGTTTAGAGCAGAACTCTCTTATAGAACCGTAAATTCTTACAGGTCTGGTATTTCGACCGGTCATTCCCTAGTGAAGGACTACGCTATCGGTAGTGACCCCTTGATATGCAGAGTAATGAAAGTAATCAGGCTTCGGCGTCCACCTAAGGTTAGGTATGATTCGCTTTGGAATGTTAATCATGTTTTCAACCTGTTTGTCTCATAGCCTGACAATTCCTATCTTTCTAGGAAAAGGATTTCATTAAAGCTGGCTACTTTACTCTGTCTAATATCTTTCAGAAGAGTATCACATATAAAGGCACTTGAGACTTCTAGTAGTTTCTTTACCTCGGATGGGGTCTATTTTGAGATTTGGGAAAGGACAAAAACGATGTCTGAGAAAATATTTTACCCGTATTTTAATGAATGTAGAAAATTGTGTGTTGTGAGTTGTATAAGGGTTTACGAACAGACAATGTTAGAATTCAGACCAGATAGAGAGAATCAATTGTTAATTTCATATGTTAAACGTTATAGAGCAGTTTCAACAGCTACTATTTCACGATGGGTAAGGGCTGTTATGTCTGAAGCAGGAAAAGATTTGACTAAATTTGGGGCTCACTCCTCTAGGGGTGCTATGGCCAGTAAAGTTATCAGGGCAGGTGGCACGCTTGCTGATATTATGAAAGCAGCAGATTGGTCAAGTGCTAGCACTTTTGCAACTTTTTATCTTAAACCAGTGGAACATGTGAGTGGTGTAGCATTGGAAAGCTTTAAACATGCATAATGGTAGCCTCCGGTCCTGTAATGAAATGACGATTCTCCAATTAACATACAGAGCGAATCTTGATTTCATTAGGGACAACGGAGGCGAACATTATACCGCCCACAACTCCAATGTTTTCTCATCCATTTTTCATTATTTAATATGCATATCTAGTATGGTTTATTGCTACACTAACTCTATAGTTCTTTCTTTTAAGGAAAATTAAATAATAGATTATTTTGATGGTATCACTTGTCCTTTTTTTCTTTCAGTTAATTTGCTTTAAGAAACGTGTCCAATCAAACCAAAGTAACATTGCGTGTTTCGTCGCAACTTAAAGAGGAAGATGCTTAGTGACACAGAGTTATATGATGTTAAATATTCTGTTTTGGAATATTGTCTTTGTGATGTATTAATATTCTTTAAAGTGCTGCATGTTGGGGCAGCAATAAAAGTGTATTGCATAATGTTAGCAGCTGTTGTCCTTAACCCCTTCGCTGCCAGGCCTTTTCCCCCTCCTGTGCCAGGCCTTTTTTTGCCTATTTGGGGCAGTTCGCGCTTAGGCCCTCATAACTTTTTGTCCACATAAGCTAACCAAGCCAAATTTGCGTCCTTTTTTTCCAACATCCTAGGGATTCTAGAGGTACCCAGACTTTGTGGGTTCCCTTGAAGGAGGCCAAGAAATTGGCCAAAATACAGTGAAAATTTCGTTTTTTTCAAAAAATGTGGAAAAAGTGGCTGCAGAAAAAGGCTTGTGGTTTTTCCCCTGAAAATGGCATCAACAAAGGGTTTGCGGTGCTAAACTCAGCAGCTTCCCAGCTTTCAGGAACAGGCAGACTTGAATCAGAAAACCCAATTTTTCAACACAATTTTGGCATTTTACTGGGACATACCCCATTTTTGCAGTTTTTTGTGCTTTCAGCCTCCTTCCAGTCAGTGACAGAAATGGGCATGAAACCAATGCTGGATCCCAGAAACCTAAACATTTCTGAAAAGTAGACAAAATTCTGAATTTAGCAAGGGGTCATTTATGTAGATCCTACAAGGGTTTCCTACAGAAAATAACAACTGAAAAAGAAAAATATTGAAATTGAGGTGAAAAAAACATAAATGTTTCTCTACGTTTTACTCTGTAACTTTTCCCTGCAATGTCAGATTATCGAAAGCAATATACCGTTACGTCTGCTGGACTCCTCTGGTTGCGGGGATACATAGGGCTTGTAGGTTCATCAAGAACCCAAGGAACCCAGAGCCAATAAATGAGCTGCAGCCTGACGTGCGTTTTCATTCTATACCGGGTATAAAGCAATTCATTTGCTGAAATATAAAGAGTAAAAAATTGCTATCAAGAAACCTTTGTATTTCCAAAAAGGGCACAAGATAAGGTGTTGAGGAGCAGTGGTTATTTGCACATATCTGAATTCCGGGGTGACCAAACTAGCATGTGAATTACAGGGCATTTCTCAAATAGATGTCTTTTTTACACACTCTCCTATATTTGGAAGGAAAAAATGTAGAGAAAGACAAGGGGCAATAGCACTTGTTTTGCTAATCTATGTTCCCCCAAGTCTCCCGATAAAAATGATACCTCACTTGTGTGGGTAGGCCTAGCGCCCGCGACAGGAAACGCCCCAAAGCGCAACGTGGACACATCCAAAATTTTGGGAGAAAACAGAGGTGTTTTTTTGCGAAGTGCCTACCTGTAGATTTTGGCCTCTAGCTCAGCCGGCACCTAGGGAAACCTACCAAACCTGTGCATTTCTGAAAACTAGAGACCTAGGGGAATCCAAGGAGGGGTGACTTGCGGGGCTCGGACCAGGTTCTGTTACCCAGAATCCTTTGCAAACCTCAAAATTTGGCTAAAAAAACACATGTCCCTCACATTTCTGTGGCAGAAAGTTCTGGAATCTGAGAGGAGCCACAAATTTCCTTCCACCCAGCGTTCCCCCAAGTCTCCCGATAAAAATGATACCTCACTTGCGTGGGTAGGCCTAGCGCCGGCGACAGGAAACACCCCAAAGCGCAACGTGGACACATCCTAAATTTTGGGAAAAAACAGAGGTATTTTTTGCGAAGTGCCTACCTGTAGGTTTTGGCCTCTAGCTCAGCCGGCACCTAGGGAAACCTACCAAACCTGTGCATTTCTGAAAACTAGAGACCTAGGGGAATCCAAGGAGGGGTGACTTGCGGGGCTCGGACCAGGTTCTGTTACCCAGAATCCTTTGCAAACCTCAAAATTTGGCTAAAAAAACACATGTCCCTCACATTTCTGTGGCAGAAAGTTCTGGAATCTGAGAGGAGCTACAAATTTCCTTCCACCCAGCGTTCCCCCAAGTCTCCCGATAAAAATGATACCTCACTTGCGTGGGTAGGCCTAGCGCCGGCGACAGGAAACACCCCAAAGCGCAACGTGGACACATCCTAAATTTTGGGAAAAAACAGAGGTGTTTTTTGCGAAGTGCCTACCTGTAGATTTTGGCCTCTGGCTCAGCCGGCACCTAGGGAAACCTACCAAACCTGTGCATTTCTGAAAACTAGAGACCTAGGGGAATCCAAGGAGGGGTGACTTGCGGGGCTCGGACCAGGTTCTGTTACCCAGAATCCTTTGCAAACCTCAAAATTTGGCTAAAAAAACACATGTCCCTCACATTTCTGTGGCAGAAAGTTCTGGAATCTGAGAGGAGCTACAAATTTCCTTCCACCCAGCGTTCCCCCAAGTCTCCCGATAAAAATGATACCTCACTTGCGTGGGTAGGCCTAGCGCCGGCGACAGGAAACACCCCAAAGCGCAACGTGGACACATCCTAAATTTGGGGAAAAAACAGAGGTGTTTTTTGCGAAGTGCCTACCTGTAGATTTTGGCCTCTAGCTCAGCCGGCACCTAGGGAAACCTACCAAACCTGTGCATTTCTGAAAACTAGAGACCTAGGGGAATCCAAGGAGGGGTGACTTGCAGGGCTCGGACCAGGTTCTGTTACCTAGAATCCTTTGCAAACCTCAAAATTTGGCTAAAAAAACACATGTCCCTCACATTTCTGTGGCAGAAAGTTCTGGAATCTGAGAGGAGCTACAAATTTCCTTCCACCCAGCGTTCCCCCAAGTCTCCCGATAAAAATGATACCTCACTTGCGTGGGTAGGCCTAGCGCCGGCGACAGGAAACACCCCAAAGCGCAACGTGGACACATCCTAAATTTTGGGAAAAAACAGAGGTGTTTTTTGCGAAGTGCCTACCTGTAGATTTTGGCCTCTAGCTCAGCCGGCACCTAGGGAAACCTACCAAACCTGTGCATTTCTGAAAATTAGAGACCTAGGGGAATCCAAGGAGGGGTGACTTGCGGGGCTCGGACCAGGTTCTGTTACCCAGAATCCTTTGCAAACCTCAAACTTTGGCTAAAAAAACACATGTCCCTCACATTTCTGTGGCAGAAAGTTCTGGAATCTGAGAGGAGCCACAAATTTCCTTCCACCCAGCGTTCCCCCAAGTCTCCCAATAAAAATGATACCTCACTTGCGTGGGTAGGCCTAGCGCCGGCGACAGGAAACACCCCAAAGCGCAACATGGACACATCCTAAATTTTGGGAAAAAACAGAGGTGTTTTTTGCGAAGTGCCTACCTGTAGATTTTGGCCTCTAGCTCAGCCGGCACCTAGGGAAACCTACCAAACCTGTGCATTTCTGAAAACTAGAGACCTTGGGGAATCCAAGGAGGGGTGACTTGCGGGGCTCGGACCAGGTTCTGTTACCCAGAATCCTTTGCAAACCTCAAAATTTGGCTAAAAAAACACATGTCCCTCACATTTCTGTGGCAGAAAGTTCTGGAATCTGAGAGGAGCCACAAATTTCCTTCCACCCAGCGTTCCCCCAAGTCTCCCGATAAAAATGATACCTCACTTGCATGGGTAGGCCTAGCGCCGGCGACAGGAAACACCCCAAAGCGCAACGTGGACACATCCTAAATTTGGGGAAAAAACAGAGGTGTTTTTTGCGAAGTGCCTACCTGTAGATTTTGGCCTCCAGCTCAGCCGGCACCTAGGGAAACCTACCAAACCTGTGCATTTCTGAAAACTAGAGACCTAGGGGAATCCAAGGAGGGGTGACTTGCGGGGCTCGGACCAGGTTCTGTTACCCAGAATCCTTTGCAAACCTCAAAATTTGGCTAAAAAAACACATGTCCCTCACATTTCTGTGGCAGAAAGTTCTGGAATCTGAGAGGAGCCACAAATTTCCTTCCACCCAGCGTTCCCCCAAGTCTCCCGATAAAAATGATACCTCACTTGCGTGGGTAGGCCTAGCGCCGGCGACAGGAAACACCCCAAAACGCAACGTGGACACATCCCGTTTTTTTAAAGAAAACAGTGCCTACCTGTGGATTTTGGCCTGTAGCTCACCTGGCACCTAGGGAAACCTACCAAACCTGTGCATTTCTGAAAACTAGAGACCTAGGGGAATCCAAGATGGGGTGACTTGCGGGGCTCGGACCAGGTTCTGTTACCCAGAATCCTTTGCAAACCTCAAAATTTGGCTAAAATAACAAGTTTTCCTCACATTTCGGTGACAGAAAGTTCTGGAATCTGAGAGGAGCCACAAATTTCCTTCCACCCAGCGTTCCCCCAAGTCTCCCGATAAAAATGATACCTCACTTGTGTGGGTGGGCCAGGTGCCTGGAACAGAATAAGGCCCAAAACCTGAAGGGATAGAAGGGATAGTTGGGGGAGCCACGCAAGCCACACCTCCCTGGACTCCTTGGGGTGCCTATTTTAAAAAAAAATCTGGGTTTTGTAGGTTTCCCTACATGACAGCCGCACCTTGGACCAAAAACATA
Organism: Pleurodeles waltl; assembly: GCF_031143425.1. Classification (NCBI taxonomy): domain Eukaryota; kingdom Metazoa; phylum Chordata; class Amphibia; order Caudata; family Salamandridae; genus Pleurodeles; species Pleurodeles waltl. The sequence continues at coordinate 972,749,641 of NC_090437.1, forward strand.
GGTGGGCCCTCCCCCCCCAAACACAGGCATTTTTGGAATATATCACTTTGATGTGTGCACATACGTCTGTGATGTGCCAAACACTAAAATTGTGAAAAGAAACACACTTAGGTTATGTGAAGAAGACCCCTCACCCACCAACCAAGTTGGTGGCATGCTTCATCATCGGGGTCCCACCCGAGGCACCTAGCGTGTCACAGGTGTGCTGCGACACCTGATTACAGCGGAGCAGGTTTTGTCTTTTTGTACAACACATACTGGTTGGATTTGGCACGAGGGTGAGTGATGGTTCAGTGGATCAAATTTTATTAACAAGAGATTTCACAAAAATGAAATGCACTGCTAATAACTGAAAGGCAAAAAAGTGAACCAATGACTCACAGCTCGTGAGCTGTAAAGCCGCGACAAGGCACCAACCGCTTTACAGGCCATTCACACACCTTTCATACATGACACGCACAAGACCATTCACACCGCCAGCCACGGGCCCAGCACATTACAACACTCACATCGACAGACCGCGCCACTCAAGGGCCCATCACTTACATACGCCCACATGCCTGATACAAGAATCACACCAGCTGATGGGAGTGTGGACTGCCGTTCGGCTGGCACCGCCAGCCAAGCGCCACCCCACGCACACCGCCAGCCAAGCGCCACCCCACGCACACCGCCAGCCAAGCGCCACCCCATGCACACCGCCAGCCAAGCGCCACCCCACGCACACCGCCAGCCAAGCGCCACCCCACGCACACCGCCAGCCAAGCGCCACCCCACGCACACCGCAATCACTTATTTTTTATTTATAAACAACAAAGAAACTACTAATTATAAAATAAGCACAAAACTACAAACACAAAAGCTCTAACTAAATACACAACAGATGCCAACCGTGAAACATATGAAAATATAAAACAGACAGCTTACGCTCACGGTATTTCCCAAAAGTTTTTCCTTGTGTGGTAACTTCTAAAACAGCTGGGCACACACAGCCCAGGCTTTGAAGGGCATTCGGGGCAGTACATCCGGCTCTCCCTCCGGATTGATCTCCGGGCACATACTCTACATTTCTTTGTGGGCATGTCTTTTTTGGGAGTGGGAGGAATGTGATCTGGAAAGTGCCGATCTTTCAATCTAGCCACATCCTCCACCACTTCTACTCTAGGAACTCTTGCCGGTTCCACCACAATAAGGCTTTCTATCACCGACTCCTGAAATTTAACAAATGTCATCCTTGACTCGGGTGAACAATCCTTGTATACAATAAAGGCATTAAAAGTTGCCAAATGAAATAAATGTAGGGCCAACTTTTTATACCACACATATGACTTACGAAGAGCAGTGTAAGGTTCTAACCTCTGATCTACTCTATCAACACCACCCATGTGCCTATTGTAGTCCAAAATGCACGCAGGTTTGCGCACTTCCGCAACCTGACCCCAAACAGCCACAGGGGAAGTACTCTCATCATGGATGGTCGATAGCATGTACACATCCCTCCTGTCTGAAAAATTCAGAGCTAGCAGCTCATTATTCCGCAAGGCACTGCACTGTCCCCTCTCAAGTTTTTTACAGACAAGCTCCCTTGGATAGCCTTTCCGGTTAGAACGGATTGTGCCACAAGCAACAGTGTCCACCCTAAACAACTCCTTGAACAACTGCACTCCAGTGTAGAAATTATCTACGTACAAATGGTGACCTTTGTTAAACAGCCGTCTAGCAAGTTCCCACACAATTTTTTCGCTAACTCCAAAAGTGGCCGGACAACCAGGAGGGTCAATACTGGAATCCCTACCAGTGTAGACCCGGAAATTATACACATATCCTGTACTGCTTTCTGACAGCAGATACAATTTAATCCCATACCGTGCCCTCTTACTAGGAATGTACTGCTTAAAAACTAAACGCCCCTTGAAAAGGACCAAAGACTCGTCCACACTTATCTCTTTGCCTGGGACATAGACCTCTGAAAACCGATCCACAAAATGATCAAGGACAGGCCTAATCTTAAAAAGGCGGTCACAATCAGGGTGATCTCGTGGCAAGGCTAAAGCATTGTCTACAAAATGCAGCATACGAAGAAGAAGCAAATACCGATTACGTGTCATAGTTGCAGGAAATATAGCAGTTGCCATCAAGGGACTAGTAGACCAATAAGAAGCCAGTGACGGCTTCCTGATCAACCCCATCAAAAAAGACAAACCTAAAAACCTTTTCATCTCTTCCAGATATGTGGGAACCCAATGAGTAGCTCTAGACTGAGGTTTAAGTCTGGCAGCGTTGTCCCGCAAATATTGCTCTGCATACACATTTGTCTGCTCCACAATCTCTTCCAAAAATACATCGTCCATAAACAAGTGAAAGAAATGGACAGGCAGAAAGTTTTCCGTATTAACTCTACACCCTGGGAGACCAGTAAATGCAGGTAACTGTGGCTGCTCCATGTTTGGGGCAATCCAGGTGTCAGGTCTTCCAATGGGAAACCCTGCAGCCCCAGGCTGCTGCACTCTTGGCACATCAATGTCCTCCTCTAACACAGGCCCTTCATCTGCACTGAGAGTAGCTTCCTCATCAGAAGAATACTCTCGGACAGAAAACTCACTTCCAGAATCTCCTGCTTCCTCCTCTGCCTCAGATGCAGAGTCAGTGTCGTAATCATGGTCTGAAGACGACTCAAAGAGCATGCGAACAACCTGCTGAGCGGTCACTTTGCGGCTAGCCATGATCCTAACAACAAATGGATTGCCAACAACAACTAGCACTAAAATAAGTAATAAACAAAGTGTAGCTTTATCACAAAGAGTTATGTACTACAAAAAACAATACCACACAGTTGCCTGAAATAGCTACTCACCAAGCAACTACTCTGCAATCACCAATGATATCCCACTAAAAAGAAAAAAGAAAAAAGAAATTTAGACATATGACAACACAAACACCACTGTGCTCAAATCTAAGGACAATGTCAAACACACAATACTGCATTTAGTACACCACCTACAAACATGTCAACAATACTCCTTTGGAGTAAATTGCGTTCACTTACCTAAAACATGCAACTATGCAAACCGCAGGACAACTACTGCCAAAACCGCAAAGATCCACAGCAAAGGAAGCAAAAGCGTTGAACTAGAAGAAAAAGAAGAAATAAATTGTTATAATCACAAATACAAATACTTTGCCAGTTGACAAACACCCCACCACCAAGAACTTAGCAGTTGTCCCTGGTACCTAAGTGGATCCTGCCCCCCTCGGGGTAGATGGGCGTAAAAGATTTGGCCAATCTGACCCCAAGGGGGACAGAAATGGGCAACACCTCTGTGCCCCCTTTCAGGTGGCGACCCTTCCCCAAGGGGGCACCCCCAGCACAACACAAAACAAAAAAATCCCTGCCCTCCTTGGGGGCAGATGGCCCTACAAAATTACGGGCAGAGATGGGCAATACAAATTTTCCCCACCTTAGGGGGGCGACCGTTGCCCAAGGGGTGCCCCCAAACACACACCAAACACAATCCCTGGCACCTAGTGTGCTTCCACCCCCCCCCGGGCCAGATCGTCCAAAAAATGTCTGGTCTGCCATCGGGGGGGGGGGGGGGTGAAACAGAAAAAAAAAAGCTCCCCAGGGGAGCGACCCTTGCCACAGGAGTTGCCCCCAAAATTAACAATAAAAACAAAATCCCTGGTGTCTAGTGGTTTTCGCCCCCCCCCCCCGGGGGCAGATCAGCCCAAAAATCGGCTGATCTGCCCCCGGGGGGGGGGGGCAAAATACAAATAAAAATTGCCCCCGGGGGGGAGGGCGACCCTTGCCCAAGGGGTCGCCCCCAAAAACACACATAAACAAAGATATCCCTGGTGTCTAGTGGTTTTGGCCCCCCCCTGGGGGCAGATCCGCCGAAAAAAACGGCGGATCTGCCCCCAGGGGGGGGGCGAAATACAAATAAAAATTGCCCCCGGGGAGGGGTGACCCTTGCCCAAGGGGTCGCCCCCAAAAACAAACATAACAAAAATATCCCTGTGTCTAGTGGTTTTCGCCCCCCCCCCCCTGGGGGCAGATCCGCCGAAAAATCGGCGGATCTGCCCCCAGGAGGGGGCGAAATACAAATAAAAATTGCCCCCGGGGGGGAGGGCGACCCTTGCCCAAGGGGTCGCCCCCAAAAACACACATAAACAAAGATATCCCTGGTGTCTAGTGGTTTTCGCCCCCCCCCCTGGGGGCAGATCCGCAGAAAAAATGGCGGATCTGCCCCCAGGGGGGGGCGAAATACAAATAAAAATTGCCCCCAGGGAGGGGCGACCCTTGCCCAAGGGGTCGCCCGCAAAAACAAACATAAAAAAAATATCCCTGGTGTCTAGTGGTTTTCGCCCCCCCCTCGGGGCAGATCCGCCGAATAAACGGCGGATCTGCCCCCAGGGGGGGGCGAAATACAAATAAAAATTGCCCCCGGGGGGGGCGACCCTTGCCCAAGGGGTCGCCCCCAAAAACACACATAAAAAAAATATCCCTGGTGTCTAGTGGTTTTCGCCCCCCCCTGGGGGCAGATCCGCCGAAAAAAAGGCCGATCTGCCCCCAGGGGGGGGCGAAATACAAATAAAAATTGCCCCCGGGGGGGGCGACCCTTGCCCAAGGGGTCGCCCCCAAAAACAAACATAAAAAAATATATCCCTGGTGTCTAGTGGTTTTCGCCCCCCCCCCGGGGGCAGATCCGCCGAAAAATCGGCGGATCTGCCCCCGGGATGGGGGGCGAAATCCAAATAAAATTTGCCCCCGGGAGGGGGCGACCCTTGCCCAAGGGGTCGCCCCCAAATTTAGGCACAAAGAAAATCCCTGGTGGCTAGTGGAGATTCCTGCTCCACGATCGCGGGCCCTGCCCGCGATCGTGGAGCAGGAATCTTGAGAAAACAGACACAGGGGGAAAGGAAAAACCCTTTCCTTTCCCCCCATGTCTGTTTTCTCAACCCCCCCGCCCCCCAAAAATGGAGAGGACTCACCTGTGAGCTCCTGCTCCGAAGACGCGCTGGAAGCAAATGGCTTCCAGCGCGCCGGCAACACTAGATGATGTCAGCGCGCTGCGCGCGCGCTGACATCATCGGATTGCCGTGGGGGGGGGGCGGGGGTGGAAGGGGAAGGTCTTCCCCTTCCATCCCCGCCTGGGGGGGAAGGGGGTGCACGGGGGGGCGCGCTAGCGTGCCCCCAAGTTCCCCTGTGCCGAGGACGAGATGATCTCGTCCAAGGCACAGGGGAACTGTAGCCTTGGACGAGATCATCTCGTCCAAGGCACAGAAGGGGTTAATGAAAACAAGATTCTATCTGTCTGTTAATTGGAGAATCGTCATTCTCTGGGTGCGTCCTGTGAGGAAGGATGCAATCCATTTGAGGGTGTCTCCCTGGGTCCCAATGTGGCAGAGACTCTTGGGAGTGAGAGAGTGTAGTTTATATAATCTATATTAACATGAAATGTTTATGAACTAATGTGTGATAATGCCGCATAGAAACTGTACTAGTATATGTTGCTAAAACGTGCACTTGAAATGTGACCACAGGGAGTGGCTGCCAATGTATACGGGGACTAATGAAAATGACTAATGCTTACGAATACCTGTATTAAAGAATGGATTTATACTAATTATTAATGATTATGTTATTAAAGTTATGCTAAATAAATCTTGTAGGCCTTAAGTTAGCATGAGTCGAAGCCTAGCTGCCTGGCTCTCATATTAAATGTGTTTTTCTAAACGTGTAGTGTGCTGCCTTGCAAAAGGACATGACCTCTTGTTTTCTTCAACTAGAAGCTGAATGTAAGTATAGTGGATCCGTTCTAATGAAATTCATATTGCTTGTAGAAATGTAATAGCTAAAATGCAACAGTGTAGATTAGTATAATGTACAAGGTCGTTCAAACCGGTACAGACAATGGAGCTACTAAAGATGTGCAAAGAATTACAGAAGGATGAAATCATACCGGACGTGCTACCTCTGAAGACCTCAAACATATGGACCAATAAGATGTCTGTGAACTGTTGTGGGGTGACAAATTTGATGAGCTAATTCGAAGTTAATTGGGTAGAGATAGTGGGGTGCAACCCCTTAGCCAATTAGATTTTAAGGGAAGGTACAATGAAAAAGGGATAAAAACCCCTGTCACCAGGAAGTAAATTAGACTAGATTGGGTGGGTTAGGGAATGCTATTGATTTTATCCAGAAACTTTGTCACTCACTCTGTTTGGTGACTTATTGGTTTACTTAAAACCATCCTTTTCCTTAGATTGCCCATTTTACACTTTGCCTCCTTATGAGGGAAGTGCCCCTTGTTTCCCCAGCGCTGAGTTTTGACTGATGGCGAACCAACTGATGTCCTGAAGACGAAGACCGAACCTGAGTGCTGACCTAAACCTTGGAGGGTAACTATGACAATGAAATTGTGATTTGTCTGTTTGCTTTTTCTTTCTAGGTACCAACTGCTTACTTTTGACAGAAACCAGAGCTAGATGTTTTCCAAATTGGTGTTCTAAATTGTTTTGCATGAAGCCCAACATGCCAATGCTAATGAGTGGTTAGGACAGGGGTTCACTAAACTGATGCAAATAGACAAATGACTGAATCTATGCTTTGTTGAACTGACGCATTAATGACACTCTGCTAAAGTTGATCTATGTTGATGCTGTGTTATGTTTTATTAATTGCTTATCTTGCTTTGATAAAGTCTTATTCAAGTTGCCAAACTATGACAATGTTATTGAGTGTTTCGGTTTTGAGATTATCACATCTGCTTTTAGAATTGTAATTAATAGGGAATAAAACTCATAAAATTCCACTAAACTGGTGTGGTTATTCATGACTGCAAGGTCACGGTGGTGGTCTTGAGTTGATTGATGTCTTTGACTAAAGTGAAATGCATTGTTGTAATAAATATTGATGACATTATTGATGTATTGATTGACATATTGATTAGCTATCTCGTCCTAAGGTGTCTCTCAACTGGGTCAAAGATTCATTGGCCTAAAACGAGTCCTGATGTATAATAAATTATCATAGAGGGACGCGGTAACAGTTCTGGTAGCAGAGCAACGGTTTGGCCCTTTGGGGCCCTAGGACTGAGACTTATTGTTTAGATTGTTTTCTGAGATAATGCAAATTGGAGATATGATGTGTTTCTAAATTTCCCATGACTTTCCCGGGATCTCGGAGCCTGCCTAAGTGAGTTGGGAATGTTGAGGGCGTTTTAGCATGTGTGGGGTAGAATCTGCACTTGCTCAGCTTATGCATTTTGCAGGTGATTTGTGAAGATTATGTGTGTTTAGGCCAGGTAATGTTGTTTTAGTAGGAGTGGGCGTACTCCACAGTATGAGAGTAGGGAAGTCGGCATACTTCATATGAGTGTTGCGCTTTGTGCTAAAAAAAAAAAATCTGCGTGGTTGGTTGCTAATGTACGGACCCGTCGTGGTCTAAGACTCCGGAGTATATTGACAAGTGTAGGAGACACTTGGGTTTATGTTGTAATTTGTGCGGTTTAATAGGTCAATCGGGCTTGGTTGACAAGTCAAGTTTGAGTTAAATGTGTGGATGAAACCTTTGATGGAGATTTGGCAAGTTCTAAAGTGCACTAGAACGAACCATTGACAAGTCGAGAGTAGGATTTGCGGGTCGAATTCTGCTTGCATATGCAGGAACTGAGAAGGAGAGAGTAGCTGCCGAGGCTTCAAGTTAAATCTCTGTAAAGTTCTGAAGTGATTGTGTACCCTTCTTGTAGTAAACTGGCAAGTGTGAGTTGTTGTTGTTGTTAAAGGTGCTTGCAATAATTTTGCATTAGTTTGGTGTGAATCCAGTGAGGGGCGGATAAGTCACAAGACTTTGTCAGCTGCAGTGTGTGTGAGTGTGACGTCAGTGGTATCGCGCTGGGATAGGTCAGTTGCCGAGAGGGGTCGCGCACGGATTGGCAGCCGTCCGTGAGAGGCAATAGGTTGAGAAAGGTGGGTGAAGAGTGTCCTGGGAATTAAAGTCACTTCTTGATTAAATACAAAAAAAAAGAAAAGACGCAAAGATTAATTTTATCAAAGCTTTTAGGAGCGCTCTGAAAGGAGACGCATACATTATGGCGAGTGAAGGGGAGCCTACACCGCCTGAGGGTACTTTAGCTTATATAGTAATGGAGGAAAGGGGAGTCGCGCCTTGCTTATGGATGAAACAGTGGCGCAAGTTGACAGAAAAGGAGGGATGTTTGGCGTTTCCGGAGCATGGAACTTTCAATACAAGAATTTTAGAGAATTTAAGGTGGATGTTAAGTGCACAAAAGCCACCTCCGAGGCCAGCTCATTACGAGGCATTAGCAGTCTGGGATTTAATGGCTATTAAACAAAGACAGCAGAAATATGAGAGGAGAATGAGAAGGGCAGAAAAGACCTTAGCTGAGGCTTGATGGGACAATGAGAGCAAAATGTGGAGAAGGGGAATAGTTGACGGACTCAAATTGTTCCCAGCAATAACACAGGGAGACGAAACACAGGGAAAGAAAGCCACCTGCAAGACAGATAAGGACTCCAGAAGGCCTAAAGAGACTAAGAGGTCTTGGATAGAGGAAGACGACTCAGATGATGAAGAGTTTCTTAATCAGTTGTTACATGATCGCCCGCCACCTTATGCAGTAAATGACAATGCCTGAGCACTAGTGCGGGTCCTGGGAACCAGATGCAAGAAAAGGGAGTTACAGATACAGTGCAGACTAGTGATATGGGTTTGATACAAAATAGTGTCAGTGTACCCACTGCGCCAGACATGCAGATACAGTTGCAACCTCCACCACAGATACAGAGAATCTATCCAGACGTCCCAGTACTAGAGACTACTACAAATTGAGCCAACTCCGCAATTGTTGCCCCAGCCGCAGCAACAGCTGATTCCGGGGTATAGTCCAGCAGCAGGACCTCCGTTAGTACCTGCATCAGCCACAGTGAGTCAAGCCTTAGGAGTTGCTGCTCCGCGGAGTTTGGGGCCAGGCCAGACACCAGCTGCTATATCATTACCAATTACTGTTGGACCACCGGTACCATTGTATGCGCAGGGTAAACCTGACACATGTGATCAAGGGTTGGGGACCCAGGAAATAATAAGAGGATGGTTCACAAGAACCCCCGATCAATATCACCAAGATCACAAACAGCCGAACACCTCAGATCTCTGTTAGATCTTAGTCCGATTGGGGCTCCTTTGGAGGCAATGAGACAAGTAGGGTCAAGTGTGCTAGCCCCACAGACAATGAGTGTGGATGCGTCACAAACACCATTGATGCAGTCAGGAAATATCTCATTGCAAGGCTTTTCCGTGCAGCAGCTAAACGAGTGGCTGGGAAATAACAAAACTTCACAACCTGCTGTAGTGACCGCAGAAAGGTCGGAGAGAGATGAGTACCTAAACTTTGTAAGACTGGGTGTGGAAACTGCTGAACTAGTGGAAGGGACAATAGGGGTAAACAGATTAGAATCATACACAGAAGCAGAACTAAGGAATCTGTGCCCTAAAATCACTAAAGAAGTGGCCAAGGTGCATCCGAGGTTGGCGAACCTGGCAGACAAATACAATATTGATATTGAGAATACTAAACATTTGAAAAGAAGCTACAGACTAGATTTCGATTCTAAAGATTTTCATCACTTGAGGTTGGCCGGAATAAAAGCGCATCTTAAAGAAATACTGCAAAGTGCACAAATCTGGGGTGCCTTAGAAAAATGGGAAGGCAGATGGGCGAAGAAAAGAGATAAGGAGAAAAGTGACAGTCCGGGATCAAGACAGACTAAACCCGCACCGGTCACTGGGACAGTAAAAATATTACCAATGAGAGAAACAGCTGGAGGGGTTCTAGTCCGTGTACCGTGGTCTAGGGGAGACATTCTGTCATTTACAAATGATTACCCCAAGTTGAGGGAGAAACCGATAGAATGGTATCAGCAGACAGACAGGTTTGTGAAGCTTGCGAAGTGTCTCTGGGAGTACTTAAATACCTTGTTTGAGATCATTGTTCCACCCGATTTATGGCTTGAGTGCAAGAGAGGTGTGGATTGGCCGACGCAGGAACCGGCAAGGGATAAGTGACTGGAGCACCATCTGAGGAGGTGATGAAGTACTATCATAAAGTGATTGAGTTCTTGAAGCAGAAAGTGTCGCCAAAAGTGACTGATTGGCAGAAAATCGATCGGACCTCACAGGAGGTTAAAGAATCAATCCATGCTTATTATGAGAGGTTGTTGAAAGCGTTCAAGCATTACAGTGGCACTGAGACTATTGAGCCGAAAGATATGAACCATCTTGTGTTCAGATTTGTTGAAGGGCTGAGACCAGAGGTCAGCCAGATGATTAAGAATCATTTGATCTGTTGGCAAGCGAAACCGATTGATGAGGTGTTGCAGTATGCGAAGTACTGTAGTGACGAGATTGAGTTGAAGCAGAGAAAGTTGAAGGAGAAAGTGATGGTGATGCAGATAAAGGCAGCGCAGGCAGGAATGCAGGGAAATGGAATTCAGCAGATGGCACAGCAACAACCACAAGGGAATGGCGTGTTTCAGGCACAACCGAGAGGCCGAGGTCGAGGTTTTGTGAATCGCGCTCCAGACTTGAAGACAGTTTTGCTTCAAAATGATGTACAAAGGATGAAAAAGATGTCACCATGTCACGCGTGCGGGGGCGTGAGGCATTGGAAGCGGGAATGCCCAAATATGGTGCATGATGGTGTCGTTCAACAATGCACTGATGTCGGCACATTTCAAAATGTGAGGGGTCCAAAATTGAGAGGTCAAAATCAGAACTTCCAGAATAACATGCTTCAGATGCAGGGGTTACAGGCCATGCAGAAAATGCAAATGCTGCGTGTTCAACCAACACTAATGCAGGAAGTACAACAGCAGGTTCCCATGGTACCTAGACAGCAAATGCAATTACCATTAGCTCCAATGGGACAGCAACAGGTGATGCTTCCTCAGGAGGTCACAGGTCAAATGGTGAATCAAAATAACACAGTACAGCAGTTCCCATTGAGTGGTGAAGATGAAATGAATGATGAATGGTCGGATGACAGTTCAGACAGTGAGAAGTGCAGGCTTGCAGCGTCCCTAGAGGTAGATCAGAGGAGACCCTATGTAGAGGGAAAGGTGATGGGTCACAAGGTTTCATTCTTGGTTGACACAGGAGCTACACCCTCTACAGTCAGAAGTGCAGAGGCTCCGAAATTGCCACTTTCAGGGCGTACCATAAGAGTGGTAGGAGTAGCAAACCAGTACTTGACAAACCTGATTACTGATCCGGTTCAAGTTGAGATTGGCAACTTCCAGGGACTGCATAAGTTTGTAGTCTGCGATTCTAGTCCCGTATCCCTACTGGGAAGAGACTTACTGTGCAAGACAAAATGTTCGATTACCTGTTCTAATGAAGGAATTGAGGTACAAACAAACAGTGATGATGAAGGGGATGATGGGCAGTTTTCAGAATCAGAAATCGAGACCGCAAATGAAGACTACCCTTTGATAACCTTATTCACAATGCTTACAGTGAGTGACTTGCCAGCTGAGTTGCAGGGAACGGTGACAGAGAAAGTGTGGGACCTGACAGGAAAGGAAGTGGGACTGGTAAAAGGAGTTGAACCAGTTAAAGTACAAGTGAAGCCAAACGCAGTGTTTCCTCAAGTACCGCAGTACCACATGGCACAAGATGTTCTCATTCAGGTGTCGCAGATAATTGCGGACTTTGTAAAGCAAGGGGTTCTGAAGGAGGTATTGAGCAGCCCATGTAATTCACCAATAATGGGTCTGAAAAAGCCTTGTGGAAAGGTCCGAACTGTGCAGGATTTGAGGAAAATAAATGAGATTGTGGTAAAGTGTTGCCCCATAGTGCCGAATCCAGGAGTGATTATGTTTCAGGTTCCGTGTGATGCAGAGTGGTTCACAGTAGTGGACCTGTCACAAGCATTCTTTTCTGTGCCTCTTCATGAGGACAGTCACTTTTTATTCAGTTTCAAATTCCCGGACAAGGTGTACAATTGGTGCAGAATTCCTCAAGGGTTTTCAGAGTCACCATCTATCTTCAATCAGATATTGAAGAAGGACTTGGAGTCGCTAGAACTACCTTTTAGTTCAACTCTAGTGCAGTACATTGATGACTTGCTGATTGCGTCCAGAACGAGAGATGACTGTAGATATGACACAATAGCCTTCCTAAACCATTTGGGAAGGAACGGACATAAAGTGTCCCCAAAGAAGTTGCAGTACTGTCAGAAGGAGGTGAAATACTTAGGGCATTTGATAGAGAAAGGGTCCAGAAGGATATCAAAGGAGAGGGTGACAGCCATACTGCAGATGAACCCCCCGACAGCAAAGAGAGATGTCAGGATGTTTTTGGGAATGGTGGGCTACTGTCGTCAGTGGATTCCCAATTTTTGGATCATCTCTAAACCATTGATAAAGCTGACAGGCAAGGAAACTAAGGATGAACCGCATACCATAATTTTGTCTGAGGAAGAGCTTGAGTCATTCATGGAATTGAGAGAGTGCATGTGTAGGGCACCAGCTTTAGGTATGCCTGATTACACAAAGCCTTTTCTACTGTTTTGTCATGAACGTGATGCTTGTTCTTTGTCTGTCTTAACACAGGTCCATGGAGGTGCAAACTGCCCTGTAGCATATTTTTCAGCTACTTTGGACCCAGTCGCAGCAGCCTTACCGGGTTGTTTGCGTGCAGTTGCAGCAGTTGGTCAGAGCCTCACACAGTGTGAAGGCATAGTGATGGGACATCCCTTAACAGTAATAGTTCCGCATTCAGTTGAGATTCTGTTGACCCGAACTAAGACTCAGCACATGACAAATGCCCCACTTACCCGATATGAGACAATTATTCTGGGGTCGCCTAATGTCTCCTTGAAACGATGTACTGTATTGAACCCGGCAACTCTACTTCCTGTTGAAAACAATGAAATTAATAATTTGGAGGAGGTGGAGCTTGACTGTCTTGAGGTAACAGAACTGTGCACCAAACCTAGACCTGACATTAAAGAGACGCAGTTAAAGGAAAATGACTGCATTATGTTTGTTGATGGATCATGTTTGAGAGACTCAGTCGGAATACTAAGAGCTGCATATGCTGTGTGTACAATCACTGGCATTATAGAAGCCTCCTGGCTCGAAAGAGTGTATTTCGCCAAGTGGCAGAATTAATTGCCCTTACTAAGGCATGCCACGCAGCTGAAAATCTGAAAGTCACTATCTATACTGACAGTAGATACGGATTTGGAATTGTACATGATTTTGGCCAATTGTGGTCACAGAGGAGTTTCATGACCTCTTCTGGTTCTCCTGTGAAAAATGGCGAACAAATTAAGGATTTTTTGCATGCGATTCAGTTGCCTCTGGAAATTGCCGTGGTGAAATGCAATGCTCATGTTAAGTCACAGGACTTTGTGTCAATGGGAAACAGTTATGCAGATCAAGTTGCAAGGTTTTGCGCATTGAACTGTATATCATTCAAGGATCAGTGGGAATTGTTAGCGCAAACTGAAAATGAGACGTGTTTGAACTTACTTTGCATTAAGAGTTGTTGACACATTGGATGAGCTAAAATCACTGCAGGGTCGTGCTAGCAGGGAAGAGAAATGCTCCTGGCAGAGAATGCAATGTGTACAAAGAGCTCAGAGGGTCTCAGAGGAGGGGAAACTGGTTTTGCCAAACAGTCTTTTGTCACAATTTGCAAGACTGTACCATGGGCAGGCACACCTTGGGAGAGACGCAATGATCAGATTCTTCAAAATTGATTGGTTCAATCCGAAATTCAGACAAGCCGCAGAGGTTACCTGTCACAGGTGTACCATCTGTCAACAGATGAACGCAGGAAAAGGGACTGTGCTGACTTTGAGCCACATAGGGAGAGCTGGAGGTCCGTTTAGCAAGATGCAGATGAATTTCATTGAGATGCCTGTATGTGGAGGCTTGAGGTACGTGTTGGTAATTGTGTGTGTTTTCAGTCACTGGATTGACGTAGAAATGACAGTCTCACAGTAGCAAAGCTGTTGCTTAGAGAGTTAATACCAAGGTTCGGATTTCCGGTCTCTTTAGAATCAGATAGGGGCAGACACTTCGACAATGAGGTGATAAAGCACTTGTGTTCTGCATTAGACATTGAACAGACGCTGCATTGTAGCTACCGCCCGAAGCATCAGGACTAGTGAACAGATAAATGGTGCCTTGAAGTCGAGAATGGCAAAAATGTGTGCAGCTACCAATATGAAGTGGCCAGATGCATTGCCTTTAGTGCTAATGTCAATAAGAAACACACCTGATAGGAAGACAGGACTACCACCCCATGAGATAATCATGGGCAGAGCTATGAGGTTGCCCGCAGTGCCTGCGAATGCTCTTGTAAATATCACGGATGATATGGTGTTGGACTACTGCAAGGGTCCAGCTGATGTGGTCGCTCTTTTTCTCACCAGGTGGAAGCTAACACCTTGCCACCGATTAGAGATCCAGGTCACACTCTGCAAGCCGGTGAGTGGGTGGTTGTCAAGAAGCACGTGAGGAAGTCGTGCTTGGAGCCGCGCTGGAAGGGGCCATATCAAGTAATACTGAAGACAACCACTGCTGTGAAATGTGCAGGAGTTCCAAACTGGATACATGCCAGTCACACAAAGAAGGTAACATGTCCAACTGATGAGGAACTTGAAGTGCCCGAAACAACAGCTCCAGAGGAGGAAGTCTCAGGGCCGGAGAATATTCAAAGGAAAACTGAGACTGTAGGAAAGCCCACTGAGGACGGTTTAGTCCCTCAAACAGTAAACGAGTTCGAGAGAGGTGACAGTGAGCCTATCTCAGTAGAGGCAGCAGGAGAACCACAACAAGGAGAGGTTCTCCCAGAAGTAGACCGATACGGGTTAGAACTTGAACCCGTCACAGACCCAGAAGACGAGGGGGAAAGAGCAGAGGGAGGTCAAAGCACACCAATTCCCCCTGAGCCAATTGCAGGTCCGTCAAGAGAAAACACCATAGCACAAGAGGAGGGTGCTGTCCAGCATCCTGAAAAACCAAGCAGGAAGAAAATGCATAAAGGTGATAACTGGCCACTATAACTATTCGAGTTGCCAAATGATGCCAAATTATGACAATGTTATTGAGTGTTTCGGTTTTGAGATTATCACATCTGCTTTTAGAATTGTAATTAATAGGGAATAAAACTCATACAACTCTACTAAACTGGTGTGGTTATTCATGACTGCAAGGTCATGGTGGTGGTCTTGAGTTGATTGATGTCTTTGACTAAAGTGAAATGCATTGTTGTAATAAATATTGATGACATTGATGTATTGATTGACATATTGATTAGCTATCTCGTCCTAAGGTGTCTCTCAACTGGGTCAAAAGATTCAATGGCCTAAAACGAGTCCTGATGTGTAATAAATTATCATAGAGGGATGCATTAACAGGAGTTTTCTAGCTCCAATGGAGGGGTGGGAGTGGTCAGGGTACTGACTACCTTGAAAAGTTCTCTAGGGGTATTGGGTGCCTCTTTAGTCTTCTTATTGAAATATTCAGATTTGGCTTTAAAGCTTGCCTCTTTGTAAGTTTTCAGAATATCTCTTAGAATATCTCTCTCAGCGGAATTATGATTAAGCTTCCAATGCCGCTCTTGTTGGCGGTATTTCCTTTGAAGCATCTTAAGATCCTTAGTAAACCAAGGATGACTCTGTTTTTTCATGTCACGTGAAGCAGAGGACTTAAAAGGTGGTAATTGTTCCATGGCAATACTAGTTCCCTGGTTAAAACTCTCTATAACTGACAAGGATAGATTTTTTGTAGCTGCCCAACCTGCTTCCAAAGCAGGTTCCAGCTGTTCCTTCTTGATGTGGTTCCAATGCCTGATAAGTTTTCCTTTAAAGCAAGGTTTCTGACATACCTGAACCTCAACAAAATGAAAAGTAAAAAGAGAGTGATCTGTCCAGAGTCAATTGTAACTTGTCTCCAGAGCAGGTAAAACTCATTGCATAACTTTCTCCCATTCATTTTTCATGTGGTTATGCTCCTGAAGGGCTGCCTGTATGGTTACATGACCATGTTTCTTCCAAATGCTATTTTTATTGTGGTGTTCTCTAGGGGCTGTTCTGAGCATTGTAGTCAACATACTATAACATTTGTGGCACGAAAACTCACCCAATAATGCTTTGCAGGGCATTAATTTAACAAAACATTTTTCCTATAACTCAGCCTGTGGTGGTCCTAGGACAATGGGACCACCTTCAAAACGCTCTTTCTATCATTTTCTATATCATCCCTGCACTAGGTTAGTAGGGACCCGCTCCCACCATTCAGTGTCTTTTAAGCTTTCTCATGGCTACAACTTTTGTTTTACAGGTAGGAGAAGTTTTGTTTTAAAGGCCTTGTTTACAATATCATTGCAGTAAGCCTTCTAGCCCTAAAAATGCCCTCTAGGGGCTAAGTATATAGTTACACTGCATTACTTTCTCCTCTTTTTTTCATGGGGTTATTCCCTCTAGGGGCTAACAATATGATTACATGACCATGTTTCTTACAAATGATATTTTTGTTATGGTGCCCTCTCCTTTTGCAAATGGGTTAGCACCAACTTGAAATGGATGGTAACTGCAATTGTTTGGTGCCAGCATTTGTGCTCAAGAAAGAATCAATCAGCGGACTGCAACTCAATAATAGGTTAGGAACCCCTCCTTCCTAAATGCCACTAGCAAACCCTGTTTTGTGATTGGGCAATGTGATAGCTGAATGGCAAAATTGGGGTTGTGCATTTGAATGAGTATCTTTCCTGACGTGAACACAAAAATTCTGAAAACTAGGCTGTTTGTGAAAATTATAAATAGTTCTGTACATGTAGCCCTAATAGTAAATATAATAATAAAGTAATAGTCGAACATGACTCAACGAAGCTCTGGACTACATTGTTAACATGTATAAACATAACGTAATACATCTTAGTGTGTGGTGTCTACAGGCTGTCTGTTATATGTGGCCCAATTTGGCGCAGCAGCTGCTTTATGGCTTGCCAGTTGAGGCTATAGCTCTGGATGATATCCTGTTCCCTGAGGCCCTGAAGGGTTGTCCTGGTCCTGAAGAGCCTCTACTGCCTTCTGCGTTGCCTTTGAGGGCCACATTGGGGTGGTGATGGCTGCTGCTGTTGGTCCTGTGCTCTGCGTCGTCTGGCATGCTGCATCAGTAGCACCTCCTTATTGTCCTTATAGAGCAATGATGTTGCTTGTATGTGTTTTCCTTAAGTAGTGGTGTGTTTGCCTAATTTTAATGCCTGGCCTGACCCAGGCGTTAAAATTTGACACAAATTGGGCTTTGCGTCATTTTTCGTGTCCCCGTCCCACCCATGTGTAATTTTTGCCCTGTTGGATAAATACGGCGCTAGGGTGTTTGAGTCATTTTTTGGACAGGAACGCCTACCTTGCATCTCATTGATGCAAGATGGTTTCACGCATCCTTGAAATTACGCAAACTCCATAATTTTGACACTACTCTATAGGATCCCTTCCCCTTAGTAAATGCATGCCCCAAATTTGTTTCTGAGCAGGAAGTTGCCCCACGGACCACTGACTGCTTCCAAAAATGTAGTTGTGTCATAATATAGGTATTTGAAATATTTTTAGTTTACCCCTACTGAAATAAGGCTGCAATTAAACGAATATTTACATCCCTATTTGAAAGAAGTCACAGACATGGTGGTCTGCTGAGCCCAGCAGGCCAGCATCCCTGTCAGTGCCGCTATTCCCAAGGGGTTTGCAAAATGAGACCTACCTCATCATTAGTCATGAGGTAGGTCATTTGCTACCCATTTGTGAATTGCAGTCAGTGTCATTGACAGTGCTCTACTTCAGATCATCCAACTTGCTAGTTGTTAGTTGCTAAGTCTTGCAATGTGTGACTCACAAAACCTGAACTTGGTACATATGTCCCTGAGTAACACATTTCAGGTGCAATGACAATACCTATGCCCATGCATTCTGTCAATAATGATCAGCTAAGAGACTGTCAGCGTACCATATTTCACTGTTTTGGGACAGCAAAGTGGGCTATCCATGTTTAGCGCTACATTGTCATCATTACACACACATGATCCCAGCCATCCTGTTAGCAAAGGGGGCATATACGACTTAGGGGACACTTTCAAAGGGGCATTTGTTACCTACATACAACTGTGCCACATCTCTTATGGACCACTGAATGCAAGTTAATTGCTGACTGAAAATTGACCCACATGTCTATCACACAGTTAATCATTGTCCCTTGATCCACACGCCACAATACCTGAGTCACTTGTATTGCAATGCAGGACAAGATGGCCACAGCACACAGAGAGTAATATCCAACAGTAAAACGAGAATAGGTAATCCTGGTGTCGTAATGAGTTGGGAGAAGTATGAAGTTGAAGCGAGTCTCAAATCCTGTTTGCAGATGGTATCTTTATTTGTAAGTGTTCGAGATCATTGAGTCATCATGGAGATACAGCCAACACGTGTTTCGTCACACAGGTGACTTCATCAAGGCTGTAATACAGTAAAGACAGCAAACATTGGATATATATGTGTGTTTTGTGTGTACGTTGTGGAACCCACAAACCGGAGACCAGTGGTAAAATCTAGTAAAAGAGAGCAATTAGTGAGCATGGCTACAGAGGTGAGTGGTGTTTGGGACCAAAACTTAAAAGGCATGGAAATACACAGTCAATTACCGTGGTCATGTGAATAACGTCGACAAAAAACAGTATTGGAAAGCTTAAATCTAAAAAACTATGTAGAGAGAAACAGTGTTATCTAACAATTGGTATGCAAGTGGTAAAGTAGTGCAGGACTAAGAGATATCAGGAAGAGAAGGTGAGTAAAAAACAACAAAAAGAGAGGGGAGATACGTTAAGCGTAAAAATGAGAAAGCGGAGAAATTGCGCGGGTGAGGGGCCCCGGAGGGCAGACATGCGTCACTCATACCTGGGGTAGTTAGCCAATATGGGTGATGGTAGTACTTGGTAGAGAAGTTGCTCAATGATTGATTGGGCTGTAGAAAAAGTGAGTAACATGAGACAAGTAAAGAAAAGAGCATAGAATTGGGGGAGGGGATAGGTAATGATATGTAGGAGGACAATTAGAAAGTAAGCGTAGAAAAATAGAGAGAAGGTAGTATGAAGGTAAAAAGTAAAGTGCATGAGAAAGAAAAAATGGGTCAGTAAACACATACCTTAGTATAGTCATAAAGCTGTAATTAGTATGGCTGCGCCAAGCAGCTGTAGGTGCGTAGGTGGGGAGCTTGTATGATACTGCAGATAGAGGAGGCCCTGATAAGCCTGTCACCATAACCTATGATAATGCCACGAATAAATGAAATAAGAACGGGTTTTAGCCTGATGCGGGGAGTGAAAAGAAACATGATTGAGATAAACTGTGAGCCAGTCAGGGGTTAAGAAATAAGAGACAGGACTAATGGTGAGTCTTATTTGGACAAGGCATTGAGGGGGTTCTAACAGGGTAAAAATGTTTTGTAAAAAGTGAGTATAAAAGCAGGCAGAGTAGTCGGCACTGGAATATTAAACAATGGAGAAGTTAAAAAACGGAAGCTGAGATGAAAGCGAAAAGCTATCATGGGTGCAGTTCAAGAGGAATGTAGACATAAGGGTACCAATCGTGCACATATAACAAGAGTAAGGTGCCCGTGCGGTCGGGTTTTAAAAATTAAAGCAGGCAGAGTAGTCGGCACCGGAATATTAAAACATGGAGATGGTAAAAAACGGAAGATGAGATCAAAGCGAAAAGCTATCATGGGTGCGGTTCAAGAGGACTGTAGACATGAGGGAACCATCGTGGACATATGACAACAGTAAACTGCCCGTGCGGTCGGGTATTGAAAATCAAGCAATGAGCTAGTGTGCTTATAGTGACGTACACACCCGTTATTAAAAGCAGAAGTGAAGCATATGATAATGTTTGGTTAGGTGCGTTGCTCGAGACTGTACCATGTATGAAAACTAGAAACAGCCCGTGTGGCTGTTATTTGAAGTTGGAGAGCGTTTAGCCAAAATACATCGTAGTTAAATAATAAACCGCAGGGACGTGGTCAGAGGATCAAAAAACGGAAATGGCAGAAATTGGAACGAAGTGAAAAAGAGAGGTACGCGCTTAAGCGGTGTATGTCTGCGCGAGGCTCAATGTGTGGACATTGGAGAAGTCGTGCAAAGAAAAGAAATGGCGAAGTTAAAGCTGCCGGGTCAGTAAAAAGACCCGAGTTAGTTACTTACCGGGAAGCAGAATGGCGGTGAGCTCAGAGTGAACGCGAGGTCATGTAATGATCCGCGAGATAAAACGCTTGCTAATTAAGTAGGAAGTAGCAGTGCAGCAGAACTATAAGAGGGACTCGGCTGAAATGGCAAATGCGGCGGCCATCTTGGGTGTGAATGCGAGAAATTGCAATGTAATAGAGAAGATAATAAGAACAAAAATTAAAGACATGTATTAGGGGATGCGGTAACGCCTCTATTATTTATGGATACCAGATGGGAGCCTAAAACGAAGGTAAGGAAGAAGAAGTAAAAGCCCTAGAAGGTAGAAAGGGATGTGAAGGAAGGGCAAGATGGAGATGAGGAGAGAAAGTAACATGAACACATATAGTAAGAACAATAAAGTTGTTAGACACTGGAGAGTATGTATGTGACCTGTATCAAAGCTGGTTGAAGATGGGGAAGAGTAACAATGTAGAGGTGTCCAATAAAGTAAGGAGAAAGTAATAATAAATCCCTGGATGATCGATAAGACATATAAGAACCGATGCCATGTAGTGCAGGAATAAGGTACAACAATCACAATGATGTCAATCACACTCACAATGGTGTCCAATAAAGTAAGGAGAAAGTGATAATAAATCCCTGGATGATCGAAAAAACATATAAGAACCGATGCCATGTAGTGCAGGGATAAGGTACAACAATCACAATGATGTGTATAGGTGTAATGTACAATCGCGACGGTAAATGAAACGTGTAAGAGCAGCGACCATGAAGTACAATAATTAGGTGCAATAGTTAGAAAGTTTTGTATAGACATAAGTACATGGTGGGATATATAGGTACAACAATCACAATAATGTCAATCACAATCACAATGGTGTCCAATAAAGTAAGAAGAAAGTAATAATAAATCCCTGGATGATCGAAAAAACATATAAGAACCGATGCCATGTAGTGCAGGGATAAGGTACAACAATCACAATGACGTGTATAGGTGTAATGTACAATCGCGACGGTAAAAGAAACGTGTAAGAGCAGCGACCATGAAGTACAATAATTAGGTGCAATAGTTAGAAAGTTTTGTATAGACATAAGTACATATTGGGATAAATAGTAGAACATAACACTGTGAGAGTCAGGAACAAATTGAAACGGGTATATAGTTATAAACAAAGGAAAAGACCATTCATGTGAGAAAAAAATGTAGTTCACGATCCGTGTTCAGTCCTAGATCAACTGCGCGAAGTTTAATGATCCATTTGGACTCGCATCTGCGTAGGTCTCTGGTTCTGTCACCCCATCTCGGTGAGTTGGGAACCTGAGTAATGCCATGGAACCTGATGTTCAGGAGATCTTGTTCCCCGTGTAGGGTGTTGAAATGAACAGCCAGAGGATAGTTAGTGTTAACATTTCTGATGGCTCTGACATGTTCCTGAATGCGTTCCTTTAGGGGGCGTATAGAACTACCAACGTAGATCAGACCACATACACATATCAGACAGTAGACAGTGAACTTTGTGTTGCAATTCATGAAAGTCTTAATGTGGTGCGTGGTCGCGGTGTTGTAGAAAAAGGAAATGGTTCTGTTAAGGGCTAATTGGCAGGATATGCAACAGCCACATTTGTAAAAACCATTTGGTTTCTCAGGAATCCACCCAAAAGAGGATGTCTGGGGGGAGGAACAGAGAAAGCTAGGGCACAGAATATTCCTAAGGGTCCGACCTCTGCTGTGTACGATGGTAGGTGACCTGCCAACTGAGTCCTTGAGGCATGTGTCCAACATCAACAAAGGCCAGTGTTTTTTGAGGATGCGGAGCACGGCCTTACTCGCAGGGCTGTATTGGGTGATGAAGGAGACCGGTCTGCTATTGGAATGGCCCTTAGCCACTGGTTCTTTGCGTCTTTTGATCAGTAACTCATGTTGGTTTGTGTTCAATATGCGTTTGCTGGCTCCCGAGATAAGTTTGTTGGTATACCCTCTAGTTTGGAAGCGGTAAGTCAGGTTCTTAAGCTCCTGTGTAAAAACATCAGTGTCAGTGCAGTTACGTCGAATTCTAACCATTTCCCCGTATGGGATGGCTCTGATCTGTGAAAGGGGGTGGGCGCTATGTGCATGTAGAACAGAATTGCAGGCAGTGGGTTTCCTGTAGAGTCTCGACATGATCTTGTTGTCGGTGATGTATAAGAGTGGATCCAGAAACTCAATGTTGGTAGTGTTTGCTTTGTGGGTGAAAACTAAGTTGAAATCGTTCGTGTTGAGATGTTCAATGAGTATACCGAGGTCTGAGACGTTACCAGTCCAGATAGCAAGAATATCATCAATGTATCTACCCCAATACAGGATGTGTTCTGTGAGGTGTTTTGGACAGTTGGACCATAGGTGTATTTTCTCAAATTGACCCATGTAAAGATTGGCATATGAAGGGGAGAACTTAGCTCCCATGGCTACACCCTGACACTGTCGAAACCAACTGCCGTTGTGTAAGAATACATTGTTCTCTAGTACTAGCCGTGTGAGGTCAAGAAGCATGCGTGTATGATCATATAATGTAGCATCTCGGGCATTGAGCGTAAGTTGGAGCATTTCAAGTCCCCTCTCCAGGGGAATGGACGTGTAGAGAGAGCTAACGTCAAGGCAGACAAACATATATTCTTCTGACCACTCGATGTCTTCCAATTGGCAAAGCAAATCGCGGGTGTCCTGTATGTATGACGGCAGGTTGTGTACCAAGGGTTGGAGAAAGGAGTCAATGTACTCAGAGATGTGTTCCGTGGGTGAACCAATCCCTGAGATGATGGGTCTGCCAGGGGGGAAACCCCCTGGCTTATGGACTTTGGGTAGAATGTATATGCAGGGGGCCCGGGGCGCCTCAGTATACAAAAATCTATGTTCTAAATCAGTCAGGAGACAGCGATTTTTCCAAAAAGTCAATTTCTTTCTAATCATGTTGGTAATGTTAGAAAGAGGGTTATACGGCAGTATGGAGTAAGCCTGGGTGTCATTGAGTTGTCTGTCTATTTCTGTAATGTAGTCACTCCTGTTCATGATGACAACATTGCCCCCTTTGTCAGCCTCCCTGATAACTATATCTGGACATGTGGAGAGTTTGTGTAACGCACGGAGTTCATAGAAGTTAAGGTTGTTGGTGGGTCTATGTGTACATGTGCTATTTTTGTCCTCCAAGTTGTAGAGTTCCGTGCTAACGGCTTGGTAGAAGACGTCGATGTGGTTATCTGGAGGTAACGTGGGTACAAATATGGAATTAGGTTTGAGTCCGCTATTGACATCTAAGTTGGGTATAATATTGAGTTCCGTCAATAGTTCATCGAAACTGGGTGGTGGTGAAGATACGTTATCCAGGGAGAGAACCGTATGGATATCTTGTAGGTCCCCAATGGTT
Organism: Pleurodeles waltl; assembly: GCF_031143425.1. NCBI lineage: Eukaryota > Metazoa > Chordata > Amphibia > Caudata > Salamandridae > Pleurodeles > Pleurodeles waltl. Next base: position 972,773,308 of record NC_090437.1, read on the forward strand.
TGATTGCAGGTGGGTAGGGTAGTACGAGTCGTTTTGTTGGTATCAGGTTTGTTATGGAAAAACTTTTTTAGTTTGAGATTGCGTATGAATTTGAAGAGATCTATGTGTATGTTAGTGTAGTCCGGTTAAGAAGTAGGACAGAAGCCCAGACCCTTTTTTAAGACATTTATTTCATGCACAGACAGTTTCAAATTGGAAAGATTCATCACCTGTACTGATTCATCCGAAATGTTGGGGGTAAGTTGCAAAGGAAGATCGCTTAGGGCCTTTGAGTTTTTGTGGTGGAACGCGTAGTCATGCCCTCCCTGATGTTTGTTGTGGTGTTTCCTGCCCCCCCTGCGGGTGGGTTTGTGCCTGATCTGTTGTAGTTCTGTCGTAGTCCCTTCCTGTAACGGCCAAGTTCCTCTAAAAAAGAATTTGGCTGTTGGGTTGTGTTATGTGGAACCATATTAGTAACGGACCCTTCCCTAGGCGGGTCTGAGCAATCACTGGATATATTGGAGATGTCAGAAAGACTACCCGTGATAGACCCAGCAGGTGTGTTGGAGTTGGTGGGTCTGCTGCTAGAATCTTTGTTCACCTGATCAAACCTTCGTGCAAAAGTATAAATCCTGCCATTATTATAGTCATTGTCATCTCTGATAAGTTTTCGCATTTTCTTGTCTTTTATGTATAGTTGGTAACCAGTGAGTATCTCCCTCATAATAGTATAGTTTTTGTCAGTTGCTTCTGGTAGGTTGAGATTTTTAATCTCCTCCTCAAGGGATGTAATGTCTTGAAGTAGTTTAGTGCGTTTTCTGTCTGAATGTTTAATCAATATGTTAATCATACTGAAAGAGGTGGAGGAGATAAGATGTTCCCATTCCCCAAGTAAGTCAGGGTCAAGGTTTTCGAATGATGGGAATATGATCACTCGCAGTCCTCTGGGGACTTGTTTTAGTTCCAAATAACGTTTGAGAGTGGTGATGTCCCACCAGCGAGCTAGTTCTTGTTTCCTTAACCTCTCTAGTTTAATAAATTTCTGTCTTAGTCCTTCTTTGGAAGGTGTGGGATCTGAAGTGCGTGGAGCTTGGGGTTTTCTGGAGAATAACTGCAGCTAAAGTGTCCCGATTGTCATCAAAGGAAGCCATGTTGAGTAACCTGAGGGGAGGGTATTCCTTTCGATCAGAAGCAATACAGATAGTGCAGTTTAAACAGTAAGTGTAACTAGAGTGCGGCTCACCCTGTTCAGATAGAACATAACATTAAAGAGAAAAGAGGGTAGTAAGGGTGAGAGGCGCCGCACCTCTAGGTAGTAAACAAAAAGTTTTACGGAATACAGAAGTATAAGCGAAGTTTGGTGCAAAGCGGCCCGGTGCCTTACTACCCGGTAGGCACCAAACGGGTGCTAGAAGTACCCTAGAACAAAGTGGGACAAGATGGCCACAGCACACAGAGAGTAATGTCCAACAGTAAAACGAGAATAGGTAATCCTGGTGTCGTAATGAGTTGGGAGAAGTATGAAGTTGAAGCGAGTCTCAAATCCTGTTTGCAGATGGTATCTTTATTTGTAAGTGTTCGAGATCATTGAGTCATCATGGAGATACAGCCAACACGTGTTTCGTCACACAGGTGACTTCATCAAGGCTGTAATACAGTAAAGACAGCAAACATTGGATATATATGTGTGTTTTGTGTGTACGTTGTGGAACCCACAAACCGGAGACCAGTGGTAAAATCTAGTGAAAGAGAGCAGTTAGTGAGCATGGCTACAGAGGTGAGTGGTGTTTGGGACCAAAACTTAAAAGGCATGGAAATACACAGTCAATTACCGTGGTCATGTGAATAACGTCGACAAAAAACAGTATTGGAAAGCTTAAATCTAAAAAACTATGTAGAGAGAAACAGTGTTATCTAACAATTGGTATGCAAGTGGTAAAGTAGTGCAGGACTAAGAGATATCAGGAAGAGAAGGTGAGTAAAAAACAACAAAAAGAGAGGGGAGATACGTTAAGCGTAAAAATGAGAAAGCGGAGAAATTGCGCGGGTGAGGGGCCCCGGAGGGCAGACATGCGTCACTCATACCTGGGGTAGTTAGCCAATATGGGTGATGGTAGTACTTGGTAGAGAAGTTGCTCAATGATTGATTGGGCTGTAGAAAAAGTGAGTAACATGAGACAAGTAAAGAAAAGAGCATAGAATTGGGGGAGGGGATAGGTAATGATATGTAGGAGGACAATTAGAAAGTAAGCGTAGAAAAATAGAGAGAAGGTAGTATGAAGGTAAAAAGTAAAGTGCATGAGAAAGAAGAAATGGGTCAGTAAACACATACCTTAGTATAGTCATAAAGCTGTAATTAGTATGGCTGCGCCAAGCAGCTGTAGGTGCGTAGGTGGGGAGCTTGTATGATACTGCAGATAGAGGAGGCCCTGATAAGCCTGTCACCATAACCTATGATAATGCCACGAATAAATGAAATAAGAACGGGTTTTAGCCTGATGCGGGGAGTGAAAAGAAACATGATTGAGATAAACTGTGAGCCAGTCAGGGGTTAAGAAATAAGAGACAGGACTAATGGTGAGTCTTATTTGGACAAGGCATTGAGGGGGTCCTAACAGGGTAAAACAATTTTGTAAAAAGTGAGTATAAAAGCAGGCAGAGTAGTCGGCACCGGAATATTAAACAATGG